>NC_086445.1:583979826-584314826 GCF_028390025.1 Pseudophryne corroboree | reverse complement strand
TTGGCTCCAGGCAGATAGTATCCCAAGTAGGTTTCTCTGTACCTATCCATATTGGGTTTGAACATAAAAATAAAGTTTAAAAAAAATCTCACCAAGGCTGTGCTTAAAATTGCATGATTATTTCATAGAACAGAATTCTCCCAATTCTCTCTGTAATTGCGTAGATGAAGACCTATACAAGAAAGACGACCCCCTATGCTCTTTATGTCAGTGGCAGCCTTTGGAAACACAAAGAAAGAACCTTTCACCGTGATTCTAATAGACAATAGAAATACAATGTAGTGACCCCAAGTGGCGCTACTTTACACATCCAGAGATAACAAATTGCTTACACGATAATGGTGTACATGATCTCAATTGTACTTCAAACAGGTTGTCAGTTTTAAATGAACAACACTAAAAAAAGAAGAAACCAAAAAGCATAGGCCCTCATTCCGAGTTGTTCGCTCGTTATTTTTCATCGCATCGCAGCGATTTTCCGCAAACTGCGCATGCGCAATGTTCGCACTGCGGCTGCTCCAAGTAAATTTGCTAAGAAGTTTGGTATTTTACTCACGGCATTACAAGGTTTTTTCTTCGTTCTGGTGATCGTTGTGTGATTGACAGGAAGTGGGTGTTTCTGGGCGGAAATTGGCCGTTTTATGGGAGTGTGTGAAAAAACGCTGCCGTTTCTGGGAAAAACGTGGGAGTGGCTGGAGAAACGGGGGAGTGTCTGGGCGAACGCTGGGTGTGTTTGTGACATCAAACCAGGAACGACAAGCACTGAACTGATCGCACTGGAAGAGTCTCGAGCTACTCAGAAACTGCAAAGTAAAACAATTTCGCAATATTGCGAATACATCGTTCGCAATTCAGCTAAGCTAATTTTCACTCCCAGAGGGCGGCGGCTTAGCGTGTGTAATGCTGCAAAAAGCGGCTAGCGAGCGAACAACTCGGAATGAGGGCCATAGTGCACTCCTGTTGATAAACAAGTGAGTTTTTTTTTTATTTTTGGTCCCACTCACATATAGGATAAGAGATAATTGCATGTAGATAGTAGTGATGAGCACCGGAAATTTTTCGGGTTTTGTGTTTTGGTTTTGGGTTCGGTTCCGCGGCCGTGTTTTGGGTTCGAACGCGTTTTGGCAAAACCTCACCGAATTTTTTTTGTCGGATTCGGGTGTGTTTTGGATTCGGGTGTTTTTTTCAAAAAACCCTAAAAAACAGCTTAAATCATAGAATTTGGTCCCAAAGTATTATTAACCTCAATAACCATAATTTCCACTCATTTTCAGTCTATTCTGAACTCCTCACACCTCACAATATTATTTTTAGTCCTAAAATTTGCACGGAGGTCGCTGGATGACTAAGCTCAGCGACCCAAGTGGCCGACACAAACACCTGGCCCATCTAGGAGCGGCACTGCAGTGTCACGCAGGATGGCCCTTCCAAAAAACACCCCCCAAACAGCACATGACGCAAAGAAAAAAAGAGGCGCAATGAGGTAGCTGTGTGACTAAGCTAAGCGACCCTAGTGGCCGACACAAACACCTGGCCCATCTAGGAGTGGCACTGCAGTGTCACGCAGGATGGCCCTTCAAAAAACTACTCCCCAAACAGCACATGACGCAAAGAAAAAAAGAGGCGCAATGAGGTAGCTGTGTGACTAAGCGACCCTAGTGGCCGACACAAACACCTGGCCCATCTAGGAGTGGCACTGCACTCCCCAAACAGCACATGACGCAAAGAAAAATGAAAGAAAAAAGAGGTGCAAGATGGAATTGTCCTTGGGCCCTCCCACCCACCCTTATGTTGTATAAACAGGACATGCACACTTTAACCAACCCATCATTTCAGTGACAGGGTCTGCCACACGACTGTGACTGAAATGACGGGTTGGTTTGGACCCCCACCAAAAAAGAAGCAATTAATCTCTCCTTGCACAAACTGGCTCTACAGAGGCAAGATGTCCACCTCATCATCATCCTCCGATATATCACCGTGTACATCCCCCTCCTCACAGATTATCAATTCGTCCCCACTGGAATCCACCATCTCAGCTCCCTGTGTACTTTGTGGAGGCAATTGCTGCTGGTGAATGTCTCCACGGAGGAATTGATTATAATTCATTTTAATGAACATCATCTTCTCCACATTTTCTGGATGTAACCTCGTACGCCGATTGCTGACAAGGTGAGCGGCGGCACTAAACACTCTTTCGGAGTACACACTTGTGGGAGGGCAACTTAGGTAGAATAAAGCCAGTTTGTGCAAGGGCCTCCAAATTGCCTCTTTTTCCTGCCAGTATAAGTACGGACTGTCTGACGTGCCTACTTGGATGCGGTCACTCATATAATCCTCCACCATTCTTTCAATGGGGAGAGAATCATATGCAGTGACAGTAGACGACATGTCCGTAATCGTTGTCAGGTCCTTCAGTCCGGACCAGATGTCAGCATCAGCAGTCGCTCCAGACTGCCCTGCATCACCGCCAGCGGGTGGGCTCGGAATTCTGAGCCTTTTCCTCGCACCCCCAGTTGCGGGAGAATGTGAAGGAGGAGATGTTGACAGGTCGCGTTCCGCTTGACTTGACAATTTTCTCACCAGCAGTTCTTTGAACCCCAGCAGACTTGTGTCTGCCGGAAAGAGAGATCCAAGGTAGGTTTTAAATCTAGGATCGAGCACGGTGGCCAAAATGTAGTGCTCTGATTTCAACAGATTGACCACCCGTGAATCCTTGTTAAGCGAATTAAGGGCTCCATCCACAAGTCCCACATGCCTAGCGGAATCGCTCTGTGTTAGCTCCTCCTTCAATGTCTCCAGCTTCTTCTGCAAAAGCCTGATGAGGGGAATGACCTGACTCAGGCTGGCAGTGTCTGAACTGACTTCACGTGTGGCAAGTTCAAAAGGTTGCAGAACCTTGCACAACGTTGAAATCATTCTCCACTGCGCTTGAGACAGGTGCATTCCACCTCCTATATCGTGCTCAGTTGTATAGGCTTGAATGGCCTTTTGCTGCTCCTCCAACCTCTGAAGCATATAGAGGGTTGAATTCCACCTCGTTACCACTTCTTGCTTCAGATGATGGCAGGGCAGGTTCAGGCGTTTTTGGTGGTGCTCCAGTCTTCTGTACGTGGTGCCTGTACGCCGAAAGTGTCCCGCAATTCTTCTGGCCACCGACAGCATCTCTTGCACGCCCCTGTCGTTTTTTAAATAATTCTGCACCACCAAATTCAAGGTATGTGCAAAACATGGGACGTGCTGGAATTTGCCCAGATTTAATGCACACACAATATTGCTGGCGTTGTCCGATGCCACAAATCCACAGGAGAGTCCAATTGGGGTAAGCCATTCCGCGATGATCTTCCTCAGTTGCCGTAAGAGGTTTTCAGCTGTGTGCGTATTCTGGAAAGTGGTGATACAAAGAGTAGCCTGCCTAGGAAAGAGTTGGCGTTTGCGAGATGCTGCTACTGGTGCCGCCGCTGCTGTTCTTGCGGCGGGAGTCCATACATCTACCCAGTGGGCTGTCACAGTCATATAGTCCTGAGCCTGCCCTGCTCCACTTGTCCACATGTCCGTGGTTAAGTGGACATTGGGTACAACTGCATTTTTTAGGACACTGGTGAGTCTTTTTCTGAGGTCTGTGTACATTTTCGGTATCGCCTGCCTAGAGAAGTGGAACCTAGATGGTATTTGGTACCGGGGACACAGTACCTCCAACAAGTCTCTAGTTGGCTCTGCAGTAATGATGGATACCGGAACCACGTTTCTCACCGCCCAGGATGCCAAGGCCTCAGTTATCCGCTTTGCAGCAGGATGACTGCTGTGATATTTCATCTTCCTCGCAAAGGACTGTTGGACAGTCAATTGCTTGGTGGAAGTAGTAAAAGTGGTCTTACGACTTCCCCTCTGGGATGACCATCGACTCCCAGCAGCAACAACAGCAGCGCCAGCAGCAGTAGGCGTTACACGCAAGGATGCATCGGAGGAATCCCAGGCAGGAGAGGACTTGTCAGAATTGCCAGTGACATGGCCTGCAGGACTATTGGCATTCCTGGGGAAGGAGGAAATTGACACTGAGGGAGTTGGTGGGGTGGTTTGCGTGAGCTTGGTTACAAGAGGAAGGGATTTACTGGTCAGTGGACTGCTTCCGCTGTCGCCCAAAGTTTTTGAACATGTCACTGACTTATGATGAATGCGCTGCAGGTGACGTATAAGGGAGGATGTTCCGAGGTGGTTAACGTCCTTACCCCTACTTATTACAGCTTGACAAAGGCAACACACGGCTTGACAAATGTCCGCATTTCTGTTGAAATACTTCCACACCGAAGAGCTGATTTTTTTGGTATTTTCACCAGGCATGTCAATGGCCATATTCCTCCCACGGACAACAGGTGTCTCCCTGGGTGCCTGACTTAAACAAACCACCTCACCATCAGAATCCTCCTGGTCAATTTCCTCCCCAGCGCCAGCAACACCCATATCCTCCTCATCCTGGTGTACTTCAACACTGACATCTTCAAACTGACTATCAGGAACTGGACTGCGGGTGCTCCTTCCAGCACTTGCAGGGGGCGTGCAAATGGTGGAAGGCGCATGCTCTTCACGTCCAGTGTTGGGAAGGTCAGGCATCGCAAACGACACAATTGGACTCTCCTTGTGGATTTGTGATTTCGAAGAACGCAAAGTTCTTTGCTGTGCTTTTGCCAGCTTGAGTCTTTTCATTTTTCTAGCGAGAGGCTGAGTGCTTCCATCCTCATGTGAAGCTGAACCACTAGCCATGAACATAGGCCAGGGCCAGCCATTCCTTGCCACTCCGTGTGGTAAATGGCATATTGGCAAGTTTACGCTTCTCCTCCGACAATTTTATTTTAGATTTTTGAGTCATTTTTTTACTGATATTTGGTGTTTTGGATTTTACATGCTCTGTACTATGACATTGGGCATCGGCCTTGGCAGACGACGTTGATGGCATTTCATCGTCTCGGCCATGACTAGTGGCAGCAGCTTCAGCACGAGGTGGAAGTCGATCTTGATCTTTCCCTATTTTTGGAACCTCAACATTTTTGTTCTCCATATTTTAATAGGCACAACTAAAAGGCACCTCAGGTAAACAATGGAGATGGATGGATACTAGTATACTTATGGATGACGAGCGACTGCCGACACAGAGGTAGCTACAGCCGTGGACTACCGTACTGCGTCTGCTGCTAGTATAGACTGGATGATAATGATATAAAAAATATATATATATATATATATATATATCACTACTGCAGGACAGGTATATATTATATAATGACGGACCTGCTGGACACTGTCAGCACTGCAGACTCCTAAAGTAAACTACTAGTATGAAGAAGATAGAAAAAAAAAACACCACAGGTAGG
Source organism: Pseudophryne corroboree (assembly GCF_028390025.1). Classification (NCBI taxonomy): domain Eukaryota; kingdom Metazoa; phylum Chordata; class Amphibia; order Anura; family Myobatrachidae; genus Pseudophryne; species Pseudophryne corroboree. Next base: position 584,309,457 of record NC_086445.1, on the reverse strand, counting down.
TATACAATTATGGATGGACGAGCGACAGCCGACACAGAGGTAGCTACAGCCGTGGACTACCGTACTGCGTCTGCTGCTAGTATAGACTGGATGATAATGATATAAAAAATATATATATATCACTACTGCAGGACAGGTATATATTATATAATGACGGACCTGCTGGACACTGTCAGCACTGCAGACTCCTAAAGTAAACTACTAGTATGAAGAAGATAGAAAAAAAAAACAAAACACCACAGGTAGGTATACAATTATGGATGGACGAGCGACTGCCGACACAGAGGTAGCTACAGCCGTGGACTACCGTACTGCGTCTGCTGCTAGTATAGACTGGATGATAATGATATGAAAAATATATATATATCACTACTGCAGGACAGGTATATATTATATAATGACGGACCTGCTGGACACTGTCAGCACTGCAGACTCCTAAAGTAAACTACTAGTATGAAGAAGATAGAAAAAAAAAAACACCACAGGTAGGTATACAATTATGGATGGACGAGCGACTGCCGACACAGAGGTAGCTACAGCCGTGGACTACCATACTGCGTCTGCTGCTAGTATAACTGGATGATAATGATATAAAAAATATATATATATCACTACTGCAGGACAGGTATATATTATATAATGACGGACCTGCTGGACACTGTCAGCACTGCAGACTCCTAAAGTAAACTACTAGTATGAAGAAGATATAAAAAAACAACAACACCATAGGTAGGTATACAATTATGGATGGACGAGCGACTGCCGACACAGAGGTACCTACAGCCGTGGACTACCGTACTGCGTCTGCTGCTAGTATAGACTGGATAATAATGATATAAAAAAATATATATATCACTACTGCAGGACAGGTATATATTATATAATGACGGACCTGCTGGACACTGTCAGCACTGCAGACTCCTAAAGTAAACTACTAGTATGAAGAAGATAGAAAAAAAAAAAACACCACAGGTAGGTATACAATTATGGATGGACGAGCGACTGCCGACACAGAGGTAGCTACAGCCGTGGACTACCGTACTGCGTCTGCTGCTAGTATAGACTGGATGATAATGATATAAAAAATATATATATATCACTACTGCAGGACAGGTATATATTATATAATGACGGACCTGCTGGACGCTGTCAGCACTGCAGACTCCTAAAGTAAACTACTAGTATGAAGAAGATAGAAAAGAAAAAAAAACACCACAGGTAGGTATACAATTCTGGATGGACGAGCGACTGCCGACACAGAGGTAGCTACAGCCGTGGACTACCGTACTGCGTCTGCTGCTAGTATAGACTGGATGATAATGATATAAAAAATATATATATATCACTACTGCAGGACAGGTATATATTATATAATGACGGACCTGCTGGACACTGTCTGCACTGCAGACTCCTAAAGTAAACTACTAGTATGAAGAAGATAGAAAAAAAAAAAAACACCACAGGTAGTTATACAATTATGGATGGACGAGCGACTGCCGACACAGAGGTAGCTACAGCCGTGGACTACCGTACTGCGTCTGCTGCTAGTATAGACTGGATGATAATGATATAAAAAATATATATATATCACTACTGCAGGACAGGTATATATTATATAATGACGGACCTGCTGGACACTGTCAGCACTGCAGACTCCTAAAGTAAACTACTAGTATGAAGAAGATAGAAAAAAAAACAAACACCACAGGTAGGTATACAATTATGGATGGACGAGCGACTGCCGACACAGAGGTAGCTACAGCCGTGGACTACCGTACTGCGTCTGCTGCTAGTATAGACTGGATGATAATGATATAAAAAATATATATATATCACTACTGCAGGACAGGTATATATTATATAATGACGGACCTGCTGGACACTGTCAGCACTGCAGACTCCTAAAGTAAACTACTAGTATGAAGAAGATAGAAAAAAAAAAACACCACAGGTAGGTATACAATTATGGATGGACGAGCGACTGCCGACACAGAGGTAGCTACAGCCGTGGACTACAGTACTGCGTCTGCTGCTAGTATAGACTGGATGATAATGATATAAAAATATATATATATATCACTACTGCAGGACAGGTATATATTATATAATGACGGACCTGCTGGACACTGTCAGCACTGCAGACTCCTAAAGTAAACTACTAGTATGAAGAAGATAGAAAAAAAAAAAAAAACACCACAGGTAGGTATACAATTATGGATGGACGAGCGACTGCCGACACAGAGGTAGCTACAGCCGTGGACTACCGTACTGCGTCTGCTGCTAGTATAGACTGGATGATAATGATATAAAAAATATATATATATCACTACTGCAGGACAGGTATATATTATATAATGACGGACCTGCTGGACACTGTCAGCACTGCAGACTCCTAAAGTAAACTACTAGTATGAAGAAGATAGAAAAAAAAAAAACACCACAGGTAGGTATACAATTATGGATGGACGAGCGACTGCCGACACAGAGGTAGCTACAGCCGTGGACTACCATACTGCGTCTGCTGCTAGTATAGACTGGATGATAATGATATAAAAAATATATATATATCACTACTGCAGGGCAGGTATATATTATATAATGACGGACCTGCTGGACACTGTCAGCACTGCAGACTCCTAAAGTAAACTACTAGTATGAAGAAGATAGAAAAAAAAAACCACCACAGGTAGGTATACAATTATGGATGGACGAGCGACTGCCGACACAGAGGTAGCTACAGCCGTGGACTACCGTACTGCGTCTGCTGCTAGTATAGACTGGATGATAATGATATAAAAAATATATATATATCACTACTGCAGGACAGGTATATATTATATAATGACGGACCTGCTGGACACTGTCAGCAGAATGCGTTTATAGAATAAAAACACCACACGACGAGTGTTTAACTTTTTCAGGCAGACAATCACAATATACTGGTGGTCAGTGGTCACTGGTCAGTCACACTGGCAGTGGCACTCTGGCAGCAAAAGTGTGCACTGTTAAATATGTACTCCTGCTATAACTGCTCCCCAGTCTCCCCCACAATTAAGCTGTGTGAGCAGTGAGCACTCAGCACAGTCAGATATACATAGATGATGCAGCACACTGAGGCTGAGCACAGATATGGTATGTGACTGTGTATCGTTTTTTTTCAGGCAGAGAACGGATTATATTAAATAATAAAAATAAATAAAACTGCACTGGTGGTCAGTCACTAGTATAACTATCAGCAAAACTCTGCACTCTCTGAGTACTCCTCCTAATGCTCCAGTAAATCAAGTGTCTCACAGTTCTATCTATTCTAAACGGAGAGGACGCCAGCCACGTCCTCTCCCTATCAATCTCAGTGCACGTGTGAAAATGGCGGCGACGCGCGGCTCCTTATATAGAATCCGAGTCTCGCGAGAATCCGACAGCGGGATGATGACGTTCGGGCGCGCTTGGGTTAACCGAGCAAGGCGGGAGGATCCGAGTCGCTCGGACCCGTGTAAAAAAAGGTGAAGTTCGGGCGGGTTCGGATTCCGAGGAACCGAACCCGCTCATCACTAGTAGATAGTATGATACAGTATCAAATCTTTTCTTTAATCCTTAGATGTACATGAATCCACTTCACAGATGTATTCTTTTTCATCAGTCACTTAGAAATATAGAATAATAGTGATAGTGCAACACTGTCTGTGATTATAATTAAAAAGTATTTAATAAATTACACTCACAAACATAGAATAAAAAACAACATGTAATCATGTGCTGAAGGACCTTCCATACGACAGGATACTACAATTCACAACTTTTAGAGATATAGGCCCTCATTCCGAGTTGTTCGCTTGCTAGCTGCTTTTAGCAGTCGTGCAAACGCTAAGCCGCCGCCCTCTGGGAGTGTATCTTAGCTTAGCAGAAGTGCTAACGAAAGGTTCGCAGCGCTGCTACAAAAAAAGATTGTGCAGTTTCTGAGTAGCTCGAGACCTACTCCTAGCTTGCGATCACTTCAGACTATTTAGTTCCTGTTTTGACGTCATGAACACGTCCTGCATTCGCCCAGCCACGCCTACGTTTCCCCAGCCACTCCTGCGTTTTTATCTGACACTCCTGCGTTTTTACATACACTCCCCGAAAACGGTCAGTTAACACCCAGAAACACCCACTTCCTGTCAATCACTCTGCGGCCAACAGTGCGACTGAAAAGCATCGCTAGAGCTTGTGTAAAACTGCATCGGCGGGGGCGTGGCCTAGCTGCTGAGGAGCATAGTTGTGCATGAAGAGAGCTCCTGCAGCACATGATTTTAAAATAAATCCCTCCTGCACTTCTTTGAACTCAGGGGCTGTTTTGAGACTCTCTACACCCCTCTGAGCTGGCCGAGTGTGAGCTGCGGAGTCGGGGAGCGAAATTGGAGCTCCTGCGGATTGCGGCCTGCTCGGGCCTCCCAGCCCGGGGCCTCTATTTGTGTCCGGTGCCGGCGCTGACCCTCGGGGACGTGGACCCGCCCGCCGGATGTTTGATACTCCTACCAGACCTTCCACTACCGCTGTGCACTGCCTGGAGGCCCCCCCGACATCCCGGCCCTGCTTACCGTCCCGGAGGGTGACGAGCTACGACCAGCGGGTCCGTCGGGAGAGACGCGCGGCGGCCATCTTGCCGGATCCTCCTGCGGTCTTCTCTCAACCTCTCCGCCTCCCACCTCCCGTACCGAACACTGGACGCCCTCCTGCCTCACGGGTAAGTCCTCGAGCGGCCCGCTGTCTGCCGCGGGACCCGCGACCTCTGCACCCTGCTCCCGCGAGCTGCGGCCTAGTGGAGCCGGCGGCCCGTGATCCCCGGGCCTAACGCGACCCAGCACTTTGTGCCTGGGGGAACCTGCACTCCGGAGATACGGGACCGTGACCCTCCCTCCCCTTGACTTAAACTATTGGACTCCTGCTCCCACTGGGGCCCCGCTACACGCAGCTGCGGACTGTCCTAGCGCCACCATAGACGGGACCAGTGGAAGGGGGACCATCTCTACTGGGCCACATTCACAGCCTATCCCCACTTTGCTTTAACCTGGCCTGGAGTGGAGGTCCCTCCCTGTCAACCGCGGGTAGCCTCCATCACCTGGGATCCCCTGCTTGGGTCTCCGCGGGCCTCCGAGACGGAATAGGCACCTGATCCACCTTGCATGCCCCTGGCTGCCCTCCCCACCTATTGTAGCATCCGCTCCTCGGAAGTCTGCGCCCGCTTGGCTGTCCCGGGCTCGGTGACTGGTTGCGGGGATAGCTACGGACCGTGTTGCTGGCGTATGGTCTGATCCTGCTTCGTGCGCTCCCTACTGGGGTTACCCACACGGTATTACTAAACCTCTCTAACCACCCGGTGAACCACATAGGGCTCATGTCACCCTAATCATAGCGACCACGTAGTGACAGGGGGCCCTGCCGTATATATCGCATTATTCTACAATATTGATACGGAGCTCTGTGTTTACAATGTCTCAAAAGAACCACAAGAACTCTCAGACACCTAAACCTAGTATCCTGCGTGCCTGGGAGAAAGCCGGCTCCTCTACCCGGAGCTCGCCGTCAATTGAACAATCCTTTGATCCTGCTGACGTCGCCACCTCCAGTGCCCCACTTACCACTCAGGATATTGTGGCTATTGTTACAAAAACGATCCAATCTGAAATGAGGTCGGTTTTAACTGAGTTCAGGTCCGAGCTAGCCGACCTGGGCTCCCGCACGGACACACTGGAACGTAAGGTGGATGACGTTTGCCACATTCAGACGGTGGTTGAACAGGAACTTCTGGACATTCAGGCTGATATGGAAGCGTACAGAGACCACCTAGAAGATATTGACAATCGCAATCGCCGGTACAATATACGAGTTCGCAACATCCCTGAAAGTGCGTCCTCTGACTCTCTCCCCGAGTACCTAGAGAACCTTTTTCTACAACTAGTTCCGGATATCCCCGAGGCCCTTCTCCAGCTGGACCGTGCCCATAGGGCCCTTCGACCTAGACCGCCCCCGGCCCAACCACCACGTGATGTAATTATTAGAGATGAGCGGGTTCGGTTCCTCTGAATCCGAACCCGCCCGAACTTCAGGTTTTTTACACGGGTCCGAGCAGGCTCGGATCTTCCCGCCTTGCTCGGCTAACCCGAGCGCGCCCGAACGTCATCATCACGCTGTCGGATTCTCGCGAGGCTCGGATTCTATCGCGAGACTCGGATTCTATATAAGGAGCCGCGCGTCGCCGCCATTTTCACACGTGCATTGAGAGTCATAGGGAGAGGACGTGGCTGGCGTCCTCTCCGTTTAGAGAAGAGAGAGACACAGTATTTTGGGGAGCATTATTAGGAGGAGTACTACTATACTGTATACTACTATACTACTTGCTGAAGTGATATTTATAGATTAGATAGTGTGACTGTAAGTGTATTATCTGACTTGTGGGGGAGACACTGACAGTGGGGAGCAGTTAGAGTCTGAGAGCAGGACTCAGGAGTACATATAACGTACAGTGCACACTTTTGCTGCCAGAGTCAGTGCCACACTGCCATTGTTGTGACCACACTGACCACCAGTATAATAATATATTTTGTGATTGTCTGCTTAGGCCTCGGAGTACTAGTTGCAAGTTGCAACGTGACCTGAAGTGACCACCAGTTTAATAATCAATCACCACCAGTTTAATATATATATATATATATATATAATTGTATATAATATATATATATATATATATAATATTGTATACCACCTACCCGTGGTTTTTTTTTTTTTTCATTCTTCTTTATACATACTACTATAGTAGCTTACTGTAGCAGTCTGCGGTGCTGTGCTGACCTGACAGTGTCCAGCAGGTCCGTCATCAGTCATTACATAATAAATATATATAGTACCTGTCCGGCTGCAGTACTAGTGATATTATATTGATTTCATCTCATTATCAATAATTTATCATCCAGTCTAGACTCTATATTAGCAGCAGACACAGTACGTTAGTCCACGGCTGTAGCTACCTCTGTGTCGGCACTCGGCAGTCCATCCATAATTGTATACCACCTACCCGTGGTTTTTTTTCTTTCTTTCTTCTTTGTACATACTACTATAGAGTATAGTAGCTTACTGTAGCAGTCTGCGGTGCTGCTGAGCTGACAGTGTCCAGCAGGTCCGTCATCAGTCATCATTACCTAATAAATATATTATCTACCTGTCCGGCTGCAGTACTAGTGATATTATATATACATACATATATATATTGATTTCATCTCATTATCAATCATCCAGTCTATATTAGCAGCAGACACAGTACGTTAGTCCACGGCTGTAGCTACCTCTGTGTCGGCACTCGGCAGTCCATCCATAATTGTATACCACCTACCCGTGTTTTTTTTTTTTTCTTTCTTCTTTGTACATACTACTATAGTATAGTAGCTTACTGTAGCAGTCTGCGGTGCTGCTGAGCTGACAGTGTCCAGCAGGTCCGTCATCAGTCATCATTACCTAATAAATATTAGAGATGAGCGCCGGAAATTTTTCGGGTTTTGCAACTTTTGTGTTTTGGTTTTGGGTTCGGTTCCGCGGCCGTGTTTTGGGTTCGACCTCGTTTTGGCAAAACCTCACCGAATTTTTTTTGGCGGATTCGGGTGTGTTTTGGATTCGGGTGTTTTTTTCAAAAAACCCTAAAAAACAGCTTAAATCATAGAATTTGGGGGTCATTTTGATCCCAAAGTATTATTAACCTCAAAAACCATAATTTACACTCATTTTCAGTCTATTCTGAATACCTCACAATATTATTTTTAGTCCTAAAATTTGCACCTAGGTCGCTGGATGACTAAGCTAAGCGACCCTAGTGGCCGACACAAACACCGGGCCCATCTAGGAGTGTCACTGCAGTGTCACGCAGGATGTCCCTTCCAAAAAACCCTCCCCAAACAGCACATGACGCAAAGAAAAAAAGAGGCGCAATGAGGTAGCTGTGTGAGTAAGATAAGCGACCCTAGTGGCCGACACAAACACCGGGCCCATCTAGGAGTGGCACTGCAGTGTCACGCAGGATGTCCCTTCCAAAAAACCCTCCCCAAACAGCACATGACGCAAAGAAAAAAAGAGGCGCAATGAGGTAGCTGTGTGAGTAAGATAAGCGACCCTAGTGGCCGACACAAACACCGGGCCCATCTAGGAGTGTCACTGCAGTGTCACGCAGGATGTCCCTTCCAAAAAACCCTCCCCAAACAGCACATGACGCAAAGAAAAAAAGAGGCGCAATGAGGTAGCTGTGTGAGTAAGATAAGCGACCCTAGTGGCCGACACAAACACCGGGCCCATCTAGGAGTGTCACTGCAGTGTCACGCAGGATGTCCCTTCCAAAAAACCCTCCCCAAACAGCACATGACGCAAAGAAAAAAAGAGGCGCAATGAGGTAGCTGTGTGAGTAAGATAAGCGACCCTAGTGGCCGACACAAACACCGGGCCCATCTAGGAGTGTCACTGCAGTGTCACGCAGGATGTCCCTTCCAAAAAACCCTCCCCAAACAGCACATGACGCAAAGAAAAAAAGAGGCGCAATGAGGTAGCTGTGTGAGTAAGATAAGCGACCCTAGTGGCCGACACAAACACCGGGCCCATCTAGGAGTGGCACTGCAGTGTCACGCAGGATGTCCCTTCCAAAAAACCCTCCCCAAACAGCACATGACGCAAAGAAAAATTAAAGAAAAAAGAGGTGCAAGATGGAATTGTCCTTGGGCCCTCCCACCCACCCTTATGTTGTATAAACAGGACATGCACACTTTAACCAACCCATCATTTCAGTGACAGGGTCTGCCACACGACTGTGACTGAAATGACGGGTTGGTTTGGACCCCCACCAAAAAAGAAGCAATTAATCTCTCCTTGCACAAACTGGCTCTACAGAGGCAAGATGTCCACCTCATCATCATCCTCCGATATATCACCGTGTACATCCCCCTCCTCACAGATTATCAATTCGTCCCCACTGGAATCCACCATCTCAGCTCCCTGTGTACTTTGTGGAGGCAATTGCTGCTGGTCAATGTCTCCACGGAGGAATTGATTATAATTCATTTTAATGAACATCATCTTCTCCACATTTTCTGGATGTAACCTCGTACGCCGATTGCTGACAAGGTGAGCGGCGGCACTAAACACTCTTTCGGAGTACACACTTGTGGGAGGGCAACTTAGGTAGAATAAAGCCAGTTTGTGCAAGGGCCTCCAAATTGCCTCTTTTTCCTGCCAGTATAAGTACGGACTGTGTGACGTGCCTACTTGGATGCGGTCACTCATATAATCCTCCACCATTCTTTCAATGGTGAGAGAATCATATGCAGTGACAGTAGACGACATGTCCGTAATCGTTGTCAGGTCCTTCAGTCCGGACCAGATGTCAGCATCAGCAGTCGCTCCAGACTGCCCTGCATCACCGCCAGCGGGTGGGCTCGGAATTCTGAGCCTTTTCCTCGCACCCCCAGTTGCGGGAGAATGTGAAGGAGGAGATGTTGACAGGTCGCGTTCCGCTTGACTTGACAATTTTCTCACCAGCAGGTCTTTCAACCCCAGCAGACTTGTGTCTGCCGGAAAGAGAGATCCAAGGTAGGCTTTAAATCTAGGATCGAGCACGGTGGCCAAAATGTAGTGCTCTGATTTCAACAGATTGACCACCCGTGAATCCTTGTTAAGCGAATTAAGGGCTCCATCCACAAGTCCCACATGCCTAGCGGAATCGCTCCGTGTTAGCTCCTCCTCCAATGTCTCCAGCTTCTTCTGCAAAAGCCTGATGAGGGGAATGACCTGACTCAGGCTGGCAGTGTCTGAACTGACTTCACGTGTGGCAAGTTCAAAGGGCATCAGAACCTTGCACAACGTTGAAATCATTCTCCACTGCGCTTGAGACAGGTGCATTCCACCTCCTATATCGTGCTCAATTGTATAGGCTTGAATGGCCTTTTGCTGCTCCTCCAACCTCTGAAGCATATAGAGGGTTGAATTCCACCTCGTTACCACTTCTTGCTTCAGATGATGGCAGGACAGGTTCAGTAGTTTTTGGTGGTGCTCCAGTCTTCTGTACGTGGTGCCTGTACGCCGAAAGTGTCCCGCAATTCTTCTGGCCACCGACAGCATCTCTTGCACGCCCCTGTCGTTTTTAAAAAATTCTGCACCACCAAATTCAAGGTATGTGCAAAACATGGGACGTGCTGGAATTTGCCCATATTTAATGCACACACAATATTGCTGGCGTTGTCCGATGCCACAAATCCACAGGAGAGTCCAATTGGGGTAAGCCATTCCGCGATGATCTTCCTCAGTTGCCGTAAGAGGTTTTCAGCTGTGTGCGTATTCTGGAAAGCGGTGATACAAAGCGTAGCCTGCCTAGGAAAGAGTTGGCGTTTGCGAGATGCTGCTACTGGTGCCGCCGCTGCTGTTCTTGCGGCGGGAGTCCATACATCTACCCAGTGGGCTGTCACAGTCATATAGTCCTGACCCTGCCCTGCTCCACTTGTCCACATGTCCGTGGTTAAGTGGACATTGGGTACAGCTGCATTTTTTAGGACACTGGTGAGTCTTTTTCTGAGGTCTGTGTACATTTTCGGTATCGCCTGCCTAGAGAAGTGGAACCTAGATGGTATTTGGTAACGGGGGCACACTACCTCAAGAAATTATGTAGTTCCCTGTGAACTAACGGCGGATACCGGACGCACGTCTAACACCAACATAGTTGTCAAGGCCTCAGTTATCCGCTTTGCAGCAGGATGACTGCTGTGATATTTCATCTTCCTCGCAAAGGACTGTTGGACAGTCAATTGCTTACTGGAAGTAGTACAAGTGGTCTTCCGACTTCCCCTCTGGGATGACCATCGACTCCCAGCAGCAACAACAGCAGCGCCAGCAGCAGTAGGCGTTACACGCAAGGATGCATCGGAGGAATCCCAGGCAGGAGAGGAATCGTCAGAATTGCCAGTGACATGGCCTGCAGGACTATTGGCATTCCTGGGGAAGGAGGAAATTGACACTGAGGGAGTTGGTGGGGTGGTTTGCGTGAGCTTGGTTACAAGAGGAAGGGATTTACTAGTCAGTGGACTGCTTCCGCTGTCACCCAAAGTTTTTGAACTTGTCACTGACTTATTATGAATGCGCTGCAGGTGACGTATAAGGGAGGATGTTCCGAGGTGGTTAACGTCCTTACCCCTACTTATTACAGCTTGACAAAGGCAACACACGGCTTGACACCTGTTGTCCGCTTTTCTGTTGAAATACCTCCACACTGAAGAGCTGATTTTTTTGGTATTTTCACCAGGCATGTCAACGGCCATATTCCTCCCACGGACAACAGGTGTCTCCCCGGGTGCCTGACTTAAACAAACAACCTCACCATCAGAATCCTCCTGGTCAATTTCCTCCCCAGCGCCAGCAACACCCATATCCTCCTCATCCTGGTGTACTTCAACACTGACATCTTCAATCTGACTATCAGGAACTGGACTGCGGGTGCTCCTTCCAGCACTTGCAGGGGGCGTGCAAATGGTGGAAGGCGCATGCTCTTCACGTCCAGTGTTGGGAAGGTCAGGCATCGCAACCGACACAATTGGACTCTCCTTGTGGATTTGGGATTTCGAAGAACGCACAGTTCTTTGCGGTGCTTTTGCCAGCTTGAGTCTTTTCAGTTTTCTAGCGAGAGGCTGAGTGCTTCCATCCTCATGTGAAGCTGAACCACTAGCCATGAACATAGGCCAGGGCCTCAGCCGTTCCTTGCCACTCCGTGTGGTAAATGGCATATTGGCAAGTTTACGCTTCTCCTCCGACAATTTTATTTTAGGTTTTGGAGTCCTTTTTTTACTGATATTTGGTGTTTTGGATTTGACATGCTCTGTACTATGACATTGGGCATCGGCCTTGGCAGACGACGTTGCTGGCATTTCATCGTCTCGGCCATGACTAGTGGCAGCAGCTTCAGCACGAGGTGGAAGTGGATCTTGATCTTTCCCTAATTTTGGAACCTCAACATTTTTGTTCTCCATATTTTAATAGGCACAACTAAAAGGCACCTCAGGTAAACAATGGAGATGGATGGATACTAGTATACTTATGGATGGACTGCCGAGTGCCGACACAGAGGTAGCTACAGCCGTGGACTAACGTACTGTGTCTGCTGCTAATATAGACTGGATGATAATGAGATGAAATCAATATATATATATGTATGTATATATAATATCACTAGTACTGCAGCCGGACAGGTAGATAATATATTTATTAGGTAATGATGACTGATGACGGACCTGCTGGACACTGTCAGCTCAGCAGCACCGCAGACTGCTACAGTAAGCTACTATACTCTATAGTAGTATGTACAAAGAAGAAAGAATAAAAAAAAACCACGGGTAGGTGGTATACAATTATGGATGGACTGCCGAGTGCCGACACAGAGGTAGCTACAGCCGTGGACTAACGTACTGTGTCTGCTGCTAATATAGACTGGATGATTGATAATGAGATGAAATCAATATATATATGTATGTATATATAATATCACTAGTACTGCAGCCGGACAGGTAGATAATATATTGATTAGGTAATGATGACTGATGACGGACCAGCTGGACACTGTCAGCTCAGCAGCACCGCAGACTGCTACAGTAAGCTACTATACTATAGTAGTATGTACAAAGAAGAAAGAAGAAAAAAAAAACACGGGTAGGTGGTATACAATTATGGATGGACTGCTGAGTGCCGACACAGAGGTAGCTACAGCCATGGACTAACGTACTGTGTCTGCTGCTAATATAGACTGGATGATTGATAATGAGATGAAATCAATATATATATGTATGTATATATAATATCACTAGTACTGCAGCCGGACAGGTAGATAATATATTTATTAGGTAATGATGACTGATGACGGACCTGCTGGACACTGTCAGCTCAGCAGCACCGCAGACTGCTACAGTAAGCTACTATACTCTATAGTAGTATGTACAAAGAAGAAAGAAAAAAAAAAAACCACGGGTAGGTGGTATACAATTATGGATGGACTGCCGAGTGCCGACACAGAGGTAGCTACAGCCGTGGACTAACGTACTGTGTCTGCTGCTAATATAGACTGGATGATTGATAATGAGATGAAATCAATATATATATGTATGTATATATAATATCACTAGTACTGCAGCCGGACAGGTAGATAATATATTTATTAGGTAATGATGACTGATGACGGACCTGCTGGACACTGTCAGCTCAGCAGCACCGCAGACTGCTACAGTAAGCTACTATACTCTATAGTAGTATGTACAAAGAAGAAAGAAAAAAAAAAACCACGGGTAGGTGGTATACAATTATGGATGGACTGCCGAGTGCCGACACAGAGGTAGCTACAGCCGTGGACTAACGTACTGTGTCTACTGCTAATATAGACTGGATGATTGATAATGAGATGAAATCAATATATATATGTATGTATATATAATATCACTAGTACTGCAGCCGGACAGGTAGATAATATATTTATTAGGTAATGATGACTGATGACGGACCTGCTGGACACTGTCAGCTCAGCAGCACCGCAGACTGCTACAGTAAGCTACTATACTCTATAGTAGTATGTACAAAGAAGAAAGAAAAAAAAAACCACGGGTAGGTGGTATACAATTATGGATGGACTGCCGAGTGCCGACACAGAGGTAGCTACAGCCGTGGACTAACGTACTGTGTCTGCTGCTAATATAGAGTCTAGACTGGATGATAAATTATTGATAATGAGATGAAATCAATATAATATCACTAGTACTGCAGCCGGACAGGTACTATATATATTTATTATGTAATGACTGATGACGGACCTGCTGGACACTGTCAGGTCAGCACAGCACCGCAGACTGCTACAGTAAGCTACTATAGTAGTATGTATAAAGAAGAATGAAAAAATAAAAACCACGGGTAGGTGGTATACAATATTATATATATATATATATATTATATACAATTATATATATATATATATATATATTAAACTAGTGGTGATTGATTATTAAACTGGTGGTCACTTCAGGTCACGTTGCAACTTGCAACTAGTACTCCGAGGCCTAAGCAGACAATCACAAAATATATTATTATACTGGTGGTCAGTGTGGTCACAACAATGGCAGTGTGGCACTGACTCTGGCAGCAAAAGTGTGCACTGTACGTTATATGTACTCCTGAGTCCTGCTCTCAGACTCTAACTGCTCCCCACTGTCAGTGTCTCCCCCACAAGTCAGATAATACACTTACAGTCACACTATCTAATCTATAAATATCACTTCAGCAAGTAGTATAGTAGTATACAGTATAGTAGTACTCCTCCTAATAATGCTCCCCAAAATACTGTGTCTCTCTCTTCTCTAAACGGAGAGGACGCCAGCCACGTCCTCTCCCTATGACTCTCAATGCACGTGTGAAAATGGCGGCGACGCGCGGCTCCTTATATAGATTCCGAGTCTCGCGATAGAATCCGAGCCTCGCGAGAATCCGACAGCGTGATGATGACGTTCGGGCGCGCTCGGGTTAGCCGAGCAAGGCGGGAAGATCCGAGCCTGCTCGGACCCGTGTAAAAAACCTGAAGTTCGGGCGGGTTCGGATTCAGAGGAACCGAACCCGCTCATCTCTAATAAATATATTATCTACCTGTCCGGCTGCAGTACTAGTGATATTATATATACATACATATATATATTGATTTCATCTCATTATCAATCATCCAGTCTATATTAGCAGCAGACACAGTACGTTAGTCCACGGCTGTAGCTACCTCTGTGTCGGCACTCGGCAGTCCATCCATAATTGTATACCACCTACCCGTGTTTTTTTTTTCTTCTTTCTTCTTTGTACATACTACTATAGAGTATAGTAGCTTACTGTAGCAGTCTGCGGTGCTGCTGAGCTGACAGTGTCCAGCAGGTCCGTCATCAGTCATCATTACCTAATAAATATATTATCTACCTGTCCGGCTGCAGTACTAGTGATATTATATATACATACATATATATATTGATTTCATCTCATTATCAATCATCCAGTCTATATTAGCAGCAGACACAGTACGTTAGTCCACGGCTGTAGCTACCTCTGTGTCGGCACTCAGCAGTCCATCCATAATTGTATACCACCTACCCGTGGTTTTTTTTTCTTCTTTCTTCTTTGTACATACTACTATAGTATAGTAGCTTACTGTAGCAGTCTGCGGTGCTGCTGAGCTGACAGTGTCCAGCAGGTCCGTCATCAGTCATCATTACCTAATAAATATATTATCTACCTGTCCGGCTGCAGTACTAGTGATATTATATATACATACATATATATATTGATTTCATCTCATTATCAATCATCCAGTCTATATTAGCAGCAGACACAGTACGTTAGTCCACGGCTGTAGCTACCTCTGTGTCGGCACTCGGCAGTCCATCCATAATTGTATACCACCTACCCGTGGTTTTTTTTTTCTTTCTTCTTTGTACATACTACTATAGAGTATAGTAGCTTACTGTAGCAGTCTGCGGTGCTGCTGAGCTGACAGTGTCCAGCAAGTCCGTCATCAGTCATCATTACCTAATAAATATATTATCTACCTGTCCGGCTGCAGTACTAGTGATATTATATATACATACATATATATATATTGATTTCATCTCATTATCATCCAGTCTATATTAGCAGCAGACACAGTACGGTAGTCCACGGCTGTAGCTACCTCTGTGTCGGCACTCGGCAGTCCATCCATAAGTATACTAGTATCCATCCATCTCCATTGTTTACCTGAGGTGCCTTTTAGTTGTGCCTATTAAAATATGGAGAACAAAAATGTTGAGGTTCCAAAATTAGGGAAAGATCAAGATCCACTTCCACCTCGTGCTGAAGCTGCTGCCACTAGTCATGGCCGAGACGATGAAATGCCAGCAACGTCGTCTGCCAAGGCCGATGCCCAATGTCATAGTACAGAGCATGTCAAATCCAAAACACCAAATATCAGTAAAAAAAGGACTCCAAAACCTAAAATAAAATTGTCGGAGGAGAAGCGTAAACTTGCCAATATGCCATTTACCACACGGAGTGGCAAGGAACGGCTGAGGCCCTGGCCTATGTTCATGGCTAGTGGTTCAGCTTCACATGAGGATGGAAGCACTCAGCCTCTCGCTAGAAAACTGAAAAGACTCAAGCTGGCAAAAGCACCGCAAAGAACTGTGCGTTCTTCGAAATCCCAAATCCACAAGGAGAGTCCAATTGTGTCGGTTGCGATGCCTGACCTTCCCAACACTGGACGTGAAGAGCATGCGCCTTCCACCATTTGCACGCCCCCTGCAAGTGCTGGAAGGAGCACCCGCAGTCCAGTTCCTGATAGTCAGATTGAAGATGTCAGTGTTGAAGTACACCAGGATGAGGAGGATATGGGTGTTGCTGGCGTTGGGGAGGAAATTGACCAGGAGGATTCTGATGGTGAGGTGGTTTGTTTAAGTCAGGCACCCGGGGAGACACCTGTTGTCCGTGGGAGGAATATGGCCGTTGACATGCCTGGTGAAAATACCAAAAACATCAGCTCTTCAGTGTGGAGGTATTTCAACAGAAAAGCGGACAACAGGTGTCAAGCCGTGTGTTGCCTTTGTCAAGCTGTAATAAGTAGGGGTAAGGACGTTAACCACCTCGGAACATCCTCCCTTATACGTCACCTGCAGCGCATTCATAATAAGTCAGTGACAAGTTCAAAAACTTTGGGTGACAGCGGAAGCAGTCCACTGACCAGTAAATCCCTTCCTCTTGTAACCAAGCTCACGCAAACCACCCCACCAACTCCCTCAGTGTCAATTTCCTCCTTCCCCAGGAATGCCAATAGTCCTGCAGGCCATGTCACTGGCAATTCTGACGATTCCTCTCCTGCCTGGGATTCCTCCGATGCATCCTTGCGTGTAACGCCTACTGCTGCTGGCGCTGCTGTTGTTGCTGCTGGGAGTCAATGGTCATCCCAGAGGGGAAGTCGGAAGACCACTTGTACTACTTCCAGTAAGCAATTGACTGTCCAACAGTCCTTTGCGAGGAAGATGAAATATCACAGCAGTCATCCTGCTGCAAAGCGGATAACTGAGGCCTTGACAACTATGTTGGTGTTAGACGTGCGTCCGGTATCCGCCGTTAGTTCACAGGGAACTACACAATTTCTTGAGGTAGTGTGCCCCTGTTACCAAATACCATCTAGGTTCCACTTCTCTAGGCAGGCGATACCGAAAATGTACACAGACCTCAGAAAAAGACTCACCAGTGTCCTAAAAAATGCAGCTGTACCCAATGTCCACTTAACCACGGACATGTGGACAAGTGGAGCAGGGCAGGGTCAGGACTATATGACTGTGACAGCCCACTGGGTAGATGTATGGACTCCCGCCGCAAGAACAGCAGCGGCGGCACCAGTAGCAGCATCTCGCAAACGCCAACTCTTTCCTAGGCAGGCTACGCTTTGTATCACCGCTTTCCAGAATACGCACACAGCTGAAAACCTCTTACGGCAACTGAGGAAGATCATCGCGGAATGGCTTACCCCAATTGGACTCTCCTGTGGATTTGTGGCATCGGACAACGCCAGCAATATTGTGTGTGCATTAAATATGGGCAAATTCCAGCACGTCCCATGTTTTGCACATACCTTGAATTTGGTGGTGCAGAATTTTTTAAAAAACGACAGGGGCGTGCAAGAGATGCTGTCGGTGGCCAGAAGAATTGCGGGACACTTTCGGCGTACAGGCACCACGTACAGAAGACTGGAGCACCACCAAAAACTACTGAACCTGTCCTGCCATCATCTGAAGCAAGAAGTGGTAACGAGGTGGAATTCAACCCTCTATATGCTTCAGAGGTTGGAGGAGCAGCAAAAGGCCATTCAAGCCTATACAATTGAGCACGATATAGGAGGTGGAATGCACCTGTCTCAAGCGCAGTGGAGAATGATTTCAACGTTGTGCAAGGTTCTGATGCCCTTTGAACTTGCCACACGTGAAGTCAGTTCAGACACTGCCAGCCTGAGTCAGGTCATTCCCCTCATCAGGCTTTTGCAGAAGAAGCTGGAGACATTGAAGGAGGAGCTAACACGGAGCGATTCCGCTAGGCATGTGGGACTTGTGGATGGAGCCCTTAATTCGCTTAACAAGGATTCACGGGTGGTCAATCTGTTGAAATCAGAGCACTACATTTTGGCCACCGTGCTCGATCCTAGATTTAAAGCCTACCTTGGATCTCTCTTTCCGGCAGACACAAGTCTGCTGGGGTTGAAAGACCTGCTGGTGAGAAAATTGTCAAGTCAAGCGGAACGCGACCTGTCAACATCTCCTCCTTCACATTCTCCCGCAACTGGGGGTGCGAGGAAAAGGCTCAGAATTCCGAGCCCACCCGCTGGCGGTGATGCAGGGCAGTCTGGAGCGACTGCTGATGCTGACATCTGGTCCGGACTGAAGGACCTGACAACGATTACGGACATGTCGTCTACTGTCACTGCATATGATTCTCTCACCATTGAAAGAATGGTGGAGGATTATATGAGTGACCGCATCCAAGTAGGCACGTCACACAGTCCGTACTTATACTGGCAGGAAAAAGAGGCAATTTGGAGGCCCTTGCACAAACTGGCTTTATTCTACCTAAGTTGCCCTCCCACAAGTGTGTACTCCGAAAGAGTGTTTAGTGCCGCCGCTCACCTTGTCAGCAATCGGCGTACGAGGTTACATCCAGAAAATGTGGAGAAGATGATGTTCATTAAAATGAATTATAATCAATTCCTCCGTGGAGACATTGACCAGCAGCAATTGCCTCCACAAAGTACACAGGGAGCTGAGATGGTGGATTCCAGTGGGGACGAATTGATAATCTGTGAGGAGGGGGATGTACACGGTGATATATCGGAGGATGATGATGAGGTGGACATCTTGCCTCTGTAGAGCCAGTTTGTGCAAGGAGAGATTAATTGCTTCTTTTTTGGTGGGGGTCCAAACCAACCCGTCATTTCAGTCACAGTTGTGTGGCAGACCCTGTCACTGAAATGATGGGTTGGTTAAAGTGTGCATGTCCTGTTTATACAACATAAGGGTGGGTGGGAGGGCCCAAGGACAATTCCATCTTGCACCTCTTTTTTCTTTAATTTTTCTTTGCGTCATGTGCTGTTTGGGGAGGGTTTTTTGGAAGGGACATCCTGCGTGACACTGCAGTGCCACTCCTAGATGGGCCCGGTGTTTGTGTCGGCCACTAGGGTCGCTTATCTTACTCACACAGCTACCTCATTGCGCCTCTTTTTTTCTTTGCGTCATGTGCTGTTTGGGGAGGGTTTTTTGGAAGGGACATCCTGCGTGACACTGCAGTGACACTCCTAGATGGGCCCGGTGTTTGTGTCGGCCACTAGGGTCGCTTATCTTACTCACACAGCTACCTCATTGCGCCTCTTTTTTTCTTTGCGTCATGTGCTGTTTGGGGAGGGTTTTTTGGAAGGGACATCCTGCGTGACACTGCAGTGACACTCCTAGATGGGCCCGGTGTTTGTGTCGGCCACTAGGGTCGCTTATCTTACTCACACAGCTACCTCATTGCGCCTCTTTTTTTCTTTGCGTCATGTGCTGTTTGGGGAGGGTTTTTTGGAAGGGACATCCTGCGTGACACTGCAGTGACACTCCTAGATGGGCCCGGTGTTTGTGTCGGCCACTAGGGTCGCTTATCTTACTCACACAGCTACCTCATTGCGCCTCTTTTTTTCTTTGCGTCATGTGCTGTTTGGGGAGGGTTTTTTGGAAGGGACATCCTGCGTGACACTGCAGTGACACTCCTAGATGGGCCCGGTGTTTGTGTCGGCCACTAGGGTCGCTTATCTTACTCACACAGCTACCTCATTGCGCCTCTTTTTTTCTTTGCGTCATGTGCTGTTTGGGGAGGGTTTTTTGGAAGGGACATCCTGCGTGACACTGCAGTGACACTCCTAGATGGGCCCGGTGTTTGTGTCGGCCACTAGGGTCGCTTATCTTACTCACACAGCTACCTCATTGCGCCTCTTTTTTTCTTTGCGTCATGTGCTGTTTGGGGAGGGTTTTTTGGAAGGGACATCCTGCGTGACACTGCAGTGACACTCCTAGATGGGCCCGGTGTTTGTGTCGGCCACTAGGGTCGCTTATCTTACTCACACAGCTACCTCATTGCGCCTCTTTTTTTCTTTGCGTCATGTGCTGTTTGGGGAGGGTTTTTTGGAAGGGACATCCTGCGTGACACTGCAGTGACACTCCTAGATGGGCCCGGTGTTTGTGTCGGCCACTAGGGTCGCTTAGCTTAGTCATCCAGCGACCTAGGTGCAAATTTTAGGACTAAAAATAATATTGTGAGGTGTGAGGTATTCAGAATAGACTGAAAATGAGTGTAAATTATGGTTTTTGAGGTTAATAATACTTTGGGATCAAAATGACCCCCAAATTCTATGATTTAAGCTGTTTTTGAGGGGTTTTTGAAAAAAACACCCGAATCCAAAACACACCCGAATCCGACAAAAAAAATTTGGTGAGGTTTTGCCAAAACGCGGTCGAACCCAAAACACGGCCGCGGAACCGAACCCAAAACCAAAACACAAAACCCGAAAAATTTCCGGCGCTCATCTCTAGTAATTATACGTTTCCATTACTATGCTACCAAAGAACGAATCATGCTGGCGGCCAGGGGGTCACCGTTGGTCTCTTATGCCGGCTCCCAGTTGCAGCTTTTCCAGGATCTTGCCCCCTCCACCCTCAAACAACGCAGAGATCTCGTTCATATAACCAAAGTGCTGCGAGCCCATTCCATTAAATACAAGTGGGGCTTCCCTTTTCAACTGCAAGTTACACAGAATGGGAAGGCGTTTGCAGTCAAGACCCCGACGCAAGGAGCTGATTTACTTAAGACTCTTGGCATTTTTGAAGATCTCCCTGAGTCAATCCGGGATCAATTGTCGTCCTCTATCTCAGGCCCGAGGGCCCCAGCCCCGGAATGGTCTCCCACTTGAACACTCTCAGACACCTCATGACACAACTTTTGTTAAATGTGATTTCTATCGTTTCTGATCTCTCTCTCATTTCAGTTTGCTATGTATTCACATTTGTTTTTCATACTCTCCATGTGGCCTGATGGTTGTGACACCATGGGCGGTGCTATCCACTCGGCAACATGCGAGAGTCACCTAGCTTTTTATTTCTAAAGCTCGTTTTCATGCTTGTCTCTGATTAGTTTAGTGTTTATTTGTTTTTATTCATATTATCCCAGTAAGATTTATGTCTGTTTCATATCTGATATAATTGCATGTTCTCTTCCGCCCCCTCATTATGTTTCTGGCGCTCGCACTGTCCCTATTTGCCTCGATAATGCAACTCTATTAGCCTCCTCTATCCCCCTGTCACTTGGTCGCTTTCACTATACCCTTTTTTCCTCTATGTTTCTCCTCACTCTCCTTGCTGTTTTGTTACAAGCCCACACCCCCCACCGAAGGATGCGCCCGGACGGCGCTTATCCTTTCTTTGTTAAACCCAGCCCTTCTACAGGAAAGGGTTTCTCCCTTCTGTATTCTTATACGGACTCTTTTCCCTTCTCTCTCTTTCCCTTCTCCTCCTCTCCTTCTCTCCATCCCCGTAGTCGGTTCGGTCCCTTCCCGCCCTCCACTCTGCGTCGCCCACACCTCTTCCCACCATGACTTTGAACATTATTTCGGTTAATGCTAACGGCCTTAACTCTCCCACCAAACGAGCCATGGCCATCCAATTATTTAATAGACGAAAGTCTGATATTGTTTTGATCCAGGAGACCCATTTTAAATCTCCGCACCCCTCCTTGTCTTGCAAACAATTTCCACACGTCTATTATTCAAATATGCTTGCCAAACGTAGGGGCACCGCCATTATGATTCGTCGAGGCCTCCCTATAACTGTTCACGATACTATCTCAGATCCCCAGGGCCGCTACATTATCCTTTCATGTTCCTATAACCAAGTTCCTCTGATTTTGGCTTCCATATATGCCCCTAATGCGCAGCAGGGTTCTCTTTTTACGGCCTTCTTTGACAGCCTTTCCCGTCTCCCGACAGGCATGACTATAATCGGTGGAGACTGTAATGTTACCATGGACCCCGCCCAGGACAGGTCTCGTCCCGGTGCTACGGCTTCTTCTCCCACCAAACTGGCTAAGCGTCTACAAGCACATTTATCACTTTATAATCTGTATGACGGTTGGAGAACTTTGTATCCCTCAGCAAAGGGTTTTACTCACTACTCCCCACCTCATGACCTCTATACCCGTATTGACTATGTGTTTGTCGACCGGGACACGACCCGTAAACTCCTCAGTGCTCAGACGCTCCCCATCTCCTGGTCAGATCATTCAGCTGTTCTGCTTGAGATTGCATCTTCCACTCCCCCCCCTACCCGATTCTGGCGTCTAAATGAATCTCTCCTACTCAAGAAATGCACTGTTGCTGATATTACCACCGCACTGAATAATTATTATACAGACAATGCGACCCCAGACATTCCTCCCTCCTTGTTATGGGAGGCGCATAAGGCCACCATTCGAGGCTACCTTATAAGCCTCTCTGCTGCTCAAAGGAAAATTGAAGCACAACGGATCCGAGACTTAGAATCGGAACTTGCTGCCCCGACCCTTTTGCATCAACGCCGCCCCAGAAAGAAAACATATTCCAAACTCCTAGCAATTAAGGGCCAGTTGTCTCAAATTCTGACCAAAAAGGCAGTCAAGGCACTCTTGTGGGCACGCCAGAGGTTCTACGAGAAGTCTGACAAGGCCGATACCTTGCTAGCCCAGAAACTTCGAGCGAAACGTACTCAAAACCGCATTGTCTCTCTACGCTGTGCTGACGGTTCCACCACATTTGATCCGACACGTATGGCTTCCCAATTTCGGGACTATTACACTTCTTTGTACAACCTCCCATCCACCACGGACGCTGACCCCCATCATGTCACTGAACTTCGAGACTATCTATCCTCCTGTAAACTTCCTAAGCTCTCCGAATCGGACGTGTCAACGCTTAATGCCCCCATCTCTACAGAAGAAATTTCAGCAGCCATTCAACAACTACGCCGCACCGCAGCCCCTGGCCCTGATGGCTTTACTGCTCTGTATTATAAAAAATGTACAACCCCTTTGCTCCCCATGCTTCAATCTCTATTTAACGCAATCCTGGACGGGGGTTCATTCGATGCAGCCACCACTAGGGCCAATCTTATCCTCATTCCAAAGCCTGATAGGGATCCTTTGGAGATGAAGAACTATCGCCCTATCTCGCTCCTAAATGTCGACCTGAAGCTTTTTGCTAAAATCTTGGCTAACAGACTTGCCCCATTTTTGCCTTCCCTCATCCACCCCGACCAGGTCGGCTTTATTCCCTGTAGACAGGCTGCAGATAACACCAGGCGTCTAATCGACCTTATCCATTTGGCACAAGATAAGTCTCTCTCGACACTGGTGGTGGCCCTTGACGCAGAGAAGGCCTTTGACAGGGTGGCCTGGCCATTCTTACAACAGACGCTTCTCAACATGGGCTTACATGGGGCTTTTTATAAAGGTGTCACATCGCTATATCAGAATCCCTCAGCCTCCATCTTACTCAACGGCCTGTCCTCCGACCCCCTTCCCATACGAAACGGCACCCGACAAGGCTGTCCCCTTTCCCCCCTACTCTTCGCCCTCATTATTGAGCCGTTAGCAGCTAGAATTAGACTGAACCGTAATATATCTGGTATCATGTCGGGAACCCAGAATCACAAAATTGCACTATATGCCGACGAAGTTATCCTTACCTTGACCGACCCTCATGCCTCCCTCCCACATTTGATGGAGGAAATAGCTACATACAGTCGGTTCTCAAATTATAATATTAACTCGGACAAAACCGAAATCTTGGCCTTACATGTCGCGGATTCGGATCTTCGGCTCCTACAGGCCTCCTTCCCATGTACTTGGCAAGCTGATAAACTCAAATACCTGGGCATCTATTTGACTAAGTCCTATTCTGGTCTCTATGCTGCTAATTTTCCCAGGTTACTATCCTCTATTAAACATGACATGACCAATTGGAACAAATGTATCCTGTCCTGGTTTGGACGAATGACGGCTGTTAAGATGACTTTACTACCCCGTCTGCTATACCTGTGGCAAACTCTCCCCATACACGTCCCCACTTCAGTTCTTAAAAACCTTCAGGCTGATCTTACCAGATTTATCTGGGCAGGGAGGAAGCCCAGAGTAAAGATGCGAATACTTCAGAAGCACCGCCTGGAGGGGGGTTTGGGAGTTCCCGACCTCCTTAAATACTATAGAGCTGCTCACCTAACCACGTGTATCCTTTGGCACGATAATCCTGGACATAGAGTCTGGACACATTTGGAGGCTGCTACACTCCAAAGATATTCCCCCTATAGCTTGCTATGGTGTCGGCCGAATCGTCGTCCCCCCGCTTCCTCTCTGTTGCCTACGGTGCGATTTACCCTTTCCATCTGGGACCTTTGTTCTCGGCTCTACCAGCTACGTTCCTTCCATCCTCTTCTCACCCCTCTGTGGAACAACCCTGGCTTCCCGCCAGGTGAGAACCATCTAGCATTTGATTCATGGACCAGCAATAATATACTCTTCCTTCTGGACATTGCTCCACTTCACACGTTCCCCACATTTACTGATCTGCAATCCCGATTCTCCCTCCCGCGCTCAACCTTTTACCAATTCTTACAGATACGTCACTTTTTTAACTCTACCCCTAGACCACCATCCATGGGAGGTAAATCGAGCTTTGAATCTCTGTGTTACACCTGTCGATCGACCAAAGGCTTGCTCTCAGCTATATATCAAATTTTGTTAGCTCACAATTTGCCCCTGAAGGAGCCGCATGAGACGGCTTGGGAACGGGAGGTGGGTGAAACTCTGACGCCGGAAGATTGGTCTGATATCAGGCAGGAAATTTCCACGAGCTCCATATCGGTTCGAATTAAAGAAAATGCCTACAAATTATTCTACCGTTGGTACCTGGTGCCTTCGCGTCTTCATTCAATCTATCCATCCTGCTCGGATGGATGTTGGCGTCAATGTGGTCAACACGGAACCCTGCTGCACATTTGGTGGAATTGCCCGTGGATTAAGGGATATTGGACTAGGGTCCATAAACTTATTTTTAACATCCTTGGCCTAGTGGTCCCGATATCACCTTTCTATTCCCTGCTCTCTCGTCCAATTCCTCACACTCCTCGCCAACAACAGAAGCTAACTAAGCATATTCTAAATACGGCCAAATGTCAAATTGCGGCTAACTGGAAATCTATATCACCCCCTACAATCCCTGCTACCATAAACGCTATATGGCAAACCTATAGACTAGAACGTATTACTGCGGTACTCCGTGACACCCCAGACAACTTTATTGCCACGTGGTCTCCTTGGACGACATATTTTGGTGCTGAACCTCCGTTAGCTACTATATAATATAATATAATTTAACATAATGTCCTATCCAATTTGTATTACCCTGACGCACTGTTCCAGTGGTTGGGACCGACCATCTATCCCCCCCCCCCCTCTCTATTTCTTTCCCCCTCTTTCGCTCTTTTTCCTATCGCTACGTTTACTTATTGCTCCTCTCTTGTAATTTGTATTGCTTCACTGAGAGATATTCCTCTGCCCTTAGATACGGTTCATACTTTATGCGCATTGCCACCTCTTTGTGGTTCTTCATACATAGGCATTCATATTTGTTTGACCTACCACACTCCCGCTTTCATCTCCATGCAGATATATTGTTACTGTTATTTAGCTATTGAGTGCGTTATGTGCCATTGTTTGATGCCTGTAATCCCTGCTCTACGAATATCTTGGTAAATGTTAAAAATCAATAAAAAACTTTTTCTCAAAAAAAAAACTGCATCGGCTTTTGTGAAAGTACGTCGCGCGTGCGCATTGAGCCGCATGCACAGAAGTGCCGATTTTTAGCCGGATCGCTGCGCTGCGAATGAAAGCAGCTAGCGATCAACTCGGAATGAGGGCCACAGTAATCAAAGTCCCGGTTACTCCGGTGTCTCCTAAGTTCTTTATCACAGCTCCTGATTCCTTGGTCCTGGATACAGCACTGGAAACCTCCTGCTTCTATTATTCTATATTTCTAAGTGCCTGATGAAAAAACAGGATTTTGATACCTACCGGTAAATCCTTTTCTCCTAGTCCGTAGAGGATGCTGGGGTCCACTTCATGACCATGGGGTATAGACGGTACCGCAGGAGCCATGGGCACTCTTAAGACTTTTCAATGAGTGTGAACTGGCTCCTCCCTCTATGCCCCTCCTCCAGAACTCAGTTATAGGAACTGTGCCCAGGGAGATGGACATTTCGAGGAAAGGATTTACTTTAAACTAGTGGTGAGATACATACCAGCTCACACCTCAACCATGCCGCACAACATGGCATTCAACAGTACACACGCCAACAGGCATGAACCAATTACAGCAACATGCTGAAACTAATATAACACAACTTGTGTAACTCTAATAACAAAACTGCAGGTAAAGTACGCACTGGGACGGGCGCCCAGCATCCTCTACGGACTAGGAGAAAAGGATTTACCGGTAGGTATCAAAATCCTGTTTTCTCATACGCCCTAGAGGATGCTGGGGTCCACTTCATGACCATGGGGTTTATACCAAAGCTCCAGTACGGGCGGGAGAGTGCAGATGACCCTGCAGCACCGATTGACCGAACTTGAGGTCTTTATTGGTCAAGGTGTCAAACTTGTAGAATTTAGCAAATGTGTTTGACCCCGATCAAGTAGCTGCTCGGCAAAGTTGCAATGCCGAGACCCCCTGGGCAGCCGCCCAGGATGAGCCCATCTTCCTAGTGGAATAGGCCTTCACCGACGTCGGTAACGGCAATCCAGCCGTAGTATGAGCGTGCTGAATCGTACTTCTGATCCAACGCGCAATAGTCTGCTTGGAAGCAGGACACCCAATCTTGTTGGGAGTATACAGGACAAACAAAGACTCTGTTTTCCGTATTCGAGCTGTTCTAGTGACATAAATCTACAAAGCCCTAACCACATCTAGAGACTTTGACTCAGTGAGCGTGTCAGTAACTACTGGCACCACAATAGGTTGGTTTATGTGAAAAGATGAAATCACCTTCGGAAGAAAATGTTGACGAGTCCTCAACTCTGCCCTATCTTCATGGAAGATCAGGTAAGGGCTCTTGTGAGACGAGGCCCCCAATTCAGACTCCCGCCGCGCGGATGCCAATGCCAAAAGCATCACCACTTTCCAAGTGAGAAACTTCAACTCTATCTCTTATAGAGGCTCAAACCAATCTGATTGAAGGAACTGCAACACCACGTTAAGGTCCCATGGTAACACTGGAGGCACAAATGGAGGCTGGATGTGCAGAACCCCTTTCATGAAGGTCTGAACCTCTGGAAGAGAGGCCAATTGTTTTTGGGAGAACACTGACAAGGCCGAAATCTGGACCTTGATTGATCCCAATCGTAGGCCCGCCTCCACACCAGCCTGCAGGAAATGGAGAAAACGTCCCAACTCAAACTCTTCCGTAGGAGCTTTCTTGGATTCACACCAAGACACATATTTTCTCCAAATACGGTGGTAATGTTTCGACGTTACTCCTTTCCTGGCCTGAAAAAGGGTGGGGATGACTTCCTTGGGAACACCCTTTCGGGCTAGGATCCGGTGCTCAACAGCCATGCCGTCAAACGTAGCCGCGGTAAGTCTTGATACACGCACGGCCCCTGCTGCAGCAGGTCCTCACGAAGAGGAACAGGCTGAGGATCTTCTATGAGCAACTCCTGAAGATCTGGGTACCAAGCCCTCCTTGGCCAGTCTGGGGCAATGAAGATTGCTCGAACTTTGTTCTTCTTATGATCCTGAGCACTTTTGGGTTCAGCGGAAGTGGAGGGAAGACATACACCGACCGGAACACCCACTGGGCCACCAGCGCATCCACTGCTACTGCTTGAGGGTCTCTCGACCTGGAACAATATTTCTGAAGCTTCTTGTTGAGACGAGATGCCATCATGTCTACTTAAGGAACTCCCCAAAGACTTGTCACCTCTGTGAAGACCTCTTGGTGTAGGCCCCACTCTCCTGGATGGAGATTGTGTCTGCTGAGGAAGTCTGCTTCCCAGTTGTCTACTCCCGGAATGAAAATTGCCGACAGAGCCTTTACATGTCTTTCTGCCCAGAGGAGGATCTTCGTCACCTCTGCCATTGCCGCTCTGCTTTTCGTTCCGCCCTGCCTGTTTATGTACGCTACTGCTGTTACATTGTCCGACTGGATCTGCACGGGATGATCTTGAAGAAGATGTTTGTTGAAGGCCGTTGTAAATGGCTCTCAATTCCAGCACGTTTATGTGAAGGCAGGCTTTCTGACTTGACCATTTTCCCTGGAAGCTTTCTCCCTGAGTGACAGCTCCCCAGCCTCGGAGACTTGCATCCGTGGTTACCAGGAACTAGTCCTGAATACCGAACCTGCGTCCCTCTAGTAGGTGAGAACTGTGTAGCCACCACAGGAGCGAAATCCTGGCTTTTGACGACAGGATTATCTTCCGGTGCATGTGTAGGTGGGATCCCGACCACTTGTCCAACAGGTCCCACTGGAATACCCTGGCATGGAATCTGCCAAACTGTATGGCCTCATAGGCCGCCACCATCTTCCCCAACAACCGAATGCACTGATGGATCGACACACTCGATGGTTTCAATATCTGTTTTACCATTCTCTGGATTTCCAGAGCCTTTGCCACCTGAAGAAATACTCTCTGAACTTTTGTGTCCAGAATCATCCCGAGGAAAGACAATCTTGTCGTCGGTTCCAACTGTGACTTTGGATAATTTATGATCCATCCGTGTTGTTGGAGTATTGACAGGGAGAGTGTGATGTTTTGTAACAACTGCTCCCTGGATCTCGCCTTTATCAAGAGATCGTCTAGATAAGGAATTATATTGACTCCTGTTTGACGCAGGAGAACCATCATCTCCGCCATCACCTTGGTGAATACCCTCGGCGCCGCGGAGAGACCGAAAGGTAACGTCTGGAATTGGTAATGGCAATCCTGAACCGCGAATCTCAGATAAGCCTGGTGAGGAGAATAAATGGGAACATGCAGGTAAGCATCTTTTATGTCTGCAGACACCATGTAGTCCGCCTCCTCCAGACTGGAAATCACTGCCCTCAGTGATTCCATTTTGAACTTGAATCGTTTCAAGTAGAGATTTAGATTTTTCAGGTTTAGGATCGGTCTGACCGAGCCGTCCGGCTTCGGAACTACAAAAAGGCTTGAATAAAACCCCTCCCCTTTTGTGACAAAGGTACCAGGACTATGACCTGATCCTGACATAATTTTTGGATTGCCGCTGTTACTGCTTCTCTTTCTGGAAGAGAAGCTGGCAAGGTCGATTTGAAAAATCGGCATGGGGGAACGTCTTGAAACTCCAGCTTGTGTCCCTGGGACACTATTTGCAACACCCAGGGATCCAGGCTAGACAGAATTCAACCTTGGCTGAACAGTTTGAGACGTGCCCCCACCCGAGCGGCCTCCCGCAAAGGACCCCCAGCGTCATGCTGAAGATTTGGCAGAAGTAGGGGTAGACGTCTGCTCCTGGGAACCTGAAGCTGCTGTGGACTTCCTTCCCTTTACCCTTCCCCTACCCGCAAAGAAGGGGGAACCTCTCGCTTTTTTGTATTTATTGGGCCGAAAGGACTGCATGTGCGGGTGATATGTCTTTTTTTTTTTTTAAATCAAGTGTTTTTTTATTGTTTTCCAAAAGAGAAAAAAATAAAAAAACAAAAAACATAACAATAAACATATCAATTAAATCATTACAAAATCAAATTTGTGCTTTTCAAATGATTCCTTTGTACAGTAGTAATATAGGCCCTCATTCCGAGTTGATCGGTCGCAAGGCGAATTTAGCAGAGTTACACACGCTAAGCCGCCGCCTACTGGGAGTGAATCTTAGCTTCTTAAAATTGCGACCGATGTATTCGCAATATTGCGATTACTAACTACTTAGCAGTTTCAGAGTAGCTCCAGACTTACTCTGCCTGTGCGATCATTTCAGTGCTTGTCGTTCCTGGTTGACGTCACAAACACACCCAGCGTTCGCCCAGGCACTCCCACCGTTTCCCCGGCCACTCCTGCGTTTTTTCCGGAAACGGTAGCGTTTTCAGCCACACGCCCCTGAAACGCCGTGTTTCCGCCCAGTAACACCCATTTCCTGTCAATCACATTACGATCGCCGGAGCGAAGAAAAAGCCGTGAGTAAAAATACTTTCTTCATAGTAAAGTTACTTGGCGCAGTCGCAGTGCGAACATTGCGCATGCGTACTAAGCGGATTTTCACTGCGATGCGATGAAAAAGAACGAGCGAACAACTCGGAATGAGGGCCATAGTGTGGATATCAAACATCATCCACTTCATTTTCCGGAATAATCATATACAATTATAGAAGAGAGCAAAAAGATCAAAATACGTGCTATATTACGTGAAGCAGAGCCGGCCCTAACCAATATGATGCCCTAGGCAAGATTTTGGCTGGTGCCCCCTAGCACCACCGCTGGTTCTGCCTCTGACCTTGCACCTCTTTCCCAGCACCATCACCCCTCACCCATAGCAGTCCTTGTACCCCCTATATTTTAAATAGGAACAGTTCGCACATTTGACGCACAGCCCAAAAAGGGGCATCTTCTTGCTGGGAAGGGGCATGGCCACACAATAGTAACCCCAATTCCAATTACGCCACACAGTACTGCAACTTTATTCACATTTTATCTTGCGATAGTGTCCATAATTCATATTACATCCCACAGTAGTATCACTTCACCTTATAAACGTTACTCCTCACAGTAAAGCCCCTTATTCACATTACATCACACTGAATTGCTCCTTATTCACATTACACCACACCTTATTGCTCTTTATTCACATTAGATGACACAGTAGTGCCCTTTCTATATGCAACGCCACATAGTAGAGCACCTTATACACATAATGCCACACATTAGTAATGCATTTATACACAATTCCACACAGTAATGCCCCTTACACATATGAGACACATTAATGTCCTTATAAACATAATGACTCATTATGACAACCTTTATTAATGCCCTTTTACACATAATGTCCCTTACACATATGCCGCACATTATTAATGCCCTAATACACATAATGACACACACAGTGCCCCCTACACATTTGCTTAGTGCCCCTATACACATAATTACACAAATACAGTAGTACCCTGTTATACATATGCTGCACATTATTAATGCCCTTATACACATAATGACACACATAGTGGCCCTTTACACATATGTTGCACATTATTAATGCATTTTTACATGACACACATAATGCTCCTTACACATATTCCGAACACTACTGCACAACCAACTCACATGCACACAGCACTCACACTTCCACTAACACTGTGACCTCTGCCTCTGCTTGGATACAGATGTGTCCTCACAAATCTTGCATCAATGCTAACGTCGGGCACATTTTTTTTTAATGAAAATGCATCTTATTTGCATTGCTATGTGGCTAGGATGCACAAGCAGCTTCTGCTGATTAAACTGATATGCAGCATGCCTATATACTGTGTGAGACTGTGGCTGTATCTGCATATGAAATGCTACATACAGAATATAGGCATGCCGCATATCATTTTAATCAGCAGAAGCTGCTGATGCCCCTAGACATATCAAATGCCCTAGGCAATTGCCTAGTTTGCTATGCCTATGGCCGGCTCTGGCGTGAAGGGTAGTGGAGAGTCAGCCGGTCCACGCCAGGAGCAACACACCACTGTAGTGATATGTCTTTTTTTGCTGGTGCAGGCGCAGAGGGCAAAAATGTCGACTTACCTGCGGTAGCCGCCGAGACTAACGCATGCAGTCCCTCGCCAAATAAGACCTCACCTTTATATGGGAGAGCCTCCATATTTCTTTTGGAATCTGCATCCGCGTTCCACTGGCGAATCCACAACACCCGCCGAGCTGATACTGCCATGGTAGCGGCTTGTGAACTCAAGAGTCCAATATCTTTCATCGCTTCTAGCATGTATGCAGCAGCATCTTTGATATTCCCTAACTTAAGGAGTATCTCATCTTTATCAATCGTGTCAATTTCTGATGACACACTTTCTGACCATTTTTCAATAGCGCGACTCACCCATGCGCAAGCAATAGTGGGCCTGAGCAGCATACCATTGACAACATAAATGGATTTCAATGTAGTTTCCATCTTTCGGTCTGCCGGCTCTTTTAGTGAAGCCGTGCCAGGTGCAGGGAGAATTACCTTCTTTGTTAACCTGGACAGTGCA
This sequence comes from Pseudophryne corroboree, assembly GCF_028390025.1. NCBI lineage: Eukaryota > Metazoa > Chordata > Amphibia > Anura > Myobatrachidae > Pseudophryne > Pseudophryne corroboree. The sequence continues at coordinate 584,277,061 of NC_086445.1, read as the reverse complement.
CTGTCTAATACAGGGGGTGACTCCCATTTTTTCCTGTCCTCCACCGGGAAAGGATAAGCTATCTGAATTCTCTTGGGAATACGAAATTTCTTTTCGGGATTCACCCACATCCCTTGAAAGAGTGTATTAAGCTTGTGGGAAGGAGGGAAAGTGACCTTAGATTTCTTTTCTTTATAGAAATAAGCCTTCTCCTGAGGTACAGGAGTGGCTTCCATGACCTCCAGAACTTCCCTTATAGCCATAATCATATATTGTATATTTTTTGCCAATTTATGATCTATTTCTCTGGAGTCACTATCGTCGACACAAGAATCAGTGTCCGTGTCGGTATCAGTATTCACAATATTTGCAAATGGTCTCTTATGTGACCCAGAGGGGTCGCCTGCGGATGGAAGAACAGAGCCCTGAAAAATCACATCCTCCACAGATTTTCTCCAGCACTCAGCATGAGATTCAGACTTATCTAATCACCTATTGATATTATGCATACTATCATGTATTTCTTTCACCCATGCAGGCTCTTGGTGTGCCGGCAGCGCCACCACATTACACTTCTGTGTCCCTAAAATGGTTTCCTCCGGGGAGGAACTCCCTGCCTCTGACATGTCTTACACACGTGTACAACACACACACAGACACACTGGGACTTATAGGGGACAGACCCACAGTAAAATCTGTCAGAGGGACACAGTTTAGGAGCAGCCAGTTCACAACCCCAGCGCCAGTATCTAATGCCTGTGAACACAGAATGCCCACTGACATGCAGCGCTTTTTACACAGTAAAACACACTTGTAAAGCACCAGATTCGCTTGTGCCCCCCCCCCCCGTTTTGCACCCTGTTACTTGTAGTCAGAAGTGAAGGAGGACCAGCGATGTCTCTGCAGCCTGAGGAGAGAGAAAATGGCACTGAGCAGTGTGCTGGCTGCCTGAAGAAGAAGCTCCGCCCTTTTTACCTCAGAAACTTTTCATAATATTTATACTGGCGGGGGGTAGGGCTGTGCCTGGGCATCTTATGCCCCCTTTTTGCCAGTTTATAGAGGTGTTTTTGCTGCCCAGGGCGCCCCCCCCCGCGGCCTGCACCCTGCAGTGCCCGTGTGTGGGCAGCAATGGCGCACTGCGCTCCCGCCAGCCGCGCTGTACCTCAGCCGTCACTTTTCTTGATAGAAGATCTGTCTTCTACTCACCTGTCTTCTGACTTCTGGCTCTGTGAGGGGGGTGACGGCGTGCTGTGGGAGTGAGCATCTAGACACGGCTAGCATTCAGTACCCTTCAGGAGCTAATGGTGTCCTGTCAGCCAGAAGCAGATCCATGAAACTCTTCAGGAAGTTGGTTCCTACTTCTGCCCCCTCAGTCCCACAAAGCAGGGAGTCTGTTGCCAGCAGTTCTCCCTGAAAATAAAAAAACCTAGCATAAGTCTTTTCAGAGAAACTCAGTAGAGCTCCTCAGAGTGCATCCAGTCTGCCTGGGCACATTTCTAAAACTGAGGTCTGGAGGAGGGGCATAGAGGGAGGAGCCAGTACACACCCATTAAAAAGTCTTAAGAGTGCCCATGGCTCCTGCGGAACCGTCTATACCCCATGGTCATGAAGTGGACCCCAGCATCCTCTAGGACGTATGAGAAAGAATACATCTATGAAGTGGATTCATGTACATCTAAGGAATAAAGAAAAGATTTGATATCTACATGCAATTATCTCTTAGCCTATATGTGAGTGGGACCAAAAATAAAAAAAACTCACTTGTTTATCAACAGGAGTGCACTATGCTTTTTTGTTTCTTCTTTTTTTAGTAGTGATGTGCACCGGAAATTTTTCGGGTTTTGTGTTTTGGTTTTGGGTTCGGTTTCGCGGCCGTGTTTTGGATTCGGACGCGTTTTGGCAAAACCTCACCGAAATTTTTTTGTCGGATTCGGGTGTGTTTTGGATTTGGGTGTTTTTTTCAAAAAACCCTAAAAAACAGCTTAAATCATAGAATTTTGGGGTCATTTTGATCCCATAGTATTATTAACCTCAATAACCATAATTTCCACTCATTTCCAGTCTATTCTGAACACCTCACACCTCACAATATTATTTTTAGTCCTAAAATTTGCACCGAGGTCGCTGGATGGCTAAGCTAAGCGACACAAGTGGCCGACACAAACACCTGGCCCATCTAGGAGTGGCACTGCAGTGTCAGGCAGGATGGCCCTTCAAAAAAATAGTCCCCAAACAGCACATGATGCAAAGAAAAAAAGAGGTGCACCAGGGTCGCTGTGTGACTAAGCTAAGCGACACAAGTGGCCGACACAAACACCTGGCCCATCTAGGAGTGGCACTGCAGTGTCAGGCAGGATGGCCCTTCAAAAAAATTGTCCCCAAACAGCACATGATGCAAAGAAAAAAAGAGGCGCACCAAGGTCGCTGTGTGACTAAGCTAAGCGACACAAGTGGCCGACACAAACACCTGGCCCATCTAGGAGTGGCACTGCAGTGTCAATCAAGACAGGATGGCACTTCCAAAAAATTGTCCCCAAACAGCACATGATGCAAAGAAAAAACAGAGGCGCACCAAGGTGGCTGTGTGACTAAGCTAAGCGACACAAGTGGCCGACACAAACACCTGGCCCATCTAGGAGTGGCACTGCAGTGTCAATCAAGACAGGATGGCACTTCCAAAAAATTGTCCCAAAACAGCACATGATGCAAAGAAAAATGAAAGAAAAAAGAGGTGCAAGATGGAATTGTCCTTGGGCCCTCCCACCCACCCTTATGTTGTATAAACAGGACATGCACACTTTAACGAACCCATCATTTCAGCGACAGGGTCTGCCACACGACTGTGACTGAAATCACTGGTTGGTTTGTGCCCCCACCAAAAAAGAAGCAATCAATCTCTCCTTGCACAAACTGGCTCTACAGAGGCAAGATGTCCACCTCATCATCATCCTCCGATTCCTCACCCCTTTCACTGTGTACATCCCCCTCCTCACAGATTATTAATTCGTCCCCACTGGAATCCACCATCTCAGGTCCCCGTGTACTTTCTGGAGGCAATTGCTGCTGGTGAATGTCTCCACGGAGGAATTGATTGTAATTCATTTTGATGAACATCATCTTCTCCACATTTTCTGGAAGTAACCTCGTACGCCGATTGCTGACAAGGTGAGCGGCTGCACTAAACACTCTTTCAGAGTACACACTGGAGGGAGGGCAACTTAGGTAGAATAAAACCAGTTTGTGCAAGGGCCTCCAAATTGCCTCTTTTTCCTGCCAGTATACGTACGGACTGTCTGACGTGCCTACTTGGATGCGGTCACTCATATAATCCTCCACCATTCTTTCCATGGTGAGAGAATCATATGCAGTGACAGTAGACGACATGTCAGTAATCATTGGCAGGTCCTTCAGTCCGGACCAGATGTCAGCACTCGCTCCAGACTGCCCTGCATCACCGCCAGCGGGTGGGCTAGGAATTCTTAGCCTTTTCCTCGCACCCCCAGTTGCGGGAGAATGTGAAGGAGGAGATGTTGACGGGTCACGTTCCGCTTGACTTGACAATTTTCTCACCAGCAGGTCTTTGAACCTCTGCAGACTTGTGTCTGCTGGAAAGAGAGATCCAAGGTAGGTTTTAAATCTAGGATCGAGCACGGTGGCCAAAATGTAGTGCTCTGATTTCAACAGATTGACCACCCGTGAATCCTGGTTAAGCGAATTAAGGGCTCCATCCACAAGTCCCACATGCCTAGCGGAATCGCTCTGTTTTAGCTCCTCCTTCAATGTCTCCAGCTTCTTCTGCAAAAGCCTGATGAGGGGAATGACCTGACTCAGGCTGGCAGTGTCTGAACTGACTTCACGTGTGGCAAGTTCAAAGGGTTGCAGAACCTTGCACAACGTTGAAATCATTCTCCACTGTGCTTGAGTCAGGTGCATTCCCCCTCCTTTGCCTATATCGTGGGCAGATATATAGGCTTGAATGGCCTTTTGCTGCTCCTCCATCCTCTGAAGCATATAGAGGGTTGAATTCCACCTCGTTACCACCTCTTGCTTCAGATGATGGCAGGGCAGGTTCAGGAATGTTTGGTGGTGCTCCAGTCTTCTGTACGCGGTGCCTGAATGCCGAAAGTGGCCCGCAATTCTTCGGGCCACCGACAGCATCTCTTGCACGCCCCTGTCGTTTTTTAAATAATTCTGCACCACCAAATTCAATGTATGTGCAAAACATGGGACGTGCTGGAATTTGCCCAGATGTAATGCACGCACAATATTGCTGGCGTTGTCCGATGTCACAAATCCCCAGGAGAGTCCAATTGGGGTAAGCCATTCTGCGATGATCTTCCTCAGTTGCCGTAAGAGGTTGTCAGCTGTGTGCGTATTCTGGAAAGCGGTGATACAAAGCGTAGCCTGCCTAGGAACGAGTTGGCGTTTGCGAGATGCTGCTACTGGTGCCGCCGCTGCTGTTCTTGCTGCGGGAGGCAATACATCTACCCAGTGGGCTGTCACAGTCATATAGTCCTGAGTCTGCCCTGCTCCACTTGTCCACATATCCGTGGTTAAGTGGAGATTGGGTATAACTGCATTTTTTAGGACACTGGTGAGTCTTTTTCTGAGGTCTGTGTACATTTTCGGTATCGCCTGCCTAGAGAAATGGAACCTAGATGGTATTTGGCACCGGGGACACAGTACCTCAATCAAGTCTATAGTTGCCTCTGAATTAACGATGGATACCGGAACCACGTTTCTCACCGCCCAGGCTGCCAAGGCCTGAGTTATCTGCTTTGCAGCAGGATGACTGCTGTGATATTTCATCTTCCTCGCAAAGGACTGTTGGACAGTCAATTGCTTACTGGAAGTAGTACAAGTGGTCTTCCGACTTCCCCTCTTGGATGACGATCGACTCCCAGCAGCAACAACAGCAGCGCCAGCAGCAGTAGGCGTTACACTCAAGGATGCATCGGAGGAATCCCAGGCAGGAGAGGACTCGTCAGACTTGACAGTGACATGGCCTGCAGGACTATTGGCTTTCCTGAGTAAGGAGGAAATTGACACTGAGGGAGTTGGTGGTGTGGTTTGCAGGAGCTTGGTTACAAGAGGAAGGGATTTAGTGGTCAGTGGACTGCTTCCGCTGTCACCCAAAGTTTTTGAACTTGTCACTGACGTATGATGAATGCGCTGCAGGTGACGTATAAGGGAGGATGTTCCGAGGTGGTTAACGTCCTTAACCCTACTTATTACAGCTTGACAAAGGCAACACACGGCTTGACACCTGTTGTCCGCATTTGTGTTGAAATAATTCCACACCGAAGAGCTGATTTTTTTTGTATTTTGACCAGGCATGTCAATGGCCATATTCGTCCCACGGACAACAGGTGTCTCCCCGGGTGCCTGACTTAAACAAACCACCTCACCATCAGAATCCTCCTTGTCAATTTCCTCCCCAGCGCTAGCAACACCCATATCCTCATCCTGGTGTACTTCAACAGTGACATCTTCAATTTGACTATCAGGAACTGGACTGCGGGTGCTCCTTCCAGCACTTGCAGGGGCGTGCAAATGGTGGAAGGCGCAAGCTCTTCCCGTCCAGTGTTGGGAAGGTCAGGCATCGCAACCGACACAATTGGACTCTCCTTGGGGATTTGTGATTTTGAAGAACGCACAGTTCTTTGCTGTGCTTTTGCCAGCTTAAGTCTTTTCTTTTTTCTAGCGAGAGGATGAGTGCTTCCATCCTCATGTGAAGCTGAACCACTAGCCATGAACATAGGCCAGGGCCTCAGCCGTCCCTTGCCACTCCGTGTCGTAAATGGCATATTGGCAAGTTTACGCTTCTCCTCAGACGCTTTTAATTTTGATTTTTGGGTCATTTTACTGAACTTTTGTGTTTTGGATTTTACATGCTCTCTACTATGACATTGGGCATCGGCCTTGGCAGGCGACGTTGATGGCATTTCATCGTCTCGGCCATGACTAGTGGCAGCAGCTTCAGCACGAGGTGGAAGTGGATCTTGATCTTTCCCTTTAACCTCCACATTTTTGTTCTCCATTTTTTAATGTGTGGAATTATATGCCAGTATCAATAGCAATGGCCTACTACTATATTTACTGCGCAAAACTAAAATGCACCACAGGTATAGAATGTAGATGGATAGTATACTTAATGGATGACGAGTGACGACACAGAGGTAGGTACACAGCAGTGGCCTACCGTACTGCTATATATAGTATACTGGTGGACACTGTCAGCAAACTGCAAAACTAAAATGCACCACAGGTATAGAATGTAGATGGATAGTATACTTAATGGATGACGAGTGACGACACAGAGGTAGGTACAGCAGTGGCCTACCGTACTGCTATAAGTATATCAGTGGCGTGCGGTGAGGTCAGTGGCTGGTGAGGCACTGCAGCCATAATGTCCACCGAGTCCCGCCGATGACCCCTACCACCGACAAACCGAAGCCTGCTACTGCCCCCTAGCCGATGCCCACTACCACCACCGCTAATGGCCTCTGCCCACGCAAATAGCTGCCGCCTTCCTGCCCTGTCTCACTCCAGCGCCACCATCCTGCCCTATCTCCCACGACGCCACCATCTTGCCCTGTCTCCTTCCACACCACCATCCTGCTCTGTCTCCCTCGACGCCAGCATCCTGCCCTGTCTCCTTCGACGCCACCATCTTGCCCTGTCTGCCCTCCAGCGCCACCATCCTGCTCTGTCTCCCTCGACGCCACCATCCTGCCCTGTCTCATTCGACGCCACCATCCTGCCCTGTCTCCCTCCAGTGCCATAGTAGTAATATGCTAGGAGTATAGGAAATGGGAAGATAAATTACAACTACCAAGACTATGACTGACACCCCTCCCCCAGGCACATACGCCTTGTACAAAACATAATCACAAGTCAAAAGTGGCTAATACATTATAAATATTAATAGGAACATCTACTAATGCCATCATCTGTTTCTTTAACTTACTTATACTGGGCTGACTATGGCTGGAGGAAGCTGGGCCGATACACAGGTTCCTTGTTTCTTCTTACAGCTCCTCTTCTCTGTGTGATGCTGTGTTCTCTTCCTTCTTGAATGGGCAGATCGTGTCACATACTGGAAGAGGAGGAGGAAGGCATTGAAAGCAGGGAGATTCAGGGACAGCAGGGGCCGGGCGCCACTGGCATATCACACAATGCAGCAGTCACCCGGCAACTTGGTTTGTGGCAGTGGCTAGTAGTCAGGGGATAGCCGGGCCCAGCAACCCATCAGAGGGCAACGCCCTCCCCTGAATATGCCTATGTGGCAGCAGGGCTACCATCAGAAATTATGGGGCCCAGGACTGACATAATAGGCAGGACCCCCTTCCTCCTGCTACTTTATATTTACACAAAAAAATGTAGTCACTCACACTTTTCAGCAATGCACAGACACTCACTGCAGTCATGCTCACACACTGTTGTTCCAGCAAAGTTCTGCCTCAGCCAGCAAACATACATCTCTCCTGATCCAAGATGCTTCTCAGGCACCGTGTCTCCAGGGGTGTAAGATCATAGCAGACGCCGGGAGGCAAAATAACAATGGTGCCCCCCCCCCCCCTTTCACCACCAACGGCTAGAAGACCGAATAACTATGCATAATGATATTATAAGCTAGTAAAGAGACCGGCATTTGCCAGGTCACTTGGTACCCCCCAACCACCACTTCCACTTTTCTACCCCCTCCCTATTCCACCCTACCCCATAACAGCTGTATATCTACACTGTTCTTGGCGAAGGGTGAACAGAATGTACCTCCATCCTCTCCAGCTGGTCCATCTTGTCACCATAGTAGGAGCTGTTATGGGAGGGGGGCATGCACCTGCGGCTTGTTCCCCGTATACCACTGCGCATATCGGAGACCTTACACGATAGATAGATAGATAGATAGATAGATAGATAGATAGATAGATAGATAGATAGATAGATAGATAGATGGTCATTTGGTGCATGACCATCTTTGCTGACATGCCATTGTAAGTCAGCACATTAAATATAAAGTATAATAATAATGGTATTAGGGAGTAGTGAGGAAAGTACATCATAGGGGGTATAACAAACATGGCAATACACAGCTTTTGTACTATGACTAACTGAATACGCCTGACGGATAACCTGAAGGCTGGATTTTGCTCTTCGCTGCTTTATTGTAGTCCCCCTGCCCCAGCCTTCTTCAGCCAAAATTACCATTATGTCTATCTAGAATGGGTCACATTTGCTCAGACAACTGGTGTTGTACACAGCATTACTTGGTTACATACAGTTACACATTACATAAACATATACCACATACACACTCACATCCACATATGCAGACACAGCCACATTACACGTACAGCTACATGCATCCACATATGCAGACACAGCCACATTATACGTACAGCTACACGCATCCACATATGCAGACACAGCCACATTATACGTACAGCTACACGCATCCACATATGCAGACACAGCCACATTACACGTACAGCTACACGCATCCACATATGTAGACACAGCCACATTACACGTACAGCTACATGCATCCACATATGCAGACACAGCCACATTATACGTACAGCTACACGCATCCACATATGCAGACACAGCCACATTATACGTACAGCTACACGCATCCACATATGCAGACACAGCCACATTACACGTACAGCTACACGCATTCACATATGCAGACACAGCCACATTACACCATACTTGCCTACCCTCCCGGAAGCTGCGGGAGGCTCCCGATTTTTCGCCTTGTCCCCCGCAGCCCCGGAAGGGTAAGTGATTCTCCCGCATCACGCACAATCCTGCCCGCTTCCTAGTGAAGCGATGCAGGATAAGGATAAAATAAAACACTCTATGCGTGTCACTCACAACTCGGTCGGGAAGCCTGCAGGACAGTGGGTGCTGAATGGATAGATGTGGTTCAGCTTCAGCAGCTCAGCCCAGACGCACGTGAGCAGCCCCGCCCACTCACACTGACAACGGCGGCTGTCGGCAGCATACATGCAGTGCGGAGAAGCTCTGAGCTTCTGAACTCGCTAGAGAAAGCTCAGAGCTCCGTACTGCATGTATGCTGCTGACTGCTGCCTCTGTCAGTGTGCCACACTTGTGTGACTGGGCTGAGCTGACACATTATGTCAGGTTGGCTTCAATGCCAAATTGAGTGATGCATATCTGTGGGTGGGGCCACATGCGAGACTGGGATGAGCTGAGGCAGCTGTCTGAGGGGGCGGGCCTAATCGTGGCATTTAGCCCCACCCTCTACCAGCAGCCTGTCCAATCGCTGTCATTTCCTCCTGTGGGCGGGGCCTAATTATATCTCCGTTTGGTCACGCCCCCCGAGGTTGCCTGCTGTGTCTCCTCTCCGGGCTTCTCCCGGAAAGGAGACTTGAAAGGTAGGCATGTATGCATTACACGTACAGCTACACGCATCCACATATGCAGACACAGCCACATTACACGTACAGCTACACGCATCCACATATGCAGACACAGCCACATTACACGTACAGCTACACGCATCCACATATGCAGACACAGCCACATTACACGTACAGCTACACGCATTCACATATGCAGACACAGCCACATTACACGTACAGCTACACGCATCCACATATGCAGACACAGCCACATTACACGTACAGCTACACGCATCCACATATGCAGACACAGCTACATTACACGTACAGCTACACGCATCCACATATGCAGACACAGCCACATTATACGTACAGCTACACGCATCCACATATGCAGACACAGCCACATTATACGTACAGCTACACGCATCCACATATGCAGACACAGCCACATTACACGTACAGCTACACGCATCCACATATGCAGACACAGCCACATTACACGTACAGCTACACGCATCCACATATGCAGACACAGCCACATTACACATACAGCTACACGCATCCACATATGCAGACACAGCCACATTACACGTACAGCTACACGCATTCACATATGCAGACACAGCCACATTACACGTACAGCTACACGCATCCACATATGCAGAGTAGACACAGCCACATTACACGTACAGCTACACGCATCCACATATGCAGACACAGCCACATTACACGTACAGCTACACGCATCCACATATGCAGACACAGCCACATACATACACACAGCAACATAGTAACACTGAACTAATCATCATGGTTGAGCCTGGTGTGGTGTGTGCCCTCCTCTGCGCATGGAGTGTGTCTGCCCCAGCACTCCCCCCCCCTCCCCCCGCCAGCAGTCCCCATTGCTAAACTCACCTCTTGCTGCCTCCCGAGTGAGTTACCAAAGAGCAGGAGCACCGGCAGCGCGGCGGCCGGGGGGGCGAGGACTGTTTGTGCAAGAGACGGGCAGTAGGCTGTCAGGAGGCAGGTGCACTGTCTGATACTGCCGGTAAGCCCCGCCTCCTCCCTTTCATGGCATTCGGCACTAGATGTGGCAGCCAGCAGCAGTTGCGGCAGCGGGCAGGTTATCTTAGGATTCCATTCACGTTGCAGCCTGTGAGCGGTAGCAGCGTGCCGGGGCCCCCTTCTCTGTTACAGTGCCCGGAGCCCGGGACTGCTGTACCCCCGCCCCCGAAATCGTACACTGCCAATCACATGAACTCAGTGACATGGGCGTGCCTGCATGTGCTTTCTGTCAGCATGCCCCTGTCAAAGCGGCACTGCTAGAGGTGCCGCTTCTAGGGTTTTTTTTTGAATGGGCTATGACTGCTCCATGCTTCGCCCTGCCTCCCCGCTTCCGGCCCTGTATCATTGACATCGGGAGGCACCGAGAGCGGTGCCTCCAAAACACTTTTAAAACTTTTTTAGTAGACAAAAAATTATCAAAATAATGCAAAGGCTAAATAATATACTTATGACACAAACAGTGTGTCATAAGTATATTCTTTGTATTATTTTAATCATTAATGACAGGGGAGGCACTGCCTCCCCTGCCTCCCCTGACTGCACGTCCCTGAAGTATATATATAATAAACTGGTGGACACTGTCAGCAAACTGCAAAACTGTCTAAAATGCACCACAGGTATAGAATGTAGATGGATAGTATACTTAATGGATGACGAGTGACGACACAGAGGTAGGTACAGCAGTGGCCTACCGTACTGCTATAAGTAGATATATAGTATACTGGTGGACACTGTCAGCAAACTGCAAAACTAAAATGCACCACAGGTATAGAATGTAGATGGATAGTATACTTAATGGATGACGAGTGACGACACAGAGGTAGGTACAGCAGTGGCCTACCGTACTGCTATAAGTATATATATAGTATACTGGTGGACACTGTCAGCAAACTGCAAAACTGTCTAAAATGCACCACAGGTATAGAATGTAGATGGATAGTATACTTAATGGATGACGAGTGACGACACAGAGGTAGGTACAGCGGTGGCCTACCGTACTGCTATATATAGTATACTGGTGGACACTGTCAGCAAACTGCAAAACTAAAATGCACCACAGGTATAGAATGTAGATGGAAAGTATACTTAATGGATGACGAGTGACGACACAGAGGTAGGTACACAGCAGTGGCCTACCGTACTGCTATATATAGTATACTGGTGGACACTGTCAGCAAACTGCAAAACTAAAATGCACCACAGGTATAGAATGTAGATGGATAGTATACTTAATGGATGACGAGTGACGACACAGAGGTAGGTACAGCAGTGGCCTACTTTACTGCTATATATAGTATACTGGTGGACACTGTCAGCAAACTGCAAAACTAAAATGCACCACAGGTATAGAATGTAGATGGATAGTATACTTAATGGATGACGAGTGACGACACAGAGGTAGGTACAGCAGTGGCCTACCGTACTGCTATATATAGTATACTGGTGGACACTGTCAGCAAACTGCAAAACTAAAATGCACCACAGGTATAGAATGTAGATGGATAGTATACTTAATGGATGACGAGTGACGACACAGAGGTAGGTACAGCAGTGGCCTACCGTACTGCTATATATAGTATACTGGTGGACACTGTCAGCAAACTGCAAAACTAAAATGCACCACAGGTATAGAATGTAGATGGATAGTATACTTAATGGATGACGAGTGACGACACAGAGGTAGGTACAACAGTGGCCTACCGTACTGCTATATATAGTATACTAGTGGACACTGTCAGCAAACTGCAAAACTAAAATGCACCACAGGTATAGAATGTAGATGGATAGTATACTTAATGGATGACGACACAGAGGTAGGTACAGCAGTGCACTCTGCACTGTACTCCTCCTATATAATATTAATTATACTGGTGGTCCCCAGTCCCCACAATAAAGCAGCACACTGAGCACAGATATGGAGTGTTTTTCAGGCAGACAACGTATACTGGTGGTCACTGTCAGCAAAACTCTGCACTGTACTCCTGCTATAGCTGCTCCCCAGTCCCCACAATTAAGCAGTGTGAGCACTCAGCACAGATATATTATGTAGCACACTGAGCACAGATATGATATGGAGCGTTTTTTTCAGGCAGAGAACGGATAAAAACTGGTGGTCACTTATCAGCAAAACTCTGCACTGTACTCCTAACAGCTGCTCCCCAATCCTCCCCACAATTAAGCAATAAACAACCAATCAACTGTCTTCTACAATAAACGGAGAGGACGCCAGCCACGTCCTCTCCCTGTCATCTCCAATGCACGAGTGAAAATGGCGGCGACGCGCGGCTGCTTATATAGAATCCGAATCTCGCGAGAATCCGACAGCGGGATGATGACGTTCGGGCGCGCTCGGGTCAGCCGAGCAAGGCGGGAAGGTTCGAACCTGCCTCGGACCCGTGTAAACAAGGTGAAGTTCGGGGGGGTTCGGTTTCCGAGAAACCGAACCCGCTCATCACTATTTTTTAGTGTTGTTCATTTAAAACTGACAACCTATTTGAAGTACAATTGAGATCGTGTACACCATTATCGTGTAAGCAATTTGTTATCTCTGGATGTGTAAAGTAGCACCACTTTGGGTCACTATATTGTAGATGAAGACCTCTTATATTCCCAAGAAAACAGGCAGGGACACTTATCTGTCTCCAAAATTGAAAAAAGATGTGTTGTGATAATGCAACTCAGTAAATAAAGCACCGCGTACCTCAGTGAACACTGACTGCGCTTTGTTGACAGAATCAGCACCCTTATAATCGATCTGTCCAGGGCCGGCGCTACCCGCTCAGCAAAGGGATGCAAAGCAGGTAGGCGCCTGATCGGAGAGGCGCCTTCCTGCTCTGCATTCCTGTGCTGCGCCGTCCTGGGCCTGGCCTGTCCCCCTGCTGCTGCTGCCGCCGCCTACAATTGCAAACTGACAGGCAGCAGAGCCGTCAGTTTAAAGCCCTCCCTCCTCCCGTGGCAGAGGCATGATGAACGGATGGAAAGTGGGCGGAGCTACGCGGCGAAAAGGGGCGGAGCTACACGGGCTAAAGGGGCGGAGCTACACGGAACACCCAAGCTAAGGCAGATCACTTCCTGCTAACCAGACTGTGGGGCTGTAAGTGGATGGAAAAAAGGTGAGATAAAGTGTGTGTGTGTATGTATTGTATGTATGTATATGTGTGTATGTATATATGTATATGTGTGTGTATGTATGTGTGTATGTATGTATAATGTATATGTGTCGCAGTGATCGCAAAATACGTGGCATAGCACATTTTTACGAGCTATAGAAAGTGAGGGACCCGGTTTAAAAAAATTAGTGGGTCTCATTGGACGCACTGTCTCACTTCGCCAATAGGAATCCTCACACTCCACGTCAAATCACCGCCACATCTCCCCGTCAGGACAGCTCCACTTGCTCTGCTCCGAGAATGCCCGCCCCCTTACCGCGGATAGGCATACTGAGTCCAGGGGAAACAAACCACAGTTAGCGCTGCTGCTGATTCCGCCGCTCAGACTGGGTCACAGTCGCCGCAGTGAGCACTGCATTACAGCGAGCGGCATGTGATCCCCAGTCAGCCCGGCGTGCCGTGCTGTGACACTTCCTGCATGGGGGCGACTCCTTACACAGCGAATACCACAGCTTCCCCTCCCACATCACTTGTACTCTCCCTGCGGGTGCCGGCTAAGCAGCAGTTGCCGGTGGGATGATGGATTGACTCCTGAATGGAGTCGGTATGCTAGCAGCAGGACTAGGCGCAAGTGTATGGTATGCAAAGATGGGGGTTGTACAATGTAACAGAAGGGCTCACCTTTCTGTTACATTGTTACATCAGGCTAAACGGGGCAACCTGTGGCTCTCCAACCTCTGGCTATTCTGAGACTTGTGCTTCCACACACAGTGGCTGAAGAGGAACAGTATACCTAAACACACACACACCCACACCTCCCATTTCTCAGAGCTGTGCCATCCCCTCTCTGGGTCATAAGTACATGGATTGCAATATGTGGTGCATAAATCAATATTGCATTATCTCTCTCTCTCTCTCTCTCTATATATATATATCTATATCTATCTATCTATATCAGATTTATTTTATTATAGTACTTATATTATGCACTATTGATTTATATAGGCTCCCCAAAAAATGGAGTAGGACCCAGATTTTTTAAAGTGAAGGGTCCATGGGACCCACTTTTATTTTTGCTCCGCGCTCACTGGTGTGTATGTATGTATGTATATGTGTGTATGTATGTATGTATGTATGTATATGTATATATGTATATGTGTGTATGTATGTATATGTGTGTGTGTATGTATATATGTATATGTTCGTGTGCCATGCAGTGTCTCCGCGCTTCTCCTGTCGACTCCCCGGTATGAGGCTCCTGGAGGACAGGAGAGCTGCTCTGTTGATGGGACACTTGCTCTGGCTATCTGTCTTAGCACCACGGCCCCTGTGTGAGGCTGCTGCCACTGTTCACAGAGGGAACAACAGCGGCTGGGACCCAGGAGCTGTTGGGAGCAGGTGACATTCTAGTTTAACTTCGAGAGTGAGTACCTTTCACTACCATCCTGCCCCCCCTGCTCCGCACCACTGCTCCCATCCTGCCCCCCTGCTCTGCACCACTGCTCCCATCCTGCCCCCCCTGCTCCGCACCACTGCTCCTAACCTGTCCCCACCTGCTCCACACCACTGCTCCCATCCTGCCCCCTCCTGCTCCGCACCACTGCTCCCATCCTGCCCCGCACCACTACTCCCATCCTGCCCCCTCCTGCTCTGCCCCACTGCTCCCATTCTGCCCCCTCCTGCTCCATATCACTGCTCCTATCCTACCCCCTCCTGCTCCTCACCACTGATCTTATCCTGCCCCCTCCTGATTGGCTGCAGGTACATGGCGGATTTGAAATAGTGACGCTGTGGTCATAGGAGCCGCAGTGCCACCGACCACAGCTTCCTCCTCCTTGCACCGCCACCACCCTCTGCCTCCTCCTCTGCTATACCACCGCCACCCTCAGTCGCCCCACTGCCGCCCTCAGTCCTTCTCTGCACTGCCAGCCTCATGCCGACCAGAGCCTCATAATACACCGCCGCTGCTAAATAGGTAATCTTACCCTGCTGCCCTTCTCTCTCCCTAGTCCCTATTGTATGCCCTTGCTATCCCTCTCTCTGTCACTCTCCCTGTCCCTATGTCCCTGCTGTCACTTTCCCTGTCCCTCTGTCACTCTCCCTGTCCCTATGTCCCTGCTGTCACTTTCCCTGTCCCTCTGTCACTCTCCCTGTCCCTATGACCCTGCTGTCACTTTCCCTCTCCCTCTCTCTCTCCCTGTCCCTGCTGTCACTCTCCCTGAATTTTGTCTCCATGTGGTATAATGTGAATTTCGGCTCATTCAGTGTGCTATAATGTAAATTTCGGCTCATTCTGTGTGCTATAATGTGAATTTTGGCTCATACCGTGTGCTATAATGTGAATTTTGGCTCATTATGTGTGCTATAATGTGAATTTCGGCTCATTCAGTGTGCTATAATGTGAATTTCGGCTCATTCTGTGTGCTATAATGTGAATTTCGGCTCATACCGTGTGCTATAATGTGAATTTCGGCTCATACCGTGTGCTATAATGTGAATTTCGGCTCATTCTGTGTGCTATAATGTGAATTTCGGCTCATACCGTGTGCTATAATGTGAATTTCGGCTCATTCTGTGTGCTTTAATGTGAATTTCGGCTCATTCTGTGTGCTATAATGTGAATTTCGGCTCATTCTGTGTGCTATAATGTGAATTTTGGCTCATTCTATGTGCGGTGAAATGTGAATAAGATTGTGATACTGTGTGACATAATTTGAATTGAGGGTACTGTTGTATGGTCACACCCCGTGGGAAACCATAATCCTTTTTTGCGGCCTTCGGCGCACGCTCTCACTTTATTAACTGCAGTATGAATGGGAGGGCGCAAATTTATAGTTTGCAGGGGGGCGCCGAACACCCTAGCACCGGCCCTGGATCTGTCCACTAGATGATGATGCAAATGACACCATGGTTGTGCTCACATGGCTGGTGCTAGACCAAATAGATCCCAGGACAAGAGTTTCCTTTGGTGCATGGCCCTAGCACCAGCTCCGCTCAGCTCCTGAAGATAAAAAGGACCTTCAGGAGAAGCCCAAAAGGGCCATCAGCAGTTCAGGCAGTGGCTGGGAGCACAGGGCTGCACCAGGCCCCAATTAGGATTTGCTGCTCCGGGCAACAGTCCTGTCAGCCCATGCCTTCAGCTGCCCCATGTGCTCACTTCTTCAATTCTTATGTCTAATGCAAGATGTGCATACCAACCATGGTAGACCAAATACTGTACAACCATTTGTCAATTAAGTCCGAGAATGGAGCCTTGAAATAATATGCAAATAAATATGCACTTTCCTGGTTAAGACATAATGTGGTTTCCTGTACTCATTGCAAAGTGCTATATGTCATTTCAAGTCATTGTATATACAAGGCCTCATACTGAGTTGAATGCAAATCAAACGATGTTACCACACGTGCACAGGAGTAAATGCATATATTCACAAGTAATTAGAGTTGTACACATCTTTGGGGCCCCTATCTGTATACTTGGTTTGATATCATCATTGTTCATGTGCACTTTCATCAGAATGTACTTGATGGAAATGATGCGTCAGTTACTGGCTTATTTGTGCTTCTGTCCATCTCTGCATAGCCCCTGGTTGCATTAGTATACATTCTCTAAACTTTTCTTATGAGAGAATGTACCATTACAGGCCTGTTTAGGGCAACCACCTTTCTATTGTCAGATTTCCAGACAGAGGGTGTTGGTAAGGCATACCTACCAACTGTCCCGATTTTTGCGGGACAGTCCCATTTTTTGGGGGACTGTCCTGCTGTGGGCGGCAGTTTGGGACTGTCCTGCTGTGGGGGGTAGTTGGAAGGCTCCTGTCCCTCTATTAACGAAGACGAGGGACTGGGGGCATGGCCAGCAGCTCACAGAGCGCTGGCATGCCCCCTTAGTGACAGGAAATGAAGGGGGGTGGCTCGTGATTGCAGCATTACTGTGAAACCACGCCCCTTTACTGAGGCCACACCCCTTTCCCCAGAAAGTGAATGCATGTGACAGGGAGGAGGAGCAGCCCCTTAGCTATGTGCACAGTGGGCCTGATTCAGATGTGGTTGGAGTTGCTATCACTGCTGCTTCCTTGGAAGCAGCAGTGATAGTGCTGTATGGTGATCCAGCAGGAGGCGTCTATTACAAGCAGATGCCTCCTGCTGCAGTAGTGATCCGAGCTGTGTCCTAGGACGCAGCATTGGATATCTCACTCGCCATCAGGTGACTTGTGGCACCCATGGTGGTGCGCAAGCCGCTTGTTGCAGAAGACAGGAAATCTCCATGCAATGATGGAGATCCCTGGCCACTTTCCTCCCCCTAAACGTCGGGAACACGCCCCGTTTTCATTAACGGAAGCCGACACCAAACCCTACCGGCCTGCATGCTACGTCGCAGGACCCATTTGCTCCCATGCAGAAAGGGTCCTGCGCTTGTGCAAAGTACAGATAACCGGTACTTTCAGCATACCTTCGCATTAGCTTCGGGATTTGAAATCCCCCCAGTGCGCATACTCTGCGACTGAAGGGGGTCCCCTTGGACATTGCACACGAGCATGTTTTGAATATTTTTTGGTTTATTACTAGTCCTTTAAATTATTCTATGTGGCAACTTCAAGTACTGTTTGGAATATAAAACAGTTATCGGTGTCAGTGACCTTTTATAGCAGTAAAATCATTTCTGTTTTCTGTTAAAATGATTAAATTTTTCCTTTGGGAAGTTAGTGTCACTCGCAGAACACATTTGTCATACCTTTCAAAATATGTGAGTTCAAAATAATGACTTCTTGCACTTGCCTAAGATGCTCCCCAAAAGAGACGTGAGTGGGAGTGTAATAGGGTGTGAGAATCATGAAGTGGGGAATTTTTTTAATAGTGCCCTGGTGGTGGTAGAATGCAAGGAATACATTATTTATTATTAAAACCATTAATTTGTAGTCTAAACAATGGTTCAGAGCAGTCGCCTTTTACTTCCAGTCCTGTGTTACTGAAGCCATTACCATGAGGTGTGACTCGGACTTTCATAAAGTAGGGATGAAGATTGGAAGCCTATGATTAACAACCATCGATGTTACCCGACGTGCTTTTCCCATCAAATTTGCAATATTCGCCAGCCATTGGGTGCAGTTTTCCAGTGCCCATACAAAAGCTAACTGCTTCTCTGCAGCTGCAGACACCTGGAGCCAATAGAGCGGCCGAACGGGGCACCACTAGCTCTCACCGCCATATTGGAGTCTGGAGCCGTGCCTACAACAGTAGCAGCATCCGCCTCCTAGCAGAGACGTGCACTGCATCACAGCACTTCATGTAAGTAACTCCCCGCTAACCTACACCGGCCCATGAGCCAATCAGAGCTCGCGGTCCGGCAACTGAGGCTCCTGATTGGCTGCCGGACCGCGAGCTTTGATTGGCTCGCGTACCGGCACCTAATTGCAGCTAGACACCGCCACAGCCACCGGAGACTGAGGGGCATTTTGCACTCTCCTCCCTGCCCTCAAGAACAGGCAGCAGCGCGGTGAACAGCACTTGGGGGGGGGGGGGGATATCATGTGTAATGTATTTGGCATTGGGGGCATATCCGGCACTGCATTGGGGGCATATCTGGCACTGTGGGGACATGTATCTGGCACTGGGGGCATATTTGGCACTGTGTGGAGACATGTGTATCTAGCATTGGGGGCATACTTGGCACTGTGGGGACATGTGTATCTGGCACTGTGGGTATGTAGGTAACTGGCAGTGTGGGGGTGGCACTGGGGGCATATATGTATCTGGCACTGGGGTCATACATGTATCTGGCACTGTGGGGCATATATGTATCTGGCACTGTGGGGACATGTGTATATGGCACTGCTGGGGGGGCATATCGTGTATCTGGCACTGCTAGGGGGCATATCATGTGTACCTGGTACTGCTGGGGGGCATATCATGTGTATCTGGCACTGCTGCGAGGCATATCATGTCTGGCACTGCTGCGGGGCATTTCATGTGTATCTGGCACTGCAGGGGGCATATCATGTGTATATGGTACTGCTGAGGGGCATATCATGTCTATCTGGCACTGCTGGGGGCATATCATGTTTATCTGCCACTGCTAGGGAGCATATAATGTTTATCTGGCACTGCTGGGGGGCATGTCATGTCTATCTGGCGCTGCTGGGGGGGCATATCATGTCTATCTGGCACTGCACTACTGGGGTCATTATGTGTATCTGGCACTATACTGGAGACATGTGCACGGAACACTACTGTGGCAGTTATGTGTAAGGCAGCTATTGTGTGTGTAGAGGGGTTGTGAAATATATTTATTAATAGTTTGATAATATGAAGTTGTGAGGCCGCGCCCACTTTTCCAGGAGCGCGCACGCATGGGGGGAGGGGGCGCTTGGACATTTTCTCGCTCAGGGTGCTAGTAGGCCCGGAGCCGGCCCTGGTGTGGAACTATAACTGTCGATTGTTATCGCATTACATGATTTGATGTCTGAAGCCCGGCAACTAATCAAATACTGGGTTTCCGATGTCCATTCCTAATCTGCATTAACTGGAGATATCCTATTACAAATTCTATAAGAGCATTCATTATATTGGTTCCTATTTAAACAAACACATACTGTACATTAGACTGCTATGCAATGTTTCCTGCTAAAGGTACTGATATACCAACAAGTTTTCTCTAACGTCCTAGTGGATGCTGGGGACTCCGTAAGGACCATGGGGAATAGACGGGCTCCGCAGGAGACAGGGCACTTTAAGAAAGAATTTGGATTCTGGTGTGTTCTGGCTCCTCCCTCTATGTCCCTCCTCCAGACCTCAGTTTGAATCTGTGCCCGGACGAGCTGGGTGCTACTTAGTGAGCTCTCCTGAGCTTGCTATAAGAAAGTATTTTGTTAGGTTTTTTATTTTCAGAGAGATCTGCTGGCAACAGACTCTCTGCTACGTGGGACTGAGGGGAGAGAAGCAGCCCTACTCACTGAAGATAGGTCCTGCTTCTTAGGCTACTGGACACCATTAGCTCCAGAGGGATCGTACACAGGATCGCACCCTTCGTCGTCCGATCCCGGAGCCGCGCCGCCGTCCCCCTCGCAGAGCCGGAAGACAGAAGCCGGTGACAGAAGCAAGAAGACTTCTAAATCGGCGGTAGAAGACTCCAGTCTTCATATGAGGTAGCGCACAGCACTGCAGCTGTGCGCCATTGCTCCCACACTAAACCCACATACTCCGGTCACTGTAGGGTGCAGGGCGCAGGGGGGGGGGGAAGCTCCCCAGTCTCTCCCCTGCAGTTACACGGTAGAAGAGGGTAAAAAGAGGGGGGGGGGGGGGGCACATAATTAGGCGCAAAAATCAATATAAACAGCAGCTACTGGGTTAACATTAAGTTACTGTGTTATTCCTGGGTTAATAGCGCTGGGGTGTGTGCTGGCATACTCTCTCTCTGTCTCTCCAAAGGGCCTTATGGAGGAATTGTCTTCAGATGAGCATTCCCTGAGTGTGTGGTGTGTCGGTACGTGTGTGTCGACATGTCTGAGGTAAAAGGCTCCCCTAAGGAGGAGATGGAGCAAATATGTGTGTGAGAGGGTGTCTCCGTCGACAACGCCGACACCTGTTTGGATATGTGTAATTAAGTGCTAAGGTGAATTTATTGCACAAAAGATTAGAGAACAGACAGGAAATCTACCCATGTCTGTCCCTATGTCGCAGAGACCTTCAGAGTCTCTCAATGCTCACTATCCAAAATAATAGACACTGATATCGACACGGAGTTTGACTCCAGTGTCGACTACGATAATGCAAAGTTACAGCCAAAATGGCAGAAAAGTATTCAATATATGATTATTGTAATAAAAGATGATTTGCATATCACTGATGCATACTCTCCAACATTTTACACACAAAAATCGGTACAAATTAGAATAAGGGACGTGGCCACGGGTAAAGGTAGGGGGGGGGGGGGGGGGGGGGTGGCCACGCCCCTTTTCCTATACTTTCAATGGAAGTTTGGAGAGCCAAAAATAGGTACAGACCATAAAAAAAAGGTACTGTACCTATTAAAAAGGTACAGTTGGAGAGTATGCTGATAACTCATCTGTCCCTGACACAAGGGTACACATGTTTAAGGGGAAGAAAGCTGAGGTAAATTTCCCTCCTCTCATGATGAAAAAGAGCGGGAATCTCCAGACAGGAGACTGCGGTTTCCCACAAAGAATTCTCAGGCAGTATCCTTTCCACACTAGGGCCAGGATATGATGGGAATCTTCCCCTAGGGGGTCACGTTTGCCCAAAAGGTAGCCCTGACGTAACAGCTATTCTCAGGGATCCTGCAGATAGCGTGCACATTCTGGTACACTACTCAGACCAGCGATTGTGTCGGCATGGGTTTATAGCGCTGTGGCAGCGTGGACAGGTACCTTATCAGCAGAGATTGAGACCCTAGTATGCATATAGATATATATATGTATATATAGAGATATATATATATATTAAAGATGCTGTCTTAAGAGATATGTATGTATAAAACATGCCCAAAGAGACATGAGTATACTGGGTCCTAGAGTCAAAGCTATGTTGATTTCTGCTTGTCGTGTCCTGTAGAATATGCAAAGGACAGATGATGCCAACTTAAGAGGCATATGGAAGGCTGAGGATTGTGTGGAGAAGGGTTCTCGGACCTGGTCTCCACAGCTATAGCTGGTAATTCTGATATTTTGCCTTATATTCCTGCACAGCCTAGGAAAACACGACATTATTAAATGCAGCCTTTCGAATAAAGAGACAAGAAAGTCCGAGGTGCGTCCTTTCTTGCCAGAGGCGGGGGTAGAGGAAAGAAGCTGCACAACACAGCTAGTTCCCAGGAACAGAAGTCCTCCCCGGCCTCTACAAAAATCCACCGCATGTCGCTGGGGCTCCACAGGCGGAGCTAGGCCCGGTGGGGGCATGCCTTCGTAAGTTCAGCCACAAGTGGGTTCACTCCCTGTTAGATCCCTTGGCAATAGATATTGTGTCTCAGGGATACAAGCTGGACTTTGAGAAGATGCCCCCTCACCGACGGCCCTGCCGGCTTCCCCCCACGAGAGGGAAACAGTGTTAACTGCAATTCACAAATTATATCTTCAACAGGTGGTGATCAAGGTTCCCCTCCTTCAACAAGGAGGGGGGTATTATTCGACCATGTTGTAGTCCCGAAACCAAACGGTTCGGTCAGACCCATATTGAATTTAAAATCCCTGAACATATACCTGAAAAGGTTCAAGTTCAAGATGGAATAGCTAAGAGCGGTCATTGCAAGCCTGAAAGGGGGAGAGTTTATGGTGGCTCGGGACATAACGGAGGCATACCTTCATGTCTCCATTTATCCACCTCATCAGGCGTACCTCAGAATTGCAGTACGGGATTGTCATTACCAATTTCAGACGTTGCCGTTTAGTCTCTCCACGGCCTTGAGAATATTCACCAAGGTAATGGCGGAAATGATGGTGCTCCTGCGGAAGCAAGGTGTCACTATTATCATGTACTTGGACGATCTCCTCATAAAAGCGAGATCAAGAGAGCAGTTGCTGAACAGCGTATCACTTTCTCTGGAAGTGTAATGGCAACACGGCTGGATTATATATATTCCAAAGTCGCAGTTGGTTCTTACAGCTCATCTGCCTCTCCTAGGCATGATCCTAGACACAGACCAGAAAAGGGTTTATCTCCTGAAAGAGAGAGCTCAGGAGCTCGTGACACTGGTCAGGAATCTATTAAAACCAAAACAGGTGTCAGTGCATCACTGCACTCGAGTCCTGGGAAGGAGGGTGGCATCATATGAGGCCATTCCCTTCGGCAGGTTCCATGCGAGGACCTTCCAATGGGACTTACTGGACAAGTGGACCGGATCACATCTTCAGATGCATCGGTTAATCACCCTATCCCCCAGGGCCAGGGTGTCTCTCCTGTGGTGGCTGCAGAGTGCTCACCTTCTCGAAGGTCGCAGATTCGGCATTCAGGACTGGTCCTGGTGACCACGGATGCAAGCCTCCGAGGGTGGGGGGCAGTCACACAGGGAAGAAATTTCCAGGGGCTGTGGTCAAGGCAGGAGACTTGCCTTCACATCAATATCCTGGAACTAAGGGCCATATACAACGCCTTAAGTCAAGCGGAGACCCTGCTTCGCGACCAACCGGTTCTGATTCAGTCAGACAATATCCCCACAGTGGCTCATGTAACCGCCAAGGCGGCACAAGGAGCAGGGTGGCGATGGTAGAAGCCACCAGAATTCTTCGCTGGGCGGAGAATCACGTAAGCGCACTGTCAGCAGTGTTCATTCCGGGAGTGGAAAACTGGGAAGCAGACTTCCTCAGCAGGCACGACCTCCACCCGGGAGAGTGGGTACTTCATCAAAAAGTCTTCATGCAGATTGCAAGTCGGTGGGAACTGCCACAGGTGGACATGATGGCATCTCGCCTCAACAAAAAGCTGCAGAGATATTGCGCCAGGTCAAGAGACCCTCAGGCGATAGCTGTGGATGCACTGGTGACACCGTGGGTGTTCCCGTCGGTCTATGTATTTCCTCCTCTTCCTCTCATACCCAAGGTGCTGAGAATCATAAGAAAACAGGAGTGAGAACAATACTCTTTGTTCCGGATTGGCCATTAAGGACTTGGTTTCCAGATCTGCAAGAAATGCTCACAGAGGACCCGTGGCCTCTGCCTCTAAGACAGGACTTGTGCAACAGGGGCCCTGTCTGTTCCAAGACTTACCGCGGCTGCGTTTGACGGCATGGCGGTTGAACGCCGGATCCTAGCAGAAAAAGGCATTCCCGATGAGGTAATTTCTATGCTGATAGAGGCTAGGAAGGATGTGACGGCTCAACATTATCACCGTATATGGCAAAA
Organism: Pseudophryne corroboree; assembly: GCF_028390025.1. Lineage (NCBI taxonomy): Eukaryota > Metazoa > Chordata > Amphibia > Anura > Myobatrachidae > Pseudophryne > Pseudophryne corroboree. The sequence continues at coordinate 584,252,677 of NC_086445.1, read as the reverse complement.
ATATGTTGCTTGGTGTGAGGCCAGGAATGCCCCTACGGAGGAATTCCAGCTGGGCCGTTGCATTCACTTCCTACAGTCGGGAGTGACTTTGGGCCTGAAATTGGGTTCCATTGAGGTCCAGATTTCGGCTCTATCCATTTTCTTTCAAAACGACCTGGGGTCTCGGCATTACAGCTTTGCCGAGCAGCTACTTGGTCAGGTTCGAACACTTTTGCAAAGTTTTACAAGTTTGATACCCTGGCTGAGGAGGACCTTGTGTTTGCTCATTCGGTGCTGCAGAGTCATCCGCACTCTCCCGCCCGTTTGGGAGCTTTTGGTATAATCCCCATGGTCCTTACGGAGTCCCCAGCATCCACTAGGACGTTAGAGAAAATAAGATTTTACTTACCGGTAAATCTATTTCTCGTAGTCCGTAGTGGATGCTGGGCGCCCGTCCCAAGTGCGGACTTCTTCTGCAATACTTGTATATAGTTATTGCTTAAATAAGGGTTATGTTTGGTTGCATCAGGGTTGATCTGATGCTCCGTTGTTGTTCTTACTGTTAACTGGGTATGTTTATCACAAGTTATACGGTGTGATTGGTGTGACTGGAATGAGTCTTGCCCTGGATTCCAAAATCCTTTCCTTGTACTGTCAGCTCTTCCGGGCACAGTTTCTCTAACTGAGGTCTGGAGGAGGGACATAGAGGGAGGAGCCAGAACACACCAGAATCCAAATTCTTTCTTAAAGTGCCCTGTCTCCTGCGGAGCCCGTCTATTCCCCATGGTCCTTACGGAGTCCCCAGCATCCACTACGGACTACGAGAAATAGATTTACCGGTAAGTAAAATCTTATTATTAATACACAGGTTGGAGGCAATGAAAAGCAAGTCCCAGCCGCATAGCATGCTGGGTTTTGTAGTACCCCACCATACAGGTCCATAATACATAATATAAAAAATGTAGGTTGGAGGCAATGGCAGACAAGGGCGTAGCTACCATAGGTGCAGGCAGTGCAGCTGCTATGGGGCCCAGAGCTGAAAGGGGCCCACCTTTCCTGACACACTTACATGTGTTACATAGAAGGGCTTAGCTACAATAGCATACCTCCCAACTTTGCCCTTACTTGAAGAGGGACACACGTGCGGTGAAGCCATGCGTGCTCCTGAAAATGGGCGTGGCTTTGCGGAGGACCCGTGATCGCGAGCCACGCCCCCTGTTTTTATCACGGAGGGGGCATGCCCAGCGCTCTGTGAGCCGCTGGCATGCCCCCTCTCCTTCTGAGTCCAGTGAATAGTCGCTGTGCATTCACCGCTGCTCTGCTAAGCAGGGCAGCGACAGACAAAGCCTCCTAACTTCCCCCCCATCGCGGGACACTGCGGCCCACGGATGGGAAAACGGGACAGTCCCCAAAAAACGGGACTGTCCCGCGAAAATTGGGACAGTTGGGAGGTATGCAATAGGTGCACGGAGTGCGGCTGCTATGGAGCCCAGAGCTGAGAGGGTCCCACCTTCCCTGTCACAGTTACATGTGTTATACACATTTTTCATTAGTAGATACATAAGGGCCCTTAAAGGCTTTTGCCTTTGGGCCTACAATACATCTATTTATGCCCCTGGTCTTGATCATTGTGATGTGGTATAAAATGAACTGGAGGGCATTATTATGTTACATAGGGGTCTATTCATGAAGCTTTGAAGGAAGCCTTTATCAAGTACATTTTATAAAATGTAAGGGAGATGTTGATTGGTTGCCACGGGCAACTCCTCTACTGGTCTGTTTCTTCGCTGTTTTGACTGCTTCATGAATAGACCCCATAATATGAACTGTGGGCACTGTAATGTGACATTATCAAGTGGAAATATCAATATCAAGTATCATATATGCCATTATGTAATGTGGCATAATATGAACTGGGGCACTGTATGTCATAATAAGAATTGGAGTTACTGTGTTACATAATGTGTACTGGTAGCCCTACAACGTGATATAATGTAAAACTAGGGCATTACTATGGTTCATAAAATAAACTAGTGCACTACTATGGGGCATAACATTAACACTACTATGGCTCGGAAAATCAACTAGGGCACTATTATGGAGCATACAGTTTACAACTGCTGCGGAGAGGTGTATCTCTAGAAGCATTGGGTACAGGGGCCCCTTTAAAATATTGCTATGGGGCCCACAAATTTCTGGCTATGCCCCTGATGGTAGAACAACAAGTCCAAACTGCAGGGCATGCTGAGTCTTGTAATATGCCACACAGGTCCATAATAGACAGTGTAAAAGATGCAGGTTGGAGGAATTGGTGGAACCACAAGTTCCAACTGCAAGGCATGCTGGCTCTTGTAATACACCCCATAGGTTCATAATAGATAGTATTAAGGATATATGTTGGAGGCACTAGTGGAATCACAATTCCAAGCTGCAGGGCATGCTGGGTCTTGTAGTACCCCCTGACAGGTCAATAAGACATCACATAAGAGAGAGCTTCCAGCATTGCCACTTCCCTGCCATCCTCCAGCCAAAGATCTCATCAGTAGGCTGGTCCTATCTGCTGGGTGTCCTCATATTTCAAGCACCCTATCTCCTTCTCTGAGTGGTGGAAGCCCAAGGACCACAGAACCTTGTGCCCCCCCCCCCCCCCCTCCTTCCCACCTCCCACAGATTAGCAGCTGGACAACAGTCACCTCGTCCACCTCCAGCAGCACCCTGCCAGCCACCTTCTCACCTATGCAGTACACCTTGTTAGGCCCATGGGAGGAGCTGCAGCGGCTGGGCATGCGCAGCTGCTTTCCCTTGGCCATTTAATACACACTGTACAATGAGCTACAGAAGCTCTGAACACTGCCCTATTGGAACTGAGCTCCTATCACGGCAGGGGGACAGTGAAGCCACTGAATTGAATGCAGGGCCCGACCATGGCCCTCATTCCGAGTTGTTCGCTCGCAAATTGCTTTTAGCAGCATTGCACACGCTAAGCCGCCGCCTACTGGGAGTGAATCTTAGCTTAGCACAATTGCGAACGAAAGATTCGCAATATTGCGAAAAGACTTCTCTGTGCAGTTTCTGAGTAGCTCGAGACTCTCTTCCAGTGCGATCAGTTCAGTGCTTGTCGTTCCTGGTTTGACGTCACAAACACACCCAGCGTTCGCCCAGACACTCCACTGTTTCTCCAGCCACTCCCGCGTTCTTCCCAGAAACTGTAGCGTTTTTTCACACACTCCCATAAAACGGCAAGTTTCCGCCCAGAAACACCCACTTCCTGTCAATCACACTCCGATCACCAGAATGAAGAAAAAACCTTGTAATGCCGTGAGTAAAATACCAATCTTCATAGCAAATTTACTTGGCGCAGTCGCAGTGCGAACATTGCGCATGCGCAATAAGCGGAAAATCGCTGCGATGCGTAAAAAATTACCGAGCGAACAACTCGGAATGACCACCCATGTGCCTGCTTAGCAGGAACTGTCTCATGCTCCCAGTGGACTAATCTGACCCTGGCAGAACAGTCTGGTACAGACTGCAATTATACACTGGAGCCAGGGGGCGGAATGCAGCACAACTGGAACAGGCTGTTGGGGATACTGGGTTGGTATGCACAAAAGTAGCAGGTTACAGGAGCTTTAGAACTAAGGGGGTAATTCAGAGTTGTTCACAGTACGCAAATTTGTTAGCAGTTGGGCAAAACCATGTGCCTGATTACGAGTTAATCGCACGAAGCTGCTTTTTGTAGCCCGTGCGATCAACTATACTCCGTCTATGGGGTGGGTTTTTTCCCATAGCAAGGCTGCGATCACTTGTGCAGCCCTGCTATGGGAAAAAAATGTGTGCAGTTTCTAAGTAGGTCTGGATATACTTACCAGCTGCGACGTTTTCAGCCTGTTCGGTCCTGGCTCTGACGTCAAACACCCGCCCTGGACACGCCTGCGTTTCTTCAAACATGCCTGCGTTTTTCTTACCACTCCCAGAAAACAGCTCCGAACGCTGTGTTGCCGCCCAGGAACGTCCACCGCCTGTCAATCTTCAAGCGATCGCCGATGCAATCAATTTCTTCGTTCCCTTCATCGTTGCCCCCCCCACAGTGCACTTGGGGCCTAATTCAGACCTGATCACTAGGATGCGTTTTTTGCATGTCTGCGATCAGGTAGTTGCTGCCTAGAGGGGAGGGGGAAATCGCTGAGCAGGGATGCGATCGAATGTGCAGGAGAGCTGCACAGCCCAGGACTTACTCTTCCAGTGCGATGATCGGGGACAGAGCTGACGTCAGAAACCCTCCCTTCAAACGTCTGGTCCCTCCAGCATTTCTCTGGACACTCCTTAAAAACGGTCAGTTGCCACCCACAAATGGCCTCTTCCTGTCAGTCACCTTGCGATCGCCTGTGCGATCGCTTTTCTCGCACATCCCATCGCTGCCCGACGCTCCCCGTCAATGCAGACTGGCACGCCTGCGCATTGCGGTGCATACGCATGCGCAGTTCAGACGATCATGCGTATTCACTGCAATGCACAGGCGCGTCAGTCTGCAGCAACGGGGAGCGCCAGGCAGCGATGGGATGTGCGAGAAAAGCGATCGCACAGGCGATCGCAAGGTGATTGACAGGAAGACGAGCAGTATGAAAACGCAGTCTAGCGATCAGGTCTGAATTAGGCCCATGGTTTTGCCCAACTGCTAACAAATTTGCTGCTGCGATCAACTCTGAATTAGGCCCTAACCGATGGGAGCACAAATGAAACAGGCTGCTGGAGATACTGGAACTGGATACTAAGCACTGATGGAGCAGGCTGCAGTGGTATATGCTGGGAAGCAATACTTGGAGCAGTTAGGCTCGAACACGCTGAGACTGAATGTTGTAAATCAAATACTGGAGCAGGTAGCTGGAACAGGTACAGAGTGCTATAAAGCAAATGCTGAGGCAAATAGAGGGAACAGATGCAGAATGCTGTGAAGCAAATACTGGACCAGGTAGAGTAACTGGAACAGAATGCAGGAATGCAAAACAAAACCAGGAGTCAAGGTACTGTTCATCAGGAAGAGAAGTTGTACTGGCAATGTGCTGTCAGCAATTCCTGGTTTAAATAGGGTGCTCTAGGTGCTGACAAGATGGGAAGAACACGTGACTAAGGTTGGAGAAGGTTGGTTGGCAGTGGGTAATGTGATCACATTTAAGATGGTGGCACTGCCTCTGAACTGCTGTGCCAACCTCACAGTGCAATTGGCAGTTAGCACATATAAACATACATGCTATGCTGTATGTAATATATGTGCTGGCTGGTTTCAAATACCTCAGCTAACTCTAAAGAATATGGCACTAGTCCTGCATTATTTTGTCTTAGAGGTACCTGTGAGCACATCCAACATTCTGTTTGGTTTAAGACCTTACCCACTAGTGAGTGGTAATCACTCAAGGGATGTCTGTCAAATGCTGCCTTATTGCTAGACTGACATCTCTGGATGCACTCATCTTCTATTATAGGGTCACAATAACTACAAAATACAGTATTCCTCAGACAATAGCTTATCACGTTACCTCCGAACTCCGTAACTACTAGACCTTTGATTTTCTCTTGCTTTAACAAAGTGATAGGCTAATCCTGGGATCCTATAAAGACATCACTCCTTTCTCCAGAACTAGTTCCAGTCCCACACTCTACTGCTCATGAAACCTCACAAAAATAGAATGTCCTGAAAAAAAAAAATGTTTGTCAACGGGAAAAAAAGAAAGATAGAACAAAACAAATCTTGCTTATAGCAAATCCGTTATGACTGGTCTTTTTGTAATCCTTTAGTATGCTCAGGTAGTGTTCAACAGTGCCGTCTCTCAATCTTCACAGAACAGACTCCCGGGTGATACTTCTGCGATCTTACTCCCTTTACGAGTTCCTTCCGGACTAACGACTTTCTAGCGATGGGAATCTTGGACCCAAGTTTCTCTCTCGGCTACTTTCACTAGGATCGTGCTGTCAACAAAACTTGGTACGGTCCTTCACACCTGTCTATTAGGCAAGCTGAGCGTAAGAACAATCACACAGTCTCTTGGTTCACAATCAAGACAGTTAGTATTTGGCATACCAGGAATCAACAGTTTCAAGTTCTTTTGTTAAGTTCTCAAATGCTGGCTCATCTCGATAAGGTACTGTATTGTCACCTCATTGGTGTATTTCTGATTATGGTGTGGATCAATCATGACATGAGGTTGTCTTAAAAAAAAAATAATTCAAAGAGGGCGATTCGTTAAGTGGGGATCTGGGAGTGGTTCCGATGCTACATAACACTAGTGGCAGTGTCTATGACCACAATAGTCCAATTTCAAGCTATCACTTTGCTCCTACTCCTAAGGATACCATATCTACACACAAATTTCTGCACAATTTTCTTTGCGGTAAACACAGCAGTATTTGTGGTGGCAGGAAATGCCTCTACCCAGTTTGAGAACACATCTGCACACCATTACTTATTTCAAATTCCTACAGGGTGTTAACTGTACGAAGTAGATTTGTATTACCTGAAAAGGTCCGTCTGTAGGAGGAGTATGGGAAGGCTCTGTTAGTACTACCTTACCAAATGTTCTTCCTTATGCAAGTAATACAGGTCATTGCTTTCCTGCTTGCCTGAGAAGAGAACCCTGGGGCACGCCAGTAAGCTCTTACCAATTTGCACATACCTTCTTTACCCTATGTGAGTCAGACCATGTGCCGCCTCAGCTAGGCTTGGGAGATACATCCTGGGTGCCATTGGCTTACCTTGTCCATCTCTCCAGAGTCCTGAGGACTCCTGACCATACTTCTTCGCCTTCCAGACCTCCTTTTCCTGTAGGGAACACAAATTTGCATCTCAATTTATTTATTGTGTGTTTGCAAATGTAAAGTACCATGAGCATAACTAAAAAAAAAACAAAAAACAAAACACATCTCTAGAGGGAAAAAGAAAAAAATAATCAGGTCTGTGTTCACCAACGGGCTGCCACTTATGTCTGGTCTCATAGTAAAGGTCTGATTCAGATATTCCATACCATCATGCATATCAGTGTCCATACAAAATTTTCCTTCACCAGTATTCTCATCCTCCTCCCTTTGTGTATGACAAGGCAAACTGCAGTAATACTGGTGTCATCGTACTGATAAGACATACCGGGTTTGGGCAGAACTTTGAAGGACCAATATGGCATGTGGTGTATGAACTGTCAAATCATACACCAGTACTACATCCCAGGTAGTTGACCCTTGTCTTACACAACTGTAGTTTATCCCTTGAGACCTTGTGTCCTGTCTGGAAGAGATGAAACAGAAACTGTTTTGTATCTGCCAGGGACGACTCAAATTAATCAGTGCACAACAACAAGTCATCAACATATTGTATCAGCACCGACCCATTCTCAGGCTGAAAGGACTGTAAACAGTCATGTAGGGCTTGGGAGAAAATACTCAGGCTGTCACTGAAACCTTGGGAAAATCGGGTCCATGTATTGTACCCCCTTTGTGAACGCAAAAGATGAAGAGGAAACTGTAAAGAAAACAGAATAGAGGTTGGTGACATTAAAGTTTTGTAGAGGTGGAGAGGATTTTATTAAAATGACAGCTGGATTGGGCACTATGGGGAATTGATTAACTACTTGGTCTACCCCCCTTAAAGCTTGTGCTTGCTGTGTCACTACTGGGACTACTTCAGCCATCAATCTAGTGTCCTGTCCATCCTAAGTTCATAGGGAACCCTGTATCTGTGAGATAATTTCCTCTACCTGTGATGGACATGAATCTAGAACAGTGGAATGCAACATTAGTCTTTGGGGAGTATCTAACATACTTTGTACTTCCTGAGCGGGAGTACAATATATGTATTTCACATTTCAATTTACACAACAAAATCTCTGTTGATTAAGTTAGACAGGGGCCACTACTGCTAGGAAAAAAAAAAGAAAATGGTTTAGCATCATAGAGGCCCAATCGTAACTTCAGCAGGTTTTGACAAAGGGTAATGTTGCACTTCTCTCATTCCTCCCATTTGCCGAATTAGTGTTTACCAGTGATCTTATCCTGACGGAGAATTTTCTAGTACAGGTTGAGTATCCCTTATCCAAATATTCCGAAATACGGAATATTCCGAAATACGGACTTTTTTAAGTGAGAGTGAGATAGTGAAACCTTTGTTTTTTGATGGCTCAATGTGCACAAACTTTGTTTAATACACAAAGTTATTAAAAATATTGTATTAAATGACCTTTAGGCTGTGTGTATTAGGTGTATATGAAACATAAATGAATTGTGTGAATGTAGACACACTTTGTTTAATGCACAAAGTTATAAAAAATATTGGCTATAATTACCTTCAGGCTGTGTGTATAAGGTGTATATGTAACATAAATGCATTCTGTGCTTAGATTTAGGTCCCATCACCATGATATCTCATTATGGTATGCAATTATTCCAAAATACGGAAAAATCCGATATCCAAAATACCTCTGGTCCCAAGCATTTTGGATAAGGGATACTCAACCTGTACTGCAAAAAAAAAAACATAAAAACAAGCTTCTAGGTCATGCAAAGTATTCATTCAATCCTTCTCATCCCTTATTAAGGGTCTGTACATGGTCCAACAAACATTTCCGAGCTTATCTAGACAAGGGCATTCCTAGAAATGAATACTTCTTATGTGGTAATTAAAAAGAAATACTCGGGGGTTACCCTATCTCTGTCTGCTTTCCTATTGGGAAATACTAGTGTGCGGACAGGATATTCTCCATTTATGACATTACTTTCTTGATTTTTTTTTCATTTATTTTTTGGCTATATATGTACTTGAATGGCTCCATACTTACCAGTTCCACTGGTCTCAGCCACTTCCAGGATACAGCCCCTCTTTTACCAGTTGGATACTACTCCTCTGAGTGCATGAGAAATGGCTGAAACCAGTCAGGTCACCTTCTCCTCCTAAATAAAACTTTGACGTTCATTAGTACATATATAGGTTACATTCATATTTTTCATATTTTTTATATTTTCTATAGTTCGTATACTGGCTGTAACTGCTTCCACATCCACATATGGCGGTGTACTTGCTTTCTCTTTTTTCTTATTTATTGTTGCCACATGTTCAAACTAGTGATGAGCGGGTTCGGTTCCTCGAGATCTGAACCCCCCTGAACTTCACCCATTTTACACTGTTCCGAGGCAGACTCGGATCTTCCCGCCTTGCTCGGTTAACCCGAGCGCGACTGAACGTCATCATCCCGCTGTCGGATTCTCGTGAGATTCGTATTCTATATAAGGAGCCGCGCATCGCCGCCATTTTCACTCGTGCATTGGAGATGATAGGGAGAGGACGTGCAGCGTTCTCTCAGTTTCTGTGTTCAGTGTGCTGCAAATATCTGTGCTCAGTGTGCTGCAAATATCTGTGCTCAGTGTGCTTGCAAATATCTTTGCTCAGTGTGCTGAAAATATCTACGTTCTCTGCCTGAAAAACTCTCTATATCTGCGCTGCATTGTAGTATATAGTAGGAGGACAGTGCAGAATTTTGCTGACCACCAGTATTATATAGCAGTATGGAACAGTAGTCCACTGCTCTACCTACCTCTGTGTCATCAAGTATACTATCCATCCTACCTGTGCTGCATTTTAGTTGTGCGCAGTATACTATTAAGTAGGAGGACAGTGCAGAATTTTGCTGACCACCAGTATATATATAGCAGTTCGGTACAGTAGTCCACTGCTCTACCTACCTCTGTGTCGTCAAGTATACTATCCATCCATACCTGTGCTGCATTTTAGTTGTGCGCAGTATACTAGATAGTAGGAGGACAGTGCAGAATTTTGCTGACCACCAGTATATATATAGCAGTACAGTACAGTAGTCCACTGCTCTACCTCTGTGTCGTCAAGTATACTATGCATCCATACCTGTGCCGCATTTTAGTTGTGCGCAGTATACTATATAGTAGTAGGACAGTGCAGAATTTTGCTGACCACCAGTATTTATATAGCAGTACAGTACAGTAGTCCACTGCTCTACCTCTGTGTCATCAAGTATACTATGCATCCATACCTGTGCTGCATTTTAGTAGTGCGCAGTATACTATATAGTAGGAGGACAGTGCAGAATTTTGCTGACCACCAGTATATATATAGCAGTACGGTACAGTAGTCCACTGCTCTGCCTCTGTGTCGTCAAGTATACTATGCATCCATACCTGTGCTGCATTTTAGTTGTGTGCAGTATACTTTATAGTAGGAGGACAGTGCAGAATTTTGCTGACAACCAGTATATATATAGCAGTACAGTACAGTAGTCCACTGCTCTACCTACCTCTGTGTCGTCAAGTGCTGCATTTTAGTTGTGCGCAGTATTATATAGTAGGAGGACAGTGCAGAATTTTGCTGACCACCAGTATATATATAGCAGTACGGTACAGTAGTCCACTGATCTACCTCTGTGTCATCAAGTCTACTATGCATCCATACCTGTGCTGCATTTTAGTTGTGCGCAGTACACTATATAGTAGGAGGACAGTGCAGAATTTTTCTGACCACCAGTATATATATAGCAGTACGGTACAGTAGTCCACTGCTCTACCTCTGTGTCGTCAAGTCTACTATGCATCCATACCTGTGCTGCATTTTAGTTGTGCGCAGTATACTATATAGTAGGAGGAAAGTGCAGAATTTTGCTTACCACCAGTATATATATAGCAGTACGGTACAGTAGTCCACTGCTCTACCTCTGTGTCGTCAAGTCTACTATGCATCCATACCTGTGCTGCATTTTAGTTGTGCGCAGTATACTATATAGTAGGAGGACAGTGCAGAATTTTGCTGACCACCAGTATATATATAGCAGTACGGTACAGTAGTCCACTGCTCTACCTCTGTGTTGTCAAGTATACTATGCATCCATACCTGTGCTGCATTTTAGTTGTGCGCAGTATACTATATAGTAGGAGGACAGTGCAGAATTTTGCTGACCACCAGTATATATATAGCAGTACGGTACAGTAGCCCACTGCTCTACCTACCTCTGTGTCGTCAAGTATACTATCCATCCATACCTGTGCTGCATTTTAGTTGTGCGCAGTATTATATAGTAGGAGGACAGTGCAGAATTTTGCTGACCACCAGTATATATATAGCAGTACGGTACAGTAGTCCACTGATCTACCTCTGTGTCATCAAGTCTACTATGCATCCATACCTGTGCTGCATTTTAGTTGTGCGCAGTACACTATATAGTAGGAGGACAGTGCAGAATTTTTCTGACCACCAGTATATATATAGCAGTACGGTACAGTAGTCCACTGCTCTACCTCTGTGTCGTCAAGTCTACTATGCATCCATACCTGTGCTGCATTTTAGTTGTGCGCAGTATACTATATAGTAGGACAGTGCAGAATTTTGCTGACCACCAGTATATATATAGCAGTACGGTACAGTAGCCCACTGCTCTACCTACCTCTGTGTCGTCAAGTATACTATCCATCCATACCTGTGCTGCATTTTAGTTGTGCGCAGTATACTATATAGTAGGAGGACAGTGCAGAATTTTGCTGACCACCAGTATATATATAGCAGTACGGTACTGTAGTCCACTGCTCTAATTCTGTGTCGTCAAGTATACTATGCATCCATACCTGTGCTGCATTTTAGTTGTGCGCAGTGTACTATATAGTAGGAGGACAGTGCAGAATTTTGCTGACCACCAGTATATATATAGCAGTACGGTACAGTAGTCCATTGCTCTACCTCTGTGTCGTCAAGTATACTACAAAAGTTCAGTAAAATGACCCAAAAATCAAAATTAAAAGCATCTGATGATGAGAAGCGCAAACTTGCCAATATGCCATTTACGACACAGAGTGGCAAGGAACGGCTGAGGCCCTGGCCTATGTTCATGGCTAGTGGTTCAGATTCACATGAGGATAGAAGCACTCATCCTCTCGCTAGAAAACTGCAGTGCCACTCCTAGGAGGGCCAGGTGTTTGTGTCGGCCACTTGGGTCACTTAGCTTAGCCATCCAGCGACCTTGGTGCACCTCTTTTTTTCTTTGCATCATGTGCTGTTTGGGGACTATTTTTTAAATCGGCCATCCTGTATGACACTGCAGTGCCACTCCTAGATGGGCCAGGTGTTTGTGTCGGCCACTTGGGTCGCTTAGCTTAGTCATCCAGCAACCTTGGTGCACCTCTTTTTTTCTTTGCATCATGTGCTGTTTGGGGACAATTTTTTGAAGTGCCATCCTGTCTGACACTGCAGTGTCACTCCTAGATGGGCCAGGTGTTTGTGTCGGCCACTTGGGTCGCTTAGCTTAGCCATCCAGCGACCTTGGTGCACTTCTTTTTTTCTTTGCATCATGTGCTGTTTGGGGACTATTTTTCAAATCGGCCATCCTGCCTGACACTGCAGTGCCACTCCTAGATGGTCCAGGTGTTTGTGTCGGCCACTTGGGTCGCTTAGTTTAGTCATCCAGCGACCTTGGTGCAAATTTTAGGACTAAAAATAATATTGTGACGTGTGAGGTGTTCAGAATAGACTGAAAATGAGTGGAAATTATGGTTATTGAGGTTAATAATACTATGGGATCAAAATGACCCCCAAATTCTATGATTGAAGCTGTTTTTGAGGGGTTTTTGTAAAAAAAAAACGAATCCAAAACACACCCGAATCCGACAAAAAATTTTCAGGGAGGTTTTGCCAAAACGCGTCCAAATCCAAAGCAAGGCCGCGGAACCGAATCCAAAACCAAAACACAAAACCCAAAAAATTTACGGTGCTCATCACTAGTTCAGAAAGTTATTATGTTTTCGTTCTTGTCTTATATGACTTTGGTTAAACATACTACCTGCAATACCTCAGGATCAAAACCACCAATCACTGGAAATTATATTCTACCATTCATTTATACGTACTCAATCATTACAAAAAGCCTCTGTGTGTGGACCATATTTCCCACACATAATATACCGAGCGGACCCTCTTGGCCTCTGCTCCTCAGCCTGAACCCTGGCTCCTGAACATCTCTCGCATGCCCATTTGGCTCCCATTGTGGGCTTTTTTCACAACACACCAAATGGCCCACACGAAACGACGGTGAAAAGTTCTCCGAGCGCTTTTCACCCACTCCTTCTCCGCTGGAAATACCACGGTCCACTTCTGTAGTGACTGCCGTTTACCCAGTGAGGATCCCTACCGGACCCCTCAGCACTGGAAGTATGAAGTATTAACAGCAATAAATCAATACCCCACCTTTTTCAGTGGAGGTTAAAAGCCTGATCTTTTCGGTATCTATCCACTGGAATTTTCTTGGGTGAGAAACAACTTATCGATCACCCTTTCCAATGAATGTTTTCCAGGAAGATTTCCTGAGAAAGAGTCAGCGAAAAATGCCTTTACTTTACACAAATCACGTCTGCGTATGCTAACACAGCATGTATGATGACACAATTGGCACAAAATTACGCAAATGGTATTACGTTGCGCCGCGTATCACACACACACACACACACACACACACGCGTGCGGTCCAATCGCATGACTCACAAATACTTGTTATTTGTGTGCCTTACGATTATGAAGACAATTTTACTTTTTTCAGTAGGCTATGTCTCCGTCACCTGGAGTGTTTTATAAATGGGCTAACTCCACACCTCATTTTGAACAGCTTAACTTAGTTCAATCTATTTAATGTGCGGTTGCGAGCCGCCACGCCACTTAGCCTCTGCTAACTCAATGTCTTCTACGGGAACCCAAATTGGTCATGGAGTTCAATGCATTCACACTTACTTTTCACCAACCCATACTTTTAGATTTTCTGTACAGAAAAAAAAGTAATTTACCAGTGACTGATCACATCCCCTTAAAGGTATTACACTTTAAACAAAGTATTATAGTAATGTGCTTTAAAATCGGATAGTTACCTGTTAAAATGTGTTTTATCCCACCTTAACAATCAATTTCTATTATGCGGCTAACTTACGCTTGCGTAAATATGCACTCACGTTTCCCGCCTTTGTGTCCACGTATGTACCCGTGCGTTGCTATATACGCGTCCACATACTATTGTACTCTGACACACTGTATACTTGCATACGCAAATGTGTATCGCTGCGTACCTTTGCACACAGCTTGCCACACTCTGTGTTACCCAACCCTAGTAATACAATAAAAAAAAAACTATTTGTATTGTATTGTAGTAGTTAGATAAATGCTTCCACGTTCCCTTTGAGCACCGGAAGTCTCCTGCCGGAAAGCTTCCGCTACGTGCTACCTAAACTTTTAGGCAGGAACGGAGCTTCACTTATGAAATGCGAATATTTTGCGAATTTTTGTTAGCAATAACACTTTAACAATCAATTTTAAAACACTTCAATGTAATATGGCTATTGACTATAATTTAAATGCTATGATTCGGATTGGATAGCTATTTTGCAGAACATACACTGATATAAATACCTATATAATAATATAACATATATATATATATATATATATATATATATATATACACATTATTTATTACACTTCTATGAAACCCCTCACACAGCATATGTATTCATACACACATACTGAATGAATGTAGTTTCTACAGAGCCTATAATTTGCATATCAACAGATGTTCACATGCTTGCTGTTCCAAGGTGGTTGAACAGGTTCATTAACATTTCAATTGAGGGTTAACAAATCCTGGGGGGAAAAAAACTTTATATCTGTGTGTAATTCTCACATCAAGCCAAGTATTTATCTCACTAATTCTCTCTCTAGGCCCAATTGAAACACTATTTATAATTGACTATGGCATTTGTTAATTAAATTCATTGGTAGATTTTAAATGGTGTTGGATTTGTACATATATATTGTTTATATTGTGACAAAGGCTACAGATTGTTAAACAACCTGAAAGTCAGCTGTTAGCTAAGTGGATAGAGGGTAACCTTACGTACCTAAAATGGCCACTGCTTCTCCCCCTTCCCAAGCCATGTGCACGGACAAAATGGTGATCACACCATGCGGTCAGAACACAAACACTCTATCCTTCGTCACAAATAAATCCCAATTTATTCAAGCACCGGAAGTTGCCCTAATAGACAATTCCCACTGCATGGTAACAACGCTTCCCCATGCTTTTTCAGCACGAACAAAGCTTTGCTACTTCAGGGCTACATTAGCAGTATGCGAATAGGCCTCAGCATGCTAACACAGCTATATCATACCTATGCACCAACTTTTAAATGATCTTTAAATTTAATTAACAAATAAACAATCCAATCTATATCAAACACAATATGACTTATTGAACCTCGTTTTAGCAACAATAAAAATACGCTGTAGCATTTCTAATATTGTGCGTTTTTGTCACACTCATGCAGCAAAGAAAGATATTGTCCCTTGATTCATATCAGCGCCTTACTGATAACACAAAAATGCGACATGCGGTTCAGCAGCATCTAGATGCGTCCATCCTTAGCTGGTAGACCACATGCACTGCGCATCATTAAGTACGTGATATCATGGCTGAGAGCCCCCAACTGTAAATTTCTAATTATTTCTAATAAATATTTAAAATGCCAGTGTTAATATATACTGTGGACGCAAGGCGCATCTTATTACCATATATGATAAAGGTGCGCTGTACGTCACAAACACTATATCCCTCAAGAGAAAGCAAGCAGTTGCACAACATTGTAGGCTGAGGTCCAATGCTCAGAGATGTATATACACTGCTCAAAAAAATAAAGGGAACACTTAAACAACACAATGTAACTCCAAGTCAATCACACTTCTGTGAAATCAAACTGTCCACTTAGGGAGCAACACTGATTGACAATCAATTTCACATGCTGTTGTGCAAATGGAATAGACAACAGGTGGAAATTATAGGCAATTAGCAAGTCACCCCCAATAAAGGAGTTGTTCTGCAGGTGGTGACCACAGACCACTTCTCAGCTCCTATGCTTTCTGGCTGATGTTTGGTCACTTTTGAAAGCTGGCGGTGCTTTCACTCTAATGGTAGCATGAGACGGAGTCTACAACCCACACAAGTGGCTCAGGTAGTGCAGCTCATCCAGGATGGCACATCAATGCGAGCTGTGGCAAGAAGGTGTGCTGTGTCTGTCAGCGTAGTGTCCAGAGCCTGGAGGCGCTACCAGGAGACAGACCAGTACATCAGGAGACATGGAGAGGCCGTAGGAGGGCAACAACCCAGCAGGAGGACCGCTACATCCGCCTTTGTGCAAGGAGGAACAGGAGGAGCACTGCCAGAGCCCTGCAAAATGACCTCCAGCAAGCCACAAATGTGCATATATCTACTCAAACGATCAGAAACAGACTCCATGAGGGTGGTATGAGGGCCCGACGTCCACAGGTGGGGGTTGTGCTTACAGCCCAACACTGTGCTGGACGTTTGGCATTTACCAGAGAACACCAAGATTGGCAAATTCGCCACTGGCACCCTGTGCTCTTCACAGATGAAAGCAGGTACTGAGCACATGTTACAGACATGACAGAGTCTGGAGATGCCAAGGAGAACGTTCTGCTGCCTGCAACATCCTCCAGCATGACCGGTTTGGCAGTGGGTCAGTAATGGTGTGGGGTGGCATTTCTTTGGGGGGCCGCACAGCCCTCCATGTGCTCGCCAGAGGTAGCCTGACTGCCATTAGGTACCGAGATGAGATCCTCAGACCCCTTGTGAAACCATATGCTGGTGCGGTTGGCCCTGGGTTCCTCCTAATGCAAGACAATGCTAGACCTCATGTGGCTGGAGTGTGTCAGCAGTTCCTGCAAGACGAAGGCATTGATGCTATGGACTGGCCCGCCCGTTCCCCAGACCTGAATCCAATTGAGCACATCTGGGACATCATGTTTTGCTCCATCCACCAACGCCACGTTGCACCACAGACTGTCCAGGAGTTGGCGGATGCTTTAGTCCAGGCCTGGGAGGAGATCCCTCAGGAGACCATCCGCCACCTCATCAGGAGCATACCCAGGCATTGTAGGGAGGTAATACAGGCACGTGGAGGCCACACATGCTACTGAGCCTCGTTTTGACTTGTTGTAAGGACATTACATCAAAGTTGGATCAGCCTGTAGTGTGTTTTTCCACTTTAATTTTGAGTGTGATTCCAAATCCAGACCTCCATGGGTTAAAAAATTTGATTTCCACTGATAATTTTTGTGTGATTTTGTTGTCAGCACATTCAACTATGTATAGAACAAAGTATTTAATAAGAAGATTTCATTCATCCAGATCTAGGATGTGTTATTTTAGTGTCCCTTTATTTTTTTGAGCAGTGTATATATACACGTCTGTCACGTCTGTCACTGCAGTGTATATATACACTCCCAAACAGAACATGATGCAAAGAAAAAAAGAGGTGCACCAAGGTCGCTGGATGGCTAAGCTAAGCGACCCAAGTGGCCGACACAAACACCTGGCCCATCTAGGAGTGGCACTGCAGTGTCAGACAGGATGGCCGATTTAAAAAATAGTCCCCAAACAGCACACGATGCAAAGAAAAAAAGAGGTGCACCAAGGTCGCTGGATGGCTAAGCTAAGCGACCCAAGTGGCCGACACAAACACCTGGCCCACCTAGAAGTGGCACTGCAGTTTTCTAGCGAGAGGATAAGTGCTTCCATCCTCATGTGAATCTGAACCACTAGCCATGAACATAGGCCAGGGCCTCAGCCGTTCCTTGCCACTCCGTGTCGTAAATGGCATATTGGCAAGTTTACGCTTCTCATCAGATTTTGATTTTTGGGTCATTTTACTGAACTTTTGTAGTATACTTGACGACACAGAGGTAGAGCAATGGACTACTGTACCGTACTGCTATATATATACTGGTGGTCAGCAAAATTCTGCACGTTCCTCCTACTATATAATACTGCGCACAACTGAAATGCAGCACAGGTATGGATGGATAGTATACTTGACGACACAGAATTAGAGCAGTGGACTACTGTACCGTACTGCTATATATATACTGGTGGTCAGAAAAATTCTGCACTGTCCTCCTACTATATAATACTGCGCACAACTAAAATGCAGCACAGGTATGGATGGATAGTATACTTGTCAACACAGAGGTAGGTAGAGCAGTGGACTACTGTACCGTACTGCTATATATATACTGGTGGTCAGCAAAATTCTGCACTGTCCTCCTACTATATATACTGCGCACAACTAAAATGCAGCACAGGTATGGATGGATAGTATACTTGACGACACAGAGGTAGGTAGAGCAGTGGACTACTGTACCGTACTGCTATATAATACTGGTGGTCAGCAAAATTCTGCACTGTCCTCCTACTATATACTACAATGCAGCACAGATATTTCAGGCAGAGAACTTAGATATTTTCAGCACACTGAGCACAGATATTTGCAGCACACTGAGCACAGACAGATATTTGCAGCACACTGAACACAGAAACTGAGAGAACGCTGCACGTCCTCTCCCTATCATCTCCAATGCACGAGTAAAAATGGCGGCGACACGCGGCTCCTTATATAGAATACGAATTTCGCGAGAATCCGACATCGGGATGATGACGTTCGGGCGCGTTCAGGTTAACCGAGCAAGGCGGGAAGATCCGAGTCTGCCTCGGACCCGTGTAAAATGGGTGAAGTCCGGGGGGGTTTGGATTTCAAGGAACCAAACCCGCTCATCACTAATACATTCTAATGAATACAACCTGTGCAGGTCCACAGAGCCCCGGTTACGAACATCTGGAAACGTCATCACCTAAGGAAAAGCCTGTCCAGCTGATGACGTAACCCGGTAGCTGTGCAGCCATCACCATAACAACTACTGTATGTAAACAATACACGGAAGGAGCAGTACTGTGAAAAAGATGAAACAAATCACTATTACTGGAACATACAGATTAAAACAGTAACTTTAGAGTATTACGCAGATGCCAAACTAGACCAAACACTATAAAAAACATGCAAGTGACAACATCTCATTCAGGCTGTGTGGAGCCACTGTATTTAAACGGTGGATCCATCGTGCCTCTAATTGTAGCAGGACTTTGCTTCTATCCCCGCCCCGCTTAGAAAAAACAACCTGATCGATCATTTTATAACGTAAAGAGGACAAGTTATGATTATGAAGTTTAAAATGTTTAGCAACAGGTTGGTCGATGGATTTCTCTTCAACAATCTGTTTGATGGCACTCCTGTGTTGTGTCATACGTTCCTTGAATTGACAAGTGGTCTTACCTATGTAGTACAGACCACAAGGACAGCGTATGTAATAGATTACAAATCTACTAGTGCAAGTCAACACGTGTCTAATACTTATCTTTTTGCCAGAATGTGGATGTACCATATAATCTCCAACCTCAAGATACAAACAGGTTGTACAACCTGTGCACTTATAATTACCGGGTTTTCTAGACAAAAATGACTGAGCAGTAGATGAAGAGAATTGGGAGATATCAGTGTGTACTACCATGTCGCGGATATTCGTACCCCTTTTATAACATGGTAAAAAGCGACTGTTGGAAAGACTAGATAAATCAGGGTCTGACTGTATAACGGGCCAAAAGCATTTAGCTGTAGCTGTAATTTTACTACTGGAAGTAGTAAAATGAGTTACGCAAATCATGGCCTCATCAATGTTTCGTTTCAGTGTTCTATTAGCAGGGATTTCAGTTTCAGATGATGCTTTTAACCTTGCTTGTTCTAATACTGTAGCTTATATTATCATAACCTCTTTGTAAAAATTTCTGGGTCATGAGATCCATCTGCAACCTTTCATCCTGTGAATCACTACAAACACGATGGACCCTGAGAAATTGTGAATACGGCAGGCCATTTTTCAAAGGGGCAGGGTGATGGCTAGAAGATAGTAATAGACTATTCACATCAGTAGGTTTATTGTAAATAGATGTGATCAATTTACCTCGGGACTTGATGATATTAACGTCTAAAAAATGAATGGTATCCGCCTGAGTGTCAAACGTAAATTTAATGGACTCATCCATTAAATTTGCCTGATTCATCATATGAATAAATTTATCTTTAGAACCAGTCCAGAGCATAAATACGTAATCTATAAAACGTGTATACATTGCTAAATTAGCCTTATATTGTTCATCAGTGAAGAACATGTTCTTTTCAACTCCAAACATAAAGGCATTGGCATATGCCGGGGCTACGCAAGAACCCATTGCACAGCCCTGGGATTGTTAAAAAAATTCATTATTGAAAAGAAAATAATTCCTGTGCAATATTAAAGAAATTAATGACATAAAAAAAATTGACATCAGGCCCCACATAATGCACATTCTCCCGAATTAAAGTTTCAACATCAAGCATTCCACGAGCATGCAGACTCACAACATCAGCTGTACACAACCAGCAACTTTCAGAATCGATTTCAGTAGCTCGCAATTTCTCCAAAAAGGTTGTGGTATCCTTCAGATACGTATGTTCATTCTGAATCACAGGTTGAAGGAAATGGTCAATATAATTGGCTACATTAGAATATAATGAATCCCTAGCTACGATAATCGGTCGGCCTGGTGGCCGTACCGGATTTTTGTGCAGTTTGGGAATGGTGTAAAAAACTGGCACACATGGTGCTTCTATAAGTAATGCCGACATGGTATTTTTGGAAATAATACAATTTTCAACAGCTGTGCCAAGTACATGTACCATTTCCTTAGTATACTGAACTGTAGGGTCAGAAGATAATTTAGAATAAACAGCAGTGTCATTTAATTGCCTATACACTTCTGCTTTGTAATCAGTGATATACTGTATCACAATGCCACCCCCCTTATCGGCAGGGCGCACTGTGATATCAGTATAAGATGCCACATTCTTTAAAGCCAAACGCTCATCTCTTGAAATATTGGAAACCACTTTCATATATTTGTGATCACAATTTTCCATACATGTATAGAGGGTTTTAGTAAAAGATTTAATGGCAACATTGGCCCTCATTCCGAGTTGTTCGCTCGCAAGCTGCTTTTAGCAGCTTTGCACACGCTAAGCCGCCGCCTACTGGGAGTGAATCTTAGCTTATCAAAATTGCGAACGAAAGATTAGCAAAATTGCGAATAGACACTTCTTAGCAGTTTCTGAGTAGCTCAACACTTACTCGGCAACTGCGATCAGTTCAGTGCTTGTCGTTCCTGGTTTGACGTCACAAACACACCCAGCGTTTGCCCAGACACTCCTCCGTTTCTCCAGCCACTCCCGCGTTTTTCCCAGAAACGGTAGCGTTTTTTCGTACACACCCATAAAACGGCCAGTTTCCGCCCAGAAACACCCACTTCCTGTCAATCACATTACGATCACCAGAACAAAGAAAAAACCTCGTAATGCCGTGAGTAAAATACCTAACTGCATAGCAAATTTACTTGGCGCAGTCGCACTGCGGGCATTGTGCATGCGCATTAGCGACTAATCGCTCCGTTGCGAGAAAAAAATAACCAGCGAACAACTCGGAATGACCCCCATAGTTGGAGTAAGGATCAAAAGACGATTTGTTCCTAATGGGACAATCAACTGATCTGGATACAACATCAACCTTTTTATCAAAGAATTCTCTTAGACGAAGCTGTCTATTGAACCAATTCAAATCAATCTTACTGTCAAATACATTATGTGAATTCGTAGGTACAAAATTTAGACCCTTAGACAGTATCCGTTTTTCTATCTCAGTAAGAGATCTAGAAGATAAGTTGTAAACAATTTCTTGTTCTTTGCCTTCTTTCCGCCTCATCCTTTGGCACTGCCTGCCACGACGGGTTCTTGGTCGCTGTGGTTTACTAGTTGTGCCCGTGTTTTCACCCCTAAAGGGACTTGTGAAGCACCAATTTTTCTGCTAGATGATGCCTGCTAAGATTCACTATTGGAGGCACCACTAGAAGTCTCACCTTCCAAAGGGAAGCGACTATTTCTCCTGTAAGATTTAGCGCTAAAGAACTTTTGTTTGCCAACAGGATTGCTCGCCCAGAAATACACCTGATTCTCTGCATAATCTTTGGTAACTGTCGTGTATTTTTTGGTCTTAAAGTTAATCAGGTCCGCTTTGTATTTATCAACCAGTTGTGCCAGTTTGGTCATCCAGTCACAACTCTGATCTGAGGTGAATTTTGGGAGGCCTTTCTTGTTCCAAAACTCTGATCTTATATATATATATATATATATATATAGTTACAGAGTTACAATTACATAAAAAGCAGATAGTTGCATAAGGATTCGTTACTGCCAGCATACTTCACCCTATTTGCTCAATGCACAGTCCGCTCCATCTTTGAATCTGCACCAACAGCAATGAAAACAGAGCTTCCTGGGTGAGGGGAAATACCTATATACTGTGTATTGGGGGAAGTACATGTCTGGGACTGAGTCTTCTGTTATTGGTCCAGGGGAGGGAGATCTCTCATTCATGATGTGTTATTGGTCAGTTTGAGGGCTTTTGTCTCAGGTTGCTGGCACATGTGTCTTCAGGAAATCCTTTGTATTCATACATTTGGTTATAACTAATCATTGCAATGTGCTACAATCTACTCATAGCTATCAAATGAACACACACATTCTCCTGATCATTTTGACACTAAGCATGATATGTTTATCTTGCTCCGTTCTAATAATACATATATATATGATGTTATAACGCTCTTATATAAATACATTATAATGTCTGGTGCTTGACATGTTTAATTTATGTGTTGTATGAAATATGTGTTGAATATATCTTTGTGGCTTGTCTGTGTGAATGCGTATGCTACCATATATCGCTGAGCACGCTGCGTGTATGCACACGCACAGAGACCCATCTGTTTGGAGTTTGTATGTGGTGTGTATGTAATATTTTTGACTTCGACAATTGCTTTTATAAATTTGGTACATTATTATGCATGTATTAGCCGTATTTACTATATATAGTTATCAAGGGGCCCAGCCCATGCTCTCATTAATGGTTAGGCAAACCAATGAGGCAGCTGCCCACACCCCCTCTGGAGACTGGTCACACCCCTGAACATGTGCTCCTACCACTGCATGTCCCCGGTGGGCCCTTCATGCCCCAGTCTAACTCTGTGTGTGACACTGAATCAGCCCAATAGTGAAGTGTTCATCCATTGTTACATACCCTCCAACATTTTACACATAAAAATCGTTAGAAATTCTAAAAGGGGGCATGGCCACGGGTAAAGGGGGCGTGGTCATGCCCTTTTTCCTATACTTTCAATGGAAGTTTGGAGACCCAAAAATCAGTACAAACCATAAAAAAGGTACTGTACCTGGCATAAAGGTACAGTTGGAGAGTATGTTGTTACTACACCAAATTCTACTAAGTTCATCATTTACTCTCTGTTGATATATGTCTCACATTGGTGGAGATGTATTAAACTTTGGAGAAAGATAAAGTGAAAGTACCAACCAATCAGCTGCTAACTGTCATTTTTCAAATATAGCCTGTAACATGGCAGTTAGGAGCTCGTTGGTTGGTACTTTATCTCTCTTCAAGGTGTGAGGCATCGCCCCCATTGTACTGTAATTATTAATTGCAGCCACATTATGGCTATAAATCTAACTACATATATCTATTATAATACTATATATATATTTATACATATAATTATTAATTGCAGCCACATTATGGCCCCAAATCTAACTACACCTATATGCGGAGTTGTGTGATCTCTCTGGCCTGCCCGTCTCTAGGCATATGATTGGTCATCATTATCACTGAGCACTTGCACCAGCTGTCTCTTCAGTGCAAAAGATCTGTCTGAAAATAGGCATAATTATTATGTGTAAGCGCAACTGTACATAGGGCCTTATTCAGGTTTGTTAGCAAACAAAAAAGTTAGCAATTGGGCAAAACCATGTGCACTGCAGGGGGGCATATGTAACATGTGCAGAGAGAGTTAGATTTGGGTGAGGTGTGTTCAAACTGAATTCTAAATGCAGTGTAGAAATTAAGCAGCCAGTATTTATTCTGCACAGAAACAATATAACACACCCTAATGAAAATCTCTCTGCACATGTTACATCTGTCCCACCTGCAGTGCAACATGGTTATGCCCAATTGCTAACTTTTTGGATTTGCTAACAAACCTGAGTAACCCCCATAGTCAACTATTCCAACTTGCTCTCACTGAACTTAGCCTCTGGAAAAGGACTTGCATTGAACTGTGCATCAACCCTTACATGCATAATTTCGTATAAGTCATTATTTATGTATTTCTTTCCATGTATTATGAGAGCGAGTTGTCAGTTCCTTGTAGTTTAAATGAGATTTAAAGTATTTTAGCCTTTAAAACTTACTATTGCAAAATATCATTTTTGGCATTTGGTCACTGTTTAATATCTCAGAAAGAAGGCAGATATTAATCAGTGTTTGCTATAAGCTCCTATACACGCTGCATAACTGTCTTTAGAACTCTGACCAGGCAGTCTATTGTCAGATGTTATCAAATGTGACAGCAACAAACTGCCAAATCTGACTGCTGAAGCCATTATGTTGTGGGAATAGGAGTTTATAGCAAATTCTGATTAATATCTGCTTTCTTTCTGAGATATTAAACATTTTTTTTTTTCTACTAGAATAAAGCTGCTACTGGAGTTGTAGTTTTGCAAAACCCCAAAAAATAGTATTTATTGGGCATCATTAGAACAGTGTCACTTAATAGCCACGGGAGCAGGGCTGCCTTCAGAATTTGTGGGGCTCAGAACTGGCGGAATAGGCAGAGCCCCCACATGACTTGTCTTGGATTACAAAGGGTTTGGGGTATTCCTGGAAGGGTGGCAATCTGACAAACACTGCACACACAATATATAACAGCAGCACTAGCTTACTGTACTTCACATATTAATTCTCCTGATCCATCATACTGCTGGGTCTCTCCACCTCCTGCTGCCCACTCAACCCCAGTGACACCGAGAGAGAGGGGGAGAGGGTACAAATTACCTGGGCCCAGGTCAGATGGAGAAGCCCAGTGGGGGGATTGGTGCCCCCTCCCCACCCTACCTGGAAGCAGCAGCTGCAGCTTTTCTTCTCAGCCCAGGACACGCTGCTGTGTGCTGGCCTGCAGTGTGGCCAGGCAAGACTTTTCTGAGGGTGTATGGCCATGCTTCCTGTGATTAGGCCATGCCCGCTGAAATGTACCTGGGCCTAGCCAGGCTCTCTACTGGCCTGGCTGGAAGGCAGGAAATGCTCCTGTGAGTGGGTGTTTCATGTGCTAGACATGCCCCTAAAGAGGTGTGGCCATGCCCTCAGCATGCTGTGGTCACAACCCCTCTGGGGGGGGGGGGGGGAGGGGCAGAAAGTTGTTGTACCGGGGCCCAGGATTTCTCTTGGCAGCCCTGCTCATCCCTACTCCCCTTTAACTGCTTTCCCCCCTACTCTTTCTACCCTCTCAGCCCAGCCTACCCTCTGCTCCCCTTTAACTGCCTCTCACTCTTTCTACACACACCCCTTCCCAACACACTCATTGCTCCTCTTTAACTGCCTCCCCCTACTGTTTATGGTATTCCCTTCCCTCCTTTTATCTCCAGGCCTTTGACCTGTATGAGCTGCTGGCATGTGGATCTGGTCTTTATCGGTAGCATCAGGCGGGGGCAGGGCACTGTTGATGAGCTGGTATTAGCCACTCCTCAGCTCGCTTCACAGTACATGGTCACACACGACTGCTCTGTTCACAGTGTGGGCAGGCAGGGCTGCCATCAGGGACTGTTGGGACTTTTATCCCGTGCATGGACAGCTGAGGGTCTCTGGCTGCTGGCTGAGATGATTGCAAATTAATCACTGTCACACAGGAAAGTGTAAGCTGCTAGTGTTGGCTGGAGAGTAATATGAATGACTCACCATACGGGACATTTACTAAGCAGTGATAAGAGCGGAGAAGTGAGCCGGTGGAAAAGCGGCCCCATCAACCAATCATCAGCTCTGTATCATTTTATAGTA
Source organism: Pseudophryne corroboree (assembly GCF_028390025.1). Taxonomy (NCBI): domain Eukaryota; kingdom Metazoa; phylum Chordata; class Amphibia; order Anura; family Myobatrachidae; genus Pseudophryne; species Pseudophryne corroboree. Next base: position 584,226,780 of record NC_086445.1, on the reverse strand, counting down.
TGCAAATTATAGATGTTACTTCAAGCTGATTGGTTGCCATGGGCAACTTCTCCACTGGCTCACTTCTCTGCTCTTATCACTGCTTAGTAAATGTCCCCCACAATGCAATGAGTCATTCATTACTCTCCAGAGAATCATAGAGTGATTCACTCACTAAGATACTATCCTGCTGTGTCAGCAACTCACAGATGCAAGTATCAGAGGTAAGGGGGCAGGCTGACTGCTGGCTTTATCAGATCCCCTCTCCTTCTCATCTGCTGTTGCTGGAGAAAGAGAGGTAACACGTGACATCAGGAGAAGAGAGGAGCAGCCCTTTTCTGTCACTGGAACTGGCATTGTCCCCTGGCCATGACTACCAGGGTTCCTGACATGCTATCATGTAGAAACAGATTGAATAGACGGATATATTGGATTCCAGTGCTTCTCTCTGGGGTTGCGAGTGTGGTACATTTTGTATTCTTTGTACCAGAGTGTTGTTTATTGGGAAGGTGGAAGGGCCAAACTTCACCCCTATTAGCATAGGCCACATTAGAATAAAGATTGAGGCTTGGAGGTGTTAGCAGAGTGTTCTGGGCTATCAGGTGCAGTGACATCAGTCCACACACTTAGTGACTTAAACAGTAATGCAGGTTTATTTAGTGAACACAGGTGACTCAGATGTAACACTGATAGTGGGAATCAGGAGCCCATATATCACACAAGGTAACAGCATTAGGTAGCGGTACTTATCAGGAGATGTCTGTGGTGTTGAAGCATGGAGGACTGCACAGCCGTGCAGTCTGACTCCCACTGTAAAGAAGATGATGCATGCACTGGAAGTCTCTGTAGCTGAGATCTGCTCCCAGTCTCAGCTCTACACACTTGTACACCAGGACTCTGTCTCTCAGTCTCTGTCACACTCTCCTCACTCTCTTTCTGAGATGGAAACATAGAAACATAGAAACATAGAATTTGACGGCAGATAAGAACCACTTGGCCCATCCAGTCTGCCCCTTTTTTATTTTATCCTTTAGGCAATCTCAACCCTTTTTTAACCTTGATTCTTTGTAAGGATATTCATATGCCTGTCCCAAGCATGTTTAAATTGCCCTACAGTCTTAGCCTCTACCACCTCTGATGGGAGGTTATTCCACTTATCCACTACCCTTTCTGTGAAGTAATTTTTCCTTAAATTTCCCCTGAACCTCCCCCCCTCCAGTCTCAATGTATGCCCTCGAGTTCTAATACTTCTTTTCCTTTGAAGAATGTTTCCCTCCTGAACTCTGTTAAGACCCTTTATATATTTGAAAGTTTCTATCATGTCTCCCCTTTCCCTTCTCTCCTCCAAACTATACATGTTAAGATCTTTTAGCCTTTCCGGGTAAGTTTTGTGATGTAGGCCATGCACCATTTTAGTTGCCCTTCTTTGTACACTCTCTAATGTATTTAAACAGGAACTTACATCATATAACTCTGCCTCCAAGTGACTCCTGTCACTAGAGGTCTAACACTAGGGGATGCACTCAGAGACTGGTACACAGAAGGAGACAGGTACAAAGTGCACCATATTCTAACAGGGTGGAGAATCCAACAAGACACCATTTTATTTTTTGTAGAGTACAGAAAGCCTATTTTCAAGAAAGATTGGAAATAAGACAAAGCTTCAGCCAACTGCAGTAGAACTACAAGTTCCAGAAAATCATGTCAATCACCATATACTGGGGCTCTTAATGGTACCAAGAGTTGCATATCCACTAGATGCCTGCTCCTCTGTATATAGGGAGTGATTCAGAGCTGATCGTAGATGTGCTAAATTTAGCACATCTACGATCAGATTCTCAGACGTGGGGGGACGCCCAGCACAGAGTTAGTCCGCCCTGCAAGTCTGGCCCTACTCCCCTGCAACGGTGCTAAAGCATTGCACAGCGGCAATGCTTTTGCACCCGCTGAGTAGCTCTCTGCCAGTGCAGCTCCTGCGCAGCCTAGCTGCGCTGTCAGGCGGCTACCCATCGCCTGCATTGTCCATCAACGGTGTTCCAACACCGTTGGCACGCCCCCTCCCGCACCGCGACCACCTCTGCCTGTCAATCAGATGATGCTGTTAGAATCTCACTGGGCTCCCAGGGTGCGCACGCGCAGTGCGCACGCTGCATGGGCACACTCCGCTAAGGGCTTCAGACTGCGATTGCTACCGCTGCAGCGATCCAGTCTGAATTAGGCTCATAGTCATTAGACTGTTTCAATGACATATGTGTCAGTCACTTATACCCCTTTCACACTGCCAATGCCAGATCCCACCTGGGAATTGGAAACGGGTCCTTCCCGGGTGGGATCCGGCATTGGCCGCTGCTGCAGGCTTCCCCAACCCGGCAATATGCCGGGCGGGTTGCCATAGCAGCGGGGGGGGCGGAGCTGGTGGCGGGTCGGAAGGTGGAGGCAGCGCTGGGAGATGAGATAATCTCCGCGCCACCTCTCCCTGCTGTAGAAGACGGGTCCCGGGAAGCATCGACCCGGGAGCAAGTTTACGGGTATAACACTGCTTTATTTCCGTGTTGAATTGCCAGGTCAGGCAACCTGGGATTTCGGCTATGCCCCTTTCACTCCACACGCTGATCCGTGTCGACCCGGCAATATACTGGGTCGATTCTGGGTTATTTGTGCGGTGTGAAAGGGGTATCAGCTGTCTTGCTATTTGTACTGCAACAGGTCTCCTATGAGTATGAGGGACAATGTATATCTAAAAGTGGTGCAATCCAGAAACCTTTAAGCAATAAATTAATATTTAATAAAGGACCACAATATTGCATACAGTATGTAATTCCTAGGACAAAAGTTCTTATAAATGTTCATCAATTGAATGTGAATACAATATTTATTTATCATTACCAGATATTTACATAGCGCACACACACATATTCCACAGTACTTTAAAGAGAATATTTGTCCATTCAGTCCCTGTCCCAGTGGAGCTTACAATCTAAATTCCCTCAAAAAATTAAAGGCATGTCAACACTTTGGCGCTCTCAAGGAATAACATGCAGTCCCCAATTCGCACTTCAAAATAGTCATGTTTATAAGGGAAATGCTTTACTTCCTCCTTTGCTTTGTAAAAACTAGAGATGTGCGGCGGGCACTTTTCGTGTTTTGTGTTCTGGTTTTGGTTCTAATTCCACTTTCGTGTTTTGGTTTTGTATCTGAATGATTTTTGAAAAATAAAACAAAAACAGCTAAAATCACAGAATTTGGGGGTAATTTTGCTCCTACGGTATTATTAACCTCAATAACATTCATTTCCACTCATTTCCAGTCTATTCTGAACACCTCACACCTCAAATATTGTTTTTAGGCCTAAAAGTTGCACCGAGGTAGCTGTATGACTAAGCTAAGCGACTCAAGTGTTCGGCACAAACACCTGGCCCATCTAGGAGTGGCACTGCAGTTGCAGACAAGATGGCACTATTCAAAAACTAGTCCACAAACAGCACATGATGCAAAGAAGAAAAAGAGGTGCAATTAGGTAGCTGGATGGCCAAGCTAAGCGACACAAGTGTGTGGCACAAACACCTGGCCCATCTAGGAGTTGCACTGCAGTAACAGACAGGATGGCACTATTTAAAAACTAGTCCCCAAACAGCACATGATGCAAAGAAGAAAAAGAGGTGCAATTAGGTAGCTGGATGGCCAAGCTAAGCGACACAAGTGTGCGGCACAAACACCTGGCCCATCTAGGAGTGGCACTGCAGTTACAGGATGGCACTATTCAAAAACTAGTCCGCAAACAGCACATGGTGCAAAGAAGAAAAAGAGGTGCAATTAGGTAGCTGGATGGCCAGGGTAAGTGACACAAGTGTGCTGCACAAACACCTGGCCCATCTAGGAGTGGCACTGCAGTTACACACAGGATGGCATATTTAAAAATAGTCCCCAAACAGCACATGATGCAAAGAAGAAAAAGAGGCGCAATGAGGTAGCTGTATGACTAAACTAAGTGACACAAGTGTGCGGCACAAACACCTAGCCCATCTAGGAGTGGCACTGCAGTGTCAGACAGGATGGCACTTAAAAAAACTAGTCCCCAAACAGCACATGATGCAAAGAAGAAAAAGAGGTGCAAGATGGAATTGTCCTTGGGCTCTCCCACCCACCCTTATGTTGTATAAACAGGACATGCACACTTTAACAAACCAATCATTTCAGTGACAGGGTCTGCCACACGACTGTGGCTGAAATGACTGGTTTGTTTGGGCCCCCACCAAACAAGAAGCAATCAATCTCTCCTTGCACAAACTGGCTCTACAGAGGCAAGATGTCGACCTCATCATCATCCTCCGATTCCTCACCCCTTTCACTGTGTACATCCTCCTCACTGAGTATTAATTCATCCCCACTGTAATCCACCATCACAGGTCCCTGTGTACTTTCTGGAGGCAATTGCTGGTAAAGGTCTTCCCGGAGGAATTTCTAATTCATTTTGATGAACATTATCTTCTCCACATTTAGTGGAAGTAACCTCCTACGCCGATCGCTGACAAGGTTACCGTCTGCACTAAACACTCTTTCAGAGTACACACTGGAGGGGGGGCAACTTAGGTAAAATAAATCCAGTTTGTGCACGGGCCTCCAAATTGCCTCTTTTTCCTGCCAGGAAAACATACATACGGGCTGACATGACTACTTGGATGCTGTCACTCATATAATCCTCCACCATTCTTTCAATGGTGACAGAATCATATGTAGTGACAGTAGACATATCAGTAATCGTTGGCAGGTCCTTCAGTCCGGACCAGATGTCAGCTTTCGCTCCTGACTGCCCTGCATCACCACCAGCGGGTGGGCTAGGAAATAGTATCCTTTTCCTGGCAGCCCCAGTGGCGAGAGAAAATGAAGGAGGAGCTGTTGACGGGTCACATTCCGCTTGACTTGACAATTTACTAACCATCAGGTCTTTGCACCTCTGCACACTTGTGTCTGCTGGAAAGAAAGATACAACGTACTGTAGGCTTTAAACCTAGGATCGAGCAATGTGGCCAAAAGGTAGTGCTCTGATATCAACAGATCGATCACCCTTGAATCCTGGCAAAGCGAATGAAGGGCTCCATCCACAAGTCCCACATACTTTGCTGAATCGCTCCGTATTAGCTCCTCCTTTAATTTATCCAACTGCTTCTGCAAAAGCCTGATGAGGGGAATGACCTGACTCAAGCTGGCGGTGTCTGAACTGACTTCACGTGTGGCAAGTTCGAAGGCTTGGAGAACCTTGCACAAGACGGAAATCATTCTCCACTGCGCTTGAGTCAGGTGCATTACCCCTCCTTTGCCTATATCGTAGGTGGATGTATAGGCTTGAATGGCCTTTTGCTGCTCCTCCATCCTCTGAAGCATATAGAGTGTTGAATTCCACCTCGTTACCACCTCTTGCTTCAGTTGATGGCGGGACAGGTTTAGGAGTGTTTGCTGGCACTCCAGTCTTCGACACGCAATTTTTTGGGCCAACGACAGCATCTCCTGCACCCCTGTCATTTTAAAAAAAATTCTGCACCACCAAATTAATTGTATGTGCAAAACATGCTAGAATTTGCCCAGATGTAATGTACGCACAATATTGGTGGCGTTGTCCGATATCACAAATCCCAAGGAGAGTCCAATTAGGGTAAGCCATTCTGTGATGATGTACCTCAGTTTCCGTAAGAGGTTGTCAGCTGTGTGCCTCTTAAGGAAGCGGTGAAACATAGCGTAGCCTGCCTAGGAACGAGTTGGCGTTTGCGAGATGCTGCTACTGGTGCCGCTGCTGTTGTTGCTGCGGGAGGCCATACATCTACCCAGTGGGCTGTTACAGTCATATAGTCCTTTGTCTGTCCTGTTCCACTTATCCACATGTCCGTGGTTAAGTGGACACTGGATACAACCGCATTTTGTAGGACACTGGTGACTCTTTTTCTGACGTCTGTGTACATTCTCGGTATCGCCTGCTTAGAGAAGTGGAACCTAGATGGGATTTGATACCGGGGACACAGTACCTCAAACAATTCTCTAAGTCCCACTGAACTAATGGTGGATACCGAACGCACCTCTAACACTAACATAGCTGTCAAGGCCTCAGTTATCCGCTTTGCAAAAGGATGACTGCTGTCATATTTCATTTTCCTCACAAAGGATTGTTGGACAGTCAATTGCTTACTGGAAGTAGTACAAGTGGACTTCTGACTTCCCCTCTGGGATGACGATCGACTCCCAGCAACAGCAGTGGCAGCAACAGCAGGCGTACCACTCAAGGATTCTATGGAGGAATCCGGTTAGGAGAGGACTCCTCAGTCTTGACAGTGACATGGCCTGCAGGACTACGGACGTTTCTGACCGAGGAGGAAGTTGAGGTTGAGGGAGTTGGTAGTGTGGCTTGCAGGAGCTTGGGTACAGGAGGAAGAAGGGATTTAGGTGTCAGTGGACTGCTTACGCTCTTACCCAAAGTTTCACAACTTGACACTGACTTCTGATGAATGCGCAGCAGGTGACGTACAGTATAAGGGAGGATGTTCCTAGGTGGTTAACATCCTTACCCCTACTTATTACAGATTGACAGAGGCAACAGATGGCTTGACACCTGTTGTCCGGATTTGTGGAGAAATAATTCCACACCAAAGAGGTGGCTCTTTTGGTAGTTTACCCAGGCATCACAATGGGCTTCTTCGTCCCAAGGACAACAGGTGTCTCCCCCGGTACCTGACTTAAACAAACCACATCATCATCAGAATCCTCATCGTCAACTTCCTCCTCAGCGCCAGCAACACCCATATCCTCATCCTGGTGTACTTCAACAGTGACATCTTCAATTTGAATATAAGGAACTGGACTGTGGGTGCTCCTTCCAGCACTTGCAGGGGACGTGCAAATGGTAGAAGTATCCACCTCTTCCCATCCAGTGTTGGGAAGGTCAGGCATCGCAACTGCCGACACTCTTGGACTCTCCTTGGGGATTTGTGATACCATCTCAGTACACGCAGTTCTTTTCTGTGCTCTTTCCAGCTTAACTCTTTTAATTTTTCTAGCTGGAGGATGAGGGCTTCCATCGTCATGTGAAGCTGAACCACTAGCCATGAACATAGGCCAGGGCCTCAGCCGTTCCTTGCCACTCCATGTCGTAAATGGGATAGTGGCAAGTTTACGTTTCTCCTCAGACAATTCACATTTCTTTTTACTGAACTTTGGCTTTTTGGATTTTACATGCCCTCTACTATCACATTGGGCATCGGCCTTGGCAGATGATGTTGATGGCATTTCATCATCTATGTCATGGCTAGTGGCAACAGCTTCAGCACTAGGAGGAAGTGGTTCTTCTTGATCTTTCCCTATTTTATCCTCAAAAGTTTTGTTCTCCATTATTTTGTGGGAGTTATATGAGACAATGGGGGTAATTCCAAGTTGATCGCAGCAGGATTTTTGTTAGCAATTGGGCAAAACCATGTGCACTGCAGGGGAAACAGATATAACATGTGCAGAGAGAGTAAGATTTGGGTGGGGTGTGTTCAATCTGCAATCTAATTTGCAGTGTAAAAATAAAGCAGCCAGTATTTACCCTGCACAGAAATAAAATATCCCACCCAAATCTAACTCTCTCTGCACATGTTATATCTGCCTCCCCTGCAGTGCACATGGTTTTGCCCAATTGCTATCAAAAATCCTGCTGCGATCAACTTGGAATTACCCCCAATATGCGGTGCTGGAATGACTGGAATGACTGATGAGACAAGACACTACCACTGGTCTGATGCAACACAACACAACAACACTGTAAGGGACTTGTGGTTGTTGTTATAATTATTATATGGCAGCAGTGGACATATAGCAGCAGCGCATATTGTCACTGGATGACTGATGAACAGGACACTACCACTGGTCTGATGCAGCACAACACAACAACACTGTAAGGGACTTGTGGTTGTTGTTATTATTATTATTATTATATGACAGCAGTGGACATATAGCAGCAGCGTATACCACTGTGACTGCCTCATCATTGGAATGACTGATGGGACAGAACACTACCACTGGTCTGATGCAGCACAACACAACACCACTTTATACAGCTACACTGGATATATGGCTACAGAGGACACCAACCCTGTGACTGGCTGGACTGATGCAGCACAATACACTGACTACACTGGACTGGACAGCACAACACCGTAACACTTTATACAGCTACACTGGATATATGGCAGCAGAGGACACCAACACTGTGACTGATGCAGCACAATACACTGACTACACTGGACTGGACAGCAAAACACAGCACCACTTTATACAGCTACACTGGATATATGGCAGCAGAGGACACCAACACTGTGACTACACTGGACTGGACTGAGCAGCACAACACAGCAGAAGACTCACCACCCCACTTTCCCGCCTCCACACAGACACTGCACACTGAGGACACGTCCTCTCAATACACTCTCCAAGACTGGAGTGAAAATGGCAGCGACGCTCGGCTCCTTATATGGAATCCAAATCCTGCGAGAATCCGACAGCGGGATGATGATGTTTTGATGCGTTTGGGTTACCGAGTCAGGCGGGAAAACCCGAGCCAGGCTCGGAACCGAACTCGGTAGGCAAAGTCCGGTAGGGTTCGGTTCTCTGAGTACCGAACCCACTCATCTCTAGTTGTTAGTTACTGGTGTAAGTGTGTGCATGTACATGTGTTTAGGCTTGGGCAGACTAGATGGGCCAAGTTGTTCTTATCTGCTGTCCAATTCTTTATTTCTATGTTAAAGTAGTACCTGCAGAACTTTTGAGACAGCTGCTTCATGGAGCTGCCTTCCTAGCACTAAAGCATCGGTATCCGGTTGATAGGTCGACAGTCAATAGTTCGACACCAAATGGTCATCATGCATTTGGTCAACATGGTTAAAATAGTTGACATGAAAAGGTCGACATGAGTTTTCTTTAAACGTTTTAATTTTTTTCATACGTTACCATCCATGCACACACTGAAAGGTAAAATTTAAACATAAAAAACTTTGTCGACCATTTCCATGTCGACCCTCTGACCATGTTGACATTTTGACCATGTTGACCTTGTACATGTCGATTATTTGGTGTTGACCTAGACATTGTTGACCTTTTTGACTGTCGACCCATTGCCCAATAACCATTTGCTTTGTGCATTTCTGTTTGCCATGGCAAATCACGAGAAATTAGAAACATAATTTCCATGGTTCCGTACTACAGTATACAGTAATAGGCCCCTTAGAGTATTAGCATTTAAGGAAATTTGTGATGTCTTTCTTGAGAGTTACAGTCTGCTGTCTCCAGGGCATAAATCACATATCACTCAAAGGGTTAGATTTACTAAAGCTTCTAAAAATGTTGCCCACAGCAAATAATAAGATTTTTGATATAATTTCTCTATTGCATTCTACAAAATCATAGAGATGTGCGTGTTTGGTTCAGACAAAATTGAACAGACCTGAACTTGGGGTTTTTGAGTTAAGTTCAACTACAGTATATCTACTCCTGTCCTGGTGTAAAATATAAAACCAATCATGTATCAGTCAGTTGAAGAGCAGGAGCAGAAGAGCAGTTCTATTGCTGCGTCTGCTGCCAGTCAACATCCAAAGGAGGTCAAGTGGAAAGGTTTAATGGGCCCCTCAAATCTAAACAGTATTTTGCAATCTACAGAAAGCATCCCCTCTAACTATGAAGGAAAGAGTTACTGCCAAAAATCGTAAAATTGAAAAGCAAGAGCTACTGATCTTTCATGCATTAAAAGGCCAAACACAGTCAGGCATCTCCTATAAACTCACTTGCGCCACCTTCTTGTCCTTGTTAGATAGTGGATCACTCTGTGGTCTATCTCCATTCCCTGCACTAGAGACAGCTTCCCTGCTCTAGTGTTTTCCCTCCAAGTGTCAGCTCAGTGCAGGAGGAGGTGCTTAATGCACAGTCTGAGAGAGTTCTTCCTGGGAGAGACATAGTAACATAGTAACTAAGGTTGAAAAAAGACAAAATTGTCCATCGAGTTCAACCTATTTGTGGTCTCCTATGCAGTCTTATTATAGGACTAGTTATTTTTATGTTAGGACTAGTTATATTAACTATAATGCGTGCCTACGCACCATAACCCTGAATATCTTTATCCAATAGGAATTTATCTAACCCATTCTTAAAGGTGTTGACTGAGTCCGCCATTACTACTCTCTAAGGCAGGGAATTCCAAACACGTATTGTCCTTACTGTGAAAAAACCTTTTCGCCTCAATGTGCGGAAACTCCTCTCCTCTAACCTAAGCGAGTGACCACGTGTCCTCTGTGCTGATCTTACAGAAAACAGGTCCCTCCCAAGCTCTGTGTATTGTATATATTTGTAGATGCTGATCATGTCCCCTCTTAGTCTCCTCTTTTCCAATGTAAACATGCCTAGCCTTGCAAGCCTTTCCTCGTATTCCAGCATCTCCATGTCCTTGATTAGTTTGGTCGCCCACCTCTGAACCTTTTCTAGCTCCAGGATATCCTTTTTGTAATATGGTGCCCAAAATTGCACACAGTATTCAAGATGTGGCCTCACTAGTGATTTATATAATGGGAGTATAATACTCTCGTCCCTTCCATCAATTCCCTGTTTTTTGCATGCCTTTATCTTATTAGCCTTATTTGCTGCTCTCCTACTTTGGGTACTGCTGCTTAATTTGTTATCTATGTGAACCTCTAAGTCTTTTTCCAGTACAGAATCCCCTAATATTACCCCATTTAGTGTGTAGGTGTTATTTTTGGTCTTGCCCCCACAGTGCATTACCTTTCACTTGTCTGTGTTGAATCTCAATCTCCATTTTGATGCCCATGCTTCAAGTTTAGTTAAGTCGTTCTGAAGAGACTCAGCATCCCCCTCCGTATTTATAACCTTACACAATTTGGTATCGTCTGAGAAAATTAACACCATACTCTCTAGACCTACTGTTAGGTCGTTGATGAAAATGTTGAACAAAAGTGGTCCAAGTAATGACCCTTGTGGCACACCACTTAGTACTTTAGTCCACTTTGAAAATGATCCACTGACCACAATGCGCTGCTCCCTATTATCTAACCAATTTCTGACCCAAGTGCATATTGTGCTCCCTAGCCCTATTTCTTGTAGCTTATAGATAAGACGCATGTGTGGTACAGTGTCAAAAGCTTTGGCAAAGTCTAAAATGATTACATCCACCTCCTTACCCTGATCAAGGTTCGCACTTACTGTTTCATAAAAGCCAAGTAAGTTGGTCTGACATGATCTGTCCTTCACAAATCCATGTTGGTTCCTTTTAATGACCTTATTTGCTTCAAGGAACTTTTGAATACTGTCCCTTAGAATACCTTCCAATACTTTCCCCACTATAGATGTAAGACTAACTGGTCTATAATTACCTGGTTCAGCTTTGCTCCACTTTTTGAATATCGGCACTACCTCCGCTATATGCCAGTCTTTGGGAACCATACCTGATCTAACCGAATCCATGAAGATCAAAAATAGATGTCTTGCTAGTTCAGCGTGCAGCTCCATAAGAACCCTCGGGTGAATTCCATCGGGACCAGGTAACTTATTAATCTTTAACTTTTTTAATCAGTCACAGACTACCTCCTCACATAAATAAGCATTTAGCAGAGGGACATTATCTTTGTTGAGATTTTGTGTTAGACCCAGCATTTGGTCCTCTCTGGTAAATACCGTTGAAAAACTTGTTTAGTTTGTTTGCTATGTCATTATCATTTTTGATTAAGACTCCCCTCTTGTCTTTTAAAGGGCTTATACTCTCCTTCTTTAGTCTCTTGCTGTTGATGTACTTAAAACATTTTTTGGGATTCGCTTTGCTTTCCTTTGCTACTAGTTTTTCAGTTTCTACTTTAGCCGCTCTTATTCCTTTTTTGCATATTTTGTTACAGTCCTTATAGTGCTGAAATGACTCCGAATCCCCCTCAGATTTGTATTTTTTAAATGCTCGTCTTTTTTTGTCCATTAATTCCTTTATATTTTTGTTAAGCCACATTGGTTTAGGATTTTTATTCCTTTTTTTGCTGCTGGTGGGAATAAATTTACGAGTATTATTAATTAGCAGTGATTTTAATACATCCCATTTCTCTGTAGTATTTTTTCCTTGAAACAGAATTTCCCATTCAATGTCCCTTAACGCTTCCTTCATCATGTCATAGTTGGCTTTGCTAAAGTTTAGAGTTCTAGTTGAGCCAGTATAGGACTGCTTATGAAAACTGATATTGAATGTGACCATATTGTGGTCGCTGTTACCTATGGGCTCTCCTACTTCAATATTTGATACCAATTCCCCATTGTTAGTTAATACCAGGTCGAAGATTGCATTGTACCTAGTTGGTTCCTCTATTAATTGAACTAAGTAATTATCATTTAGCGTGTTTTAAAACATATTGCCCCTAGCAGTATCACATGAATTGATTTTCCAGTTTATCTCGGGATAGTTAAAGTCTCCCATCACGACTATGTCTCCTACTCCTGCTGCTCTTTCAATTTGATTCAGTAACAATTTATCGTCAGACACATTAATACCAGGCAGCCTGTAGCATAACCCCAATAATAACTTCTTTATTCGTTTACCCCCGCATGCAATTTCTACCCATAACGTCTCAATGGTATTTACAGTCCCCTCCTGAATATCTTCCCGTATAACAGGTTTTAGAAATGGCTTTACGTAAAGACATACCCCTCCACCATGTTTATTTAGTCTGTCTCTCCTGTACAGCGTGTAACCCTCTAGATTGACTGTCCAATCATGAGATTCGTCCCACCACGTTTCAGTAATGCCTATAATATCATATTCCTTGCTTGCTGCGACGATTTCTAGTTCCCCCTTTTTACCTGTAAGGCTTCTAGCATTTACATACATACAATTGAGATATGTATTTCCCCTAATGGTAGGGACATCATAATTCTTATGCAGCAAAGATGACCCGTAATCGTCATTGGTTACTGTTATTCTAAAACCCTTTTTAGTTCCAATATTACTACCCTTGCCGTCTGCTCTATTCCTCCCCCTACTCCTTCCCCATTTTGTTCACTAAAGCCACCCCTGCTATTCTTACTGAATGACCCGTAATTTCTTGCTAAACCCTCCCCCCAGGCACCTAGTTTAAAATCTCCTCCAACCTTCTAACCATCCTTCCCCCTAGCACCGCTGCCCCCTCCTCATTCAGGTGCAATCCATCACGACAAAAAAGAGGGCACCTGACTGAGAAGTCCGCCCAGTGTTCTAGGAACACAAACCCTTCTTTCCTGCACCAATCCCTAATCCACACATTTACCTCCCTAATCTCCCTCTGTCTCCCTGGGCTAGCGCGTGGCACAGGTAATAATTCGGAGAATATTACCTTAGATGTCCTTGCCTTAAGTTTCTTGCCTAATTCCCTATAGTCTTAAGGACATCCCACCTTCCACTAACTTTGTCGTTGGTGCCAACGTGCACTAAGACCACTGGATCATTCCCAGCCCCACCCAACAATCTATCTACCCGGTCTGCGATGTGCCACACCCGAGCACCCGGGAGACAACAGACCGTACGGCGATCATGGTCCCGGTAGCAGATTGCCCTATCTGTCTTCCTAATAATGGAATCCCCTACCACCACAATCTGTCTAGGTACCTTACTAACTTTGTCATACATTCTAGAGGATGCTGGGGTCCACTTCAGTACCATGGGGTATAGACGGTTCCGCAGGAGCCATGGGCACTTTAAGACTTTTCAAGGGTGTGAACTGGCTCCGCCCTCTATGCCCCTCCTCCAGACCTCAGTTTAGACATTTGTGCCCAGGCAGACTGGATGCACTCCAGGGGAGCTCTACTGAGTTTCTTTGAAAGACTTTGTTAGGTTTTTTATTTTCAGGAAGGACTGCTGGCAACAGTCTCCCTGCTTCGTGGGACTTAGGGGGCAGAAGTAGGAACCAACTTCCTAAATAGTTCCATGGCTCTGCTTCTGGCTGACAGGACATTAGCTCCTGAAGGGTACTAAATGCTAGCTGCAGCTATGTGCTTACTACCACAGCCCGCCGTCACCCCCCTTGCAGCACCAGAAGTCAGAAGACAGGTGAGTGAAAGAAGAAGAAGATCTTCATTGTGACGGCTGAAAAGGTACCGTGCAGCGGGCGGGAACGCTGCGCGCCATGCTACCCATCAAACACAGGCACAGCAGGGCGCGGGGGGGAGGGGGGAGGGTGGGGGCCCTGGGCAGCATGAGACCTAATATAACTGGCTAAAAAGGGGACATAAATTGCGGAGGCACAGTCCTACCCCCGCCGGTTTAAATATTATTATTGTAATCTATGAGGGGAAACGCGCCATTACAGGGGCGGGGCTTCCTCCTCAGAAAGCCAGCACACTGCTCAGCACCATTTTATCTACTTGCAGACTGCAGAGAAGAATGTTGGTTCTCCTCCACTTCTGAAACAAGTATCAGGGTGCAAAACAGGGGGGCACAGTGTAATTTGGTGCTATATTGTGTATTTAACATTATAAAAGTGCTACTGTTCTGTGGGCATTTTGTGTTACACAGAAATCTTATCACTGGCGCTGGGTTGTGAACTGGCAAATCCTATCTGTGTCCTTCTGACAGATTTTACTGTGAGTCTGTCCCCTATAAGTCCCTGTGTCTGTGGTGTGGTTGTGCACGTGTGTGACATGTCTGAGGCAGGGAGCTCTTCCCCTGAGGGAGCCATTTTAGGGACACAGAGTTGTAATGTGGTGGCACTGCCGGCATACCAAGAGCCTGAATGGGTGAAAGAATTACGTGATAGTGTGAATCATATCAGTAAGAGACTGGATAAGTCTGAGTCTCATGCAGAAAACTGGAGAAAATCAGTGGAAGATGTGATTTTTCATAGCTCTGCCTTATCACCCACAGGGAATCTCTCTGGGTCACATAAGAGGCCATTTGCACAAATAGTACAAACTGATACTGACACGGACTCTGATTCCTGTGCCGACACTAGTGAGTCCAGGGAAATAGATCCTAAATTGGCAAAAAGCATTCAATACATGATTGTTGCTATAAAGGAGGTCTTAGAAGTTACGGAAGCCCCTCCTTTACCTCAGGAGAAGGCTTATTTTTTATAAGGAAAAGAAAATTAATGTCTCCTTCCCTCCTTCTCACGAGCTAAATACTCTCTTTGAGGGAATTTGGGCAAACCCTGAAAATAAATTTCAAATTCCCCAAAGAATTCAGGTTGCTTATCCTTTCCCGGCAGAGGACAGGAGAAGATGGGAGTCACCCCCCGTTCTAGACAGTGCCTTGTCACGTTTAACTAAAAAGGTGATTCTCTCTGCACCTGGGACGGCTTCACTAAAAGAGCCAGCAGACCGCAAGTTAGAGACTACGTTAAAATCTAATTATGTGGCCAATGGTACGCTACTCAGGCCCACCATTGCTTGTGCGTGGGTGAGTAGGGCTATCGAAAAATGGCCAGACAACTTGTCATCTGAAATTGACACGATAGATAGAGATGAGATACTCCTAACTTTAGGTCATATTAAAGACGCTGCTGCGTACATGTTAGAAGCCATGAAAGATATTGACCTTTTGGGTTCAAAAGCCGCTACTATGGCAGTCTCAGCTCGGAGGGCATTGTGGATTTGCCAATGGAATGCTGACGCAGATTCCAAAAGAAATATGGAGGCTCTCCCGTATAAAGGTGAGGTCTTGTATGGAGATGGGATGGATGCTTTGGTCTCTGCGGCTACCGCAGGTAAGTTGACATTCTTGCCTTATGCTCCTGCACCGACAAAAAAGACGCATCACTCTCAGATGCAGTCCTTTCGGCCCAACAAGTATAAAAAGGGTAAAGGTTCCCCTTTCTTTGCAGGTAGAGGGAGGGGAAGAGGAAAAAATTCCACAGCGTCTCCAGGAATGCAGGAGCAGAAATCAACCCCTGCTTCTGCCAAGTCTGCAGCATGATGTTGGGGCTCCCGTGGGTGCACGTCTGAAACTTTTCAGTCAGATCTGGGTTCAATCTGGCCTGGACCCATGGGTCTTGCAAGTAGTGTCCCATGGATGCAAACTGGAGTTTCAAGACGTCCCCCCATGTCGATTTTTCAAATCAACCTTACCAGCTTCTCTTCCAAACAGAGAAGTAGTAACAGCTGCAATTCAAAGATTATATCAGGATCAGGTCATTGTCCTAGTACCCTTGTCACAACAGGGAGAAGGGTTTTATTCAAGCCTCTTCGTAGTTCCGAAGCCGGGCGGCTCGGTCAGACCAATTTTAAACTTGAAATCTCTGAATCTCTATCTGAAAAGATTCAAGTTGAAGATGGAATCTCTGAGAGCAGTGATTTTCAGTCTGGAGGAAGGGGACTTCATGGTGTCAGTAGACATAAAAGATGCTTACTTGCATGTTCCCATTTATCCTCCTCATCAAACTTATCTGAGATTCACAGAACAGGATTGCCATTACCAGTTCCAGACGTTGCCGTTCGGACTCTCCATGGCACCGAGGGTATTCACCAAGGTGATGGCAGAGATGATGGTCCTCCTTCAACAACAAGGAGTCAATATAATTCCTTACCTGGACGATCTCCTGATAAAAGCGAGATCCAGGGAACGGTTGGTACAGAGCATTGCACTCTCCCTGTCAGTACTCCAACAACACGGTTGGATCATGAATTTTCCGAAGTCGCAGTTGGAACCAATGACAAGATTGTCCTTTCTGGGGATGATACTGGACACAGAAGTACAGAGGGTATTTCTTCTGGTAGAAAAGGCTCAGAGAATGGTCAAACAGGTTTTGAAACCAACAAGAGTGTCGATCCATCAATGCATTCGGTTGTTGGTAAACATGGTAGCGTCCTACGAGGCCATACAGTTTGGCCGATTCCATGCCAGAGTATTCCAGTGGGACCTGTTGGACAAGTGGTCCGGATCCCATCTACACATGCACCAGAAGATAATCCTGTTATCCAAAGCCAGGATTTCGCTCCTGTGGTGGTGGCACAGTTCTCACCTATTAGAGGGACGCAGGTTTGGGATTCAAGACAGGGTCCTAGTAACCACAGATGCAAGTCTCCGAGGCTGGGGAGCAGTCACACAGGGAAAAAGCTTCCAAGGAAAATGGTCAAGTCAGGAATCCTGTCTTCACATAAACATTCTGGAATTGAGAGCCATTTACAACGGCCTTCTACAAGCAGGGTATCTTCTACAAGATCAACCCGTGCAGATCCAGTCGGACAATGTAACAGCAGTTGCGTACATAAACCGTTAGGGCGGAACGAAAAGCAGAGCAGCAATGGCAGAGGTGACAAAGATCCTCCTCTGGGCAGAAAGACATGCAAGAGCTCTGTCGGCAATTTTCATTACGGGAGTGGACAACTGGGAAGCAGACTTCCACAGCAGACACGATCTCCATCCAGGAGAGTGGGGCCTCTACCAAGAAGTCTTTGCAGAGGTGACAGGTCTTTGGGGAGTTCCTCAAGTAGACATGATGGCATCTCGTCTCAACAAGAAGCTTCAGAGATATTGTTCCAGGTCGAGAGACCCTCAAGCAATGGCAGTGGATGCACTGGTGTCACAGTGGGTTTTTCGGTCGGTGTATGTCTTCCCTCCACTTCCACTGATACCAAAAGTTCTCAAGCTCATAAGAAGAACAAGAGATCCAGATCTTCAGGAGTTGCTCGTAGAAGATCCTCGGCCTCTTCCTCTTCGTGAGGACCTGCTGCTGCAGGGGCCGTGTGTGTATCAAGACTTACGTGACCACGTTTGACGGCATGGCTGTTGAGCGCCGGATCCTAGCCCGTAAGGGTATTCCCAAAAAAGTCATCCCCACTCTTATTCAGGCCAGGAAAGGAGTAACGTCTAGACATTATCACCATATTTAGAGAAAATATGTGTCTTGGTGTGAATCCAAGAAGGCTCCTACGGAAGAGTTTCACTTGGGACGTTTTCTCCATTTTCTGCAGGCAGGTGTGGATACAGGCCTGAGATTGGGTTCAATCAAGGTCCAGATTTCGGCCTTATCGGTTTTCTTTCAAAAACAATTGGCCTCTCTTCCAGAAGTTCAGACGTTCGTGATAGGGGTGCTGCACATCCAACCTCCATTTGTGCCTCTGGTGGCACCATGGGACCTTAATGTGGTGTTGCAATTCCTTCAATCGGATTGGTTTGAACCTCTACATGAGATAGAATTGAAGTTTCTCACTTGGAAAGTGGTCATTCTATTGGCCTTGGCTTCCGCAAGGAGGGTATCGGAGTTGGGGGCCTTGTCTCACAAGAGCCCTTACCTGATCTTCCATGAAGATAGGGCAGAGTTGAGAACTCGCCAACAATTTCTTCCAAAGGTGGTTTCGTCTTTCCATATAAACCAGCCTATTGTGGTGCCAGTGGCTACTGACACCTTCGCTGCTTCAAAGTCTCTTGATGTGGTTAGGGCTTTGAAAATTTATGTCACAAGAACAGATAGGATTCGGAAAACAGAGGCTCTGTTTATCCTGTATGCTCCCAACAAGATTGGTTGTCCTGCTTCTAAGCAGACCATTGCGCGCTGGATCAGAGGGACGATTTAGCACGCTCATTCTACGGCAGGATTGCCAATACCGAAGTCGGTAAATGCCCATTCTACTAGGAAGGTGGGCTTATCCTGGGCGGCTGCCCGGGGGGTGTCGGCGCTACAACTTTGCCGAGCAGCTACTTGGTTAGGGGCAAACACGTTTGCAAAGTTTTACAAATTTGACACCTTGGCCAATGAGGACCTCAAGTTTGGTCAATCGGTGCTGCAGGGTCATCCGCTCTCTCCCACCCGTACTGGAGCTTTGGTATAACCCCATGGTACTGAAGTGGACCCCAGCATCCTCTAGGACGTATGAGAAAATAGGATTTTAATACCTACCGGTAAATCCTTTTCTCCTAGTCCGTAGAGGATGCTGGGCACCCAACCCAGTGCGTGTCACAACTGAGGGCCTGAGCTGACGGGAGGCAGCCTCAGTTGTAGGGGCTGAGATGTAGAGGAACCTGGGAGGTTGTATCAGACCCCTGGACATGTAAGTAACATGAATAATAACTGCCCGAAGGCGTGACCACGACAACTTGGATAAAAGTCAATGATGTTTATTATGACAACTCCGCAACACAGCAGCAGTAAAAGAAAACGTAAAAGTCAGCAAAGAATAAATACAGTTCCTGGGTACTACAGGATGGCAGGAGCCACAGGGCACTGGTAGTGTGAGATAGTTCTTATGATCTTCTAGATGGAAAGTCCTTACCAGGCCCGACTGTAGCAATGGAGATAACCCAGGATTGTGCCAGCTGGTGTTCCAGGAAAAGCTGGGTTGCTGAAGATAAAACAGCTGCTGTGGATACTGGCTGGAACCAGACTGTTGTTAGCACGGAGTGGATACTGGCTGGCACCAGTTAAATAATAAATGAACTTGGGAGCGATGAAATATGAACTGAAATGTAGAACTTGAGAGCGGAGAAATAATAATACCGGTGGAGAGTGGTAAAGTGTAGAAAGGACACCGGCCCTTTAAGGGAAGCTGTACTCTGCTGGAAGCTGAGCTGGAAGCAGGTAATGTTGTAGCTGGAAACAGATGAATCCACAATGGATTGGAGAGTCAGGCTACACCGCAGGTGGAATGCTGGTGCGGGTCTCTATGGTGGAAGTCTTGAGACAGGAGCTGGAACCTGGAAGACAATCACAAGAGAGAGACAAACAGGAACTAGGTTTGACAACCAAAGCACTGACGCCTTCCTTGCTCAGGCACAGTGTATTTATACCTGCAGCAAGGAAGGGATTGGCTAGGCAATTATGCAGATTATCAATACTGAGAACAGATTGGTGGAAATGATCAGCTGACAGAATCCAAGATGGCTGCGCCCATGCAGACACTTGGAGGGAAGTTTGGTTTGTAATCCATGTGGTAATGAAAACAGTAATGGCGGCGCCGGCCACCGGAGACAGGAGGCGCCAGGCTGACAGATGCACATCCAACCACGCGGACACAGCGGAGGCCGCGGCTGACGTAATCGCCACTCAGACACTCTGCATGCAGAAGTTCAGGGACGGCGGCGGAGGCCGCGGGAGACGCCATGCCAGGTGTAATATGGCGTTTACTGTGACAACGTCCCAGAGTGACAGGAGAGGATACAGGAATGTACACATCAGGATAACAGATGGGATCCGGTCCTGGAGCGCTGAGCCAGCCTTAGGAGGCATCTGATGGGTAAGAAATGGCGTCCAGATACCCGGATCGTGACAGTGCGTACTTTACCTGCAGTTGTTCGTTTTGTAGTTACACGAGTGTAGGTTACGATTATTTTCAGCATGTTGCTGCAATTGTTCATACCTGTTGGTATGTGTTAAGTTGAATGCCATGTTGTGCGGCATGGTTGAGGTGTGAGCTGGTATGAATCTCATCATTAGTTTAAAAGTAAATCCTTTCCTCGAAATGTCTGTCTCCCTGGGCACAGTTCCTATACTGAGGTCTGGAGGAGGGGCATAGAGGGAGGAGCCAGTTCACACCCTTGAAAAGACTTAAAGTGCCCATGGCTCCTGCGGAACCGTCTATACCCCATGGTACTGAAGTGGACCCCAGCATCCTCTACGGACTAGGAGAAAAGGATTTCCGGAAGGTATTAAAATCCTATTTTTATCCCAACTGCGCCAGAGGGACCGCTCCTCTGGTTGCTAGATGGAACAGTCTCCTCCGGCACCGTCATTTCCTCACTATCATCCTCCAATTCCTCGTCCAGTTGTGTGAATTTATTTGGGCTTGATAGTTCAGAGATGTCGAGCCTCCCACTCTTTTTCTTCCTTCTAACTGCCTGGTCATTCTCGTCTACCAGTAACCCCTCCCTCAACTCCTCCACAATTCTATCTAAACTTCGCTCGAGATTGTGAATCTCCCTCAATCGCGTAACGGTTTGCTCTAGATTAGTTACCTTGGCTTCTAGGGCAACCGTTCGCACACATCTCGTGCAGATGTACTCACACTGGGACGGTGCGCGTACATCTTGCACTGATGTTCAGCTTCTTCTTTCCTGTATGTGACCTTGTCTACCCCGCAGCTGCACCCTGTGTGTATGCAGCCACATCCTGTGTGTACTAAGCCTCTGTGTTACCATTGTACTGCTTCACATATATTCTGTGAGTTCCTGCTGCTGCAGAATATCTTCTATATAATACAAGCTGTTATCTCTGTTATCTGAATAAACCAATCATCCTGGTTAAGTGCCGTTGTGTGACTAACATCCCTATCCGACACCACAACACTCTACCAACAGGTTATGGGCCCAGGACTCCAAGTCTGAAAGGCATTCTAAAACAGAGGTACATAAGAAAATAAGATTTTAAACCTACCGGTAAATCTATTTCTCCTAGTCCGTAGAGGATGCTGGGGACTCCGTAAGGACCATGGGGTATAGACGGGCTCCGCAGGAGATAGAGCACCTAAAAGAACTTTGACTATGGGTGTGCACTGGCTCCTCCCTCTATGCCCCTCCTCCAGACCTCAGTTAGAGAACTGTGCCCAGAGGAGATGGACACTACAAGGCAGGATTTAGAAATCCAAGGGCAAGATTCATACCAGCCCATACCAATCATACCATGTAACCTGGATCATACATAACCAGTTAACCATATGAACAAAAAACAGCAACGGTCCACGACCGATTCCAACTGTAACATAACCCTTATGTAATCAACAACTATATACAGGTCTTGCAGAGTTTCCGCACTAGGACGGGCGCCCAGCATCCTCTACGGACTAGGAGAAATAGATTTACCGGTAGGTTTAAAATCTTATTTTCTCTTACGTCCTAGAGGATGCTGGGGACTCCGTAAGGACCATGGGGTTTATACCAAAGCATCCAATCGGGCGGGAGAGTGCGTATGACTCTGCAGCACCGACTGAGCAAACGCTAGGTCCTCATCAGCCAGGGTATCAAACTTGTAGAATTTAGCAAAAGTGTTTGACCCCGACCAAGTCGCCGCTCGGCAAAGTTGTAATGCCGAGACGCCTCGGGCAGCCGCTCAAGAAGAGCCCACCTTCCTAGTGGAATGGGCCTTAACCGAATTTGGCACCGGCAATACAGCCGTAGAGTGAGCCTGCTGAATCGTATTACAGATCCAGCGAGCAATAGTCTGCTTTGAAGCAGGTGCGCCAATCTTATTGGCCGCATACAGGACAAACAGGGCCTCTGTTTTCCTAATTCTAGCCGTCCTGGCTACATAAATCTTTAAGGCCCCAACTACGTCCAGGGATCTGAAATCCTCCAGGTCACTTGTAGCCACAGGCACCACAATAGTTTGATTCACATGGAATGAAGAAACCACCTTAGGCAAAAATTGCGTACGTGTCCTCAATTCAGCTCGATCCACATGAAAAATCAAGTAGGGGCTTTTGTGTGACAAAGCCGCCAATTCTGATACTCGCCTTGCCGATGCCAAGGCCAACAACATGACCACCTTCCAAGTAAGAAATTTCAACTCAACCTTGTTAAGCGGTTCAAACCAGTGTGATTTTAGGAACTGCAACACCACGTTGAGGTCCCATGGTGCCACTGGAGGCACAAAAGGGGGCTGGATGTGCAGCACTCCCTTTACAAACGTCTGGACTTCTGGAAGAGAAGCCAATTCCTTCTGAAAGAAAATCGAGAGGGCCGAAATCTGAACCTTAACAGAGCCTAATTTCAGGCCCATATCCACTCCTGTCTGTAGGAAGTGGAGAAAACGACCCAGATGAAAATCTTCCGTGGGTGCATTCTTGGTCTCACACCAAGACACATACTTTCGCCAGATACGGTGATAATGCTTAACCATCACCTCCTTCCTAGCCTTTATTAAAGTAGGGATGACCTCTACCGGAATCCCCTTTTTTGCTAGGATTCGGCGTTCAACCACCATGCCGTCAAACGTAACCACGGTAAGTCTTGAAATACACAGGGCCCCTGTTGCAATAGGTCTTCCCTCAGCGGAAGAGGCCAGGGATCTCCCGTGAGCATCTCTTGTAGATCCGAGTACCAGGCCCTTCGAGGCCAGTCTGGGACAACGAGTATCGTCTGTACTCTTCTTCGTCTTATGATCCTCAACACTTTTGTGATGAGAGGAAGAGGAGGAAACACGTAGACCAACTTGAACACCCACGGTGTTATCAGAGCGTCTACTGCTACTGCCTGAGGGTCCCGAGACCTGGCACAATACCTCCGAAGTTTTTTGTTGAGGCGTGACGCCATCATGTCTATTTGAGGAGTTCCCCAAAGACGTATTATGTCTGCAAAGACTTCTTGATGAAGTCCCCACTCTCCTGGATGGAGATCGTGTCTGCTGAGGAAGTCTGCTTCCCAGTTGTCCACTCCCGGAATGAAGACAGCCGACAGAGCGCTCACGTGATTTTCCGCCCAGCGAAGAATCCTGGTGGCTTCCGCCATCGCGACTCTGCTTCTTGTCCCGCCTTGGCGGTTCACATGAGCCACTGCTGTGACATTGTCTGACTGAATCAGAACCGGTAGGTTTCGAAGAAGACTCTCCGCTTGTCGAAGGCCGTTGTATATGGCCCTGAGTTCCAACACATTGATGTGTAGACATGACTCCTGGTCTGAACAAAGTCCCTGAAAATTTCTTCCTTGTGTGACTGCTCCCCATCCTCGGAGGCTCGCGTCCGTGGTAACCAGGATCCAATCCTGATTTCCGAATCTGCGACCCTCCAGTAGGTGAGCACTTTGCAACCACCACAGACACCCTGGCCCCTGGGGACAGAGTTATATTTCGATGTAAGTGTAGATGGGACCCGGACCACTTGTCCAGAAGGTCCCATTGAAAAGTCCTTGCATGGAACCTTCCGAATGGAATGGCCTCGTAGGCCGCCACCATCTTTCCCAGAACTCGAGTGCACTGGTGAACAGACACCCTTTTCGGTTTCAGCAGGTCTCCTACCATGTTCTGGATGTCCTGGCCTTTCTCCATTGGAAGGAAGACCTTCATTTGTTCCGTATCCAGTATCATACCTAGGAACGGTAATCGAGTTGTCGAAATCAACTGTGACTTCGGTAGATTTAGAATCCAACCGTGTTGCTGGAGCACTCTCAGAGAGAGCGCCACACTGCTCAGCAATTTCTTCCATGATCTCGCTTTTATCAGGAGATCGTCCAAGTATGGGATAATTGTGACTCCATGCTTGCGCAGGACCACCATCATTTCCGCCATTATCTTGGTGAAAATCCTCGGGGCCGTGGAAAGTCCAAACGGCAACGTCTGAAATTGGTAATGACAATCCTGTACAGTGAATCTCAGGATTTCTTTATGGGGGGGATATATGGGGACATGAAGGTACGCATCCTTTATGTCCAGAGACACCATAAACTCCCCCTCCTCCATATTGGCTATTATCGCTCTGAGCGATTCCATTTTGAATTTGAATCTTTTTATGTACAGGTTTAGGGATTTCAGATTCAAGATAGGTCTGACCGAACCGTCCGGTTTCGGGACCACAAAGAGGGTTGAGTAATAACCTCTTCCCTGCTGGTTCATGGGAACCCTGATTATCACTTGCTGTATACACAGCGTTTGAATTGCAGCTAACACTACATCCAGTTCCGACGTGGAAACTGTTAGGGCCGACTTGAAAAATCGGCGCGGGGGCGCCTCTTCGAATTCCAGTTTGTAACCCTGGGAAACTATTTCTAACACCCAGGGATTCAGGTCTGAGCTGAGCCAGACCTGGCTGAAAAGTCGAAGACGTGCGCCCACCGGTGGGGACTCCCTCAGGGGAGTCCCGGCGTCATGCTGTGGGTTTTGGAGTAGTCGGGGAGGACTTTTGTTCCTGGGCGCCTGCCGAAGCAGGTGCTCTTTTGCCTTTGCCCTTACCTCTGGCAAGGAAGGAGGATCCCCGACCTCTTCTGGACTTGTGCGACCGAAAGGACTGCATCTGGTAGGGTGGCATTTTCTTTTGCTGTTGGGGAATATATGGTAAAAAATTTGATTTACCTGCTGTAGCTGTGGAAACCAGGTCCGTCAGCCCATCCCCAAACAATACATCACCCTTATAGGGTAGTACTTCCATATGCTTTTTGGAATCCGCATCACCCGTCCATTGGCGAGTCCATAAGGATCGTCTCGCTGAGATCGACATGGCATTGGCCCTATAAGCCAGCAATCCAATGTCTCTTTGAGCATCCCTCATAAATAAGACTGCGTCTTTTATATGGGCTATAGTTAAGAATATAGTATCCTTATCCATACTATCAAAATTAATTGCCAGCTCATCTGTCCAAGCTGCAACTGCGCTACACACCCATGCCGACGCAATCGTCGGTCGTAGTACAGCACCCGTATGAGAATAAATACCCTTTAAGGTAGTTTCTTGCCTGCGATCTGCAGGGTCCTTAAGGGCAGCTGTGTCAGGAGACGGTAGCGCCACCTTCTGGACAAGCGCGTCAGGGCCTTGTCCACAGTGGGAGGTGATTCCCAACTCTCCCTGTCCTGTTTAGGGAATGGGTATGCCATATAAATTCTTTTGGGGATCTGCGGCCTCTTCTCCGGAGTCTCCCAAGCTTTTATAAAGAATTCATTTAATTCATGAGATGTGGGAAAATTTATAATCTGTTTCTTTTCCTTAAACATGTGTACCCTTGTGTCGGGGACTGAGGGTTCATCCACAATATGCAAGACATCCCTAATTGCCACAGTCATACACTGAATGGTTTTAGTCACCCTAGGGTGCAATTTTACTTCGTCATAATCGACACTGGAATCAGTCCGTGACGGTAGTAGTGTCTTGTGCTAAGGGACGTTTTTGAGACCCCGACGGGCCCTGTGAATCGGTCCAATCCGAGGATTGACCCCCTGATGTTCCCCTTAATTCAGTCTTATCAAGCCTCTCATGCAAAGATGTCACACTTGCATTTAACCTATGCCACATGCTCATCCAATCCTGAGTCGGCACCAGCGACGGGGACACACCACTCATTTACTCCACCTCCTCCTTGGAGAAGCCTTCCGCTTCAGACATGTCGACACACACTTACCGACACCCCACACACACAGGGAGTTACCTATAAGGGGACAAAACCCCAACCAGGTCCTTAGGGGAGACAGAGAGAGAGAATACCAGCACACACCCAGCGCCCAAACACTGGAATATATGACCAGATAGCGCTTTTATATATTTATAATGTTAATCTCCACTCACTGTGTCGCCAATGTGCCCCCCTCCTTTTTTTCCAGCCTGTGAAGCTCAGCAGGGGAGAGAACAGGGAGCCAGCGTTTACTCATGCAGCCTCTGTGGAGAAAATGGTGCTGGTTAGTGCCGAGGATCAAGCCCCGCACACCCGACGGCGGGCTTCGGTCCCCTCATGATATTGTAAGAAAATGGCGGGGGTCCATGGATTTACTGTCCCACAGCCTAATCCAACATATTTATGCCCAAATTGAGGTTTATTGCTGCCCAGGGCGCCCCCCCCCTGCGCCCTGCACCCTACAGTGCCTCTTGTGTGTGTGTGACTGGGAGCAATGGCGCGCAGCTTACCGCTGCGCGCTTACCTCATGAAGATCTGATGTCTTCTGCCGCCTGAAGTCTTTTCCTCAATACTCACCCGGCTTCTATCTTCGGCATCTGTGAGGAGGATGGCGGCGCGGCTCCGGGACGAACCCCAGGTGAGGCCTGTGTTCCGACTCCCTCTGGAGCTAATGGTGTCCAGTAGCCTAGAAGCAGTACCCAACCTTACAAGCCAGCTCTGCTTCTCTCTCCTCAGTCCCACGATGCAGGGAGCCTGTTGCCAACAGGACTCCCTGAAAATAAAAAACCTAACAAAATTCTTTAAAACAGCAAACTCTTGAGAGCTCACTGCTTTGTACCCTTTCTCCTCTGGGCCCAGAATCTAACTGAGGACTGGAGGAGGGGCATAGAGGGAGAGCCAGTGCACACCCATAGTCAAAGTTCTTTTAGGTGCCCTATCTCCTGCGGAGCCCGTCTATACCCCATGGTCCTTACGGAGTCCCCAGCATCCTATAGGACGTAAGAGAAATAAAAATGCAGCTGATTAAAGAAGGAGTACTTTTATTAAATATTAAGAAGAATGTACAGTACAAGGACCAGTGTGAACTTTACAAAGCTAAAAGGCTTAGAGAATTACACAACGTGGAAATTCACCATGGAGATGCAGCTTAAGCAGGAAAAGTTGTGAAAAGTCACAATTGAGCCAGGAGCAGACCCAAACCCAGTTGAAATGGATAGAGCCATTGAGACGATAGGCTTAGCTGTGGAACAACATATCTACTCCATTATTAGTGGGAAAGTGTCAGCCAAAGACATATGGGCAGCTCTGCAAATAGCGTATGAGGACAAAGGTCTGAAGAGAAGAATAAACTTGAGTCATACAGTATGCTGTATCAGTGGCAAACGCAGGATTTGCATGGGGGGGTTTCCAGAACTGGGTGGAGCCAATCACGGGGGTGGGGACTGAGGTGTCCCAGTATATGCTGGGTCCGTAAAACTAGTGTGTCTGTGTGTGTGTGTGTGTGTGTATATATATATATATATATATATATCTACACATATATAGGGTACACTATGTTATGCCGGCGGACAGGCTCCCGGCGACCAGCATACCGGCGCCGGGAGCCCGACCGCCGGCTTACCGACAGTGTGGCGAGCGCAAATGAGCCCCTTGCGGCCTCGCTGCGCTCGCCACGCTATGGGCATGGTTGCGCGCTATGCGCGCCACTCTATTTTATTCTCCCTCCAGGGGGGTCGTGGACCCCCACGAGGGTGAACAATTATCAGTATGCCGGCTGTCGGGATCCCGGCGCCGGTATACTGTGCGCCGGGATCCCGTCAGTCGGCATACTGAAGACCACCCCATATATATACCGTGTGTGTACATATATATATATATACACACACACACACACACACACACATACATATACACATATACATAGCATATTAAACATGCATATATATATATATATACATATACACATACAGTACACGTATATATACACATGTATATATATCATATGTGTGTGTGTGTGTGTTTATATGTATGTATATGTATATACATATGGATATATATGTACTATAATTAAAATAAAGTAAACTTTTATTGCACTTACAAGTGCCACCAGGAAGACAGCAGGCTGCAGCTTTAAAAAATTTTTTTTTTTTTTTTTTAGTGTAGGGGGGTTTCTGGGTGCTCGCTCGGAAACCCCCCCCTGGGTGCGCCACTGCACACATACATATACACATATACATAGCATATTAAACATGCATATATATATATATATATATATACACACATACAGTACACGTATATATACACATGTATATATATATCATATGTGTGTGTGTTTATATGTATGTATATGTATATACATGTGTATATATGTATGCACATGGATATATATGTACTATAATTAAAATAAAGTAAACTTTTATTGCACTTACAAGTGCCACCAGGAAGACAGCAGGCTGCAGAGGACGCTAGACAGCCATTAATAATACTCATGCAGCTAAAAAAAAAAAAATATTTTTTAGTGGAGTGGGGTTTCTGGGTGCTCGGAAACCCCCCCTGGGTGCGCCACTGTGTATGGGACAAAGTTAAGTGCCTGTAAAGACATGAATGATTATATTGATAAAATACTGTCATTAGCTCAGCAGTTGGCATCTGTGGGGGCACATGTGGACGACGAGGAAGTGGCAGTGGCGATGTTACAAAATCTGACACCAGAATTCGATTTCCTGTTAGTAGCTTTGGTGTCTACTGATACCAAGCTGACAACAGAAATTGTAAGAGCCAAGCTGCTGCAGTCTCAAGAATGTATTCCTGTCGAGACACATGCTGTGGGTTCTGCCTTATTCACAAAAGGTACTAAGTCCAGAAAGCTCAAGTTCAAATGCTTTATATGTCACAAGGTGGGGCACAAGGCCTCAGATTGCAGAGGTACGCACAAGAAGCGTCACAAACCAAATGAGTCAGCATTGAAAGTAGCAGATGGTCACAAGAAGGATTGCTGGCACATGGGCTCGGGAGCCACGAGGCATTTCAGTTGTAATCCGGATTGGTTCAATTCACTGACATGTGAACCCATTACAGTAAAAGGGATTGGAGACAATCACAGTGCGTCTAAGAATTAAAGGTGAAACAGTTATTATGGACATCCAAGATGTCTTGTTCATGCCAGAGTTGGGAAGCAATCTCACTGCTATAAGCTTCCTGGAGAAAAAGGGTTACAGAGTCCAGTTTGCAGAGGGCAAATGTATTTTGTAAAATGAGAAAGGGACTGTAATTGCTTCAGCAATCCGGTGCAACCAACTGTATGTCCTGGACACTGAGCAGTGTTCAGCAATAGCACCCCCTAATTCAAACCAATCGATGGAGCTGTGGCACAGGCACCTAGGTCATCTGGGATATGACAACGTCCAGAAACTACTCGCTGGAATGGCAACTGGAATCACTGTAAGTAATACTGAGAGACCTGTGTGTGAGAGTTGGATAAAAGGAAAGCAGACTTGCACCCCATTTCCTAAGTCTACTAGTAAAGCGGAAATACCACTACCCCTAGTGCATACTGACATATTTGATCTGATGGAAATGGAATCAATGAGTAGTCATAGGTATTTTCTACCATTTATTGATTATGCCACAAGAATCAGAATCAGCTTTATTAGCCAGGTGTACTCACGTACACTAGGAATTTTTTGTGGTACAATACATTGCCAAGCAGCAACATGTAGGGGGAATACATAACATTAGAAGAGGGAAAAACGTAGCATACATTACAAACTTTACACGTATGAGTTTATACTGCACATTGCAACTGTACGATAGACTCAACATATTAAACATATTATACATGCAAAACTAAAAACGAGGGCTACTTGGCAGAGCAGCACCGAGGCAGCCATCCGCGGCGCCATCTTGAACTCAAACAATGCACGTAACACAGAAGATTTAAGCAATAAATCAAAAGATAAACCACACAGACATAAAAACACTATGATCACACAGAAAGCATAATGCAGGGGTGGCCAAACAGTCGATCGCGATCCGCTGCCCAGCCACCCGAAGCCGCGCTTCTCCTGCCTGCCGTCCTGCCCCTCAGCCTGGTCTCCGGCAGTGATGGCGGAGTGTATAGCTCAAATCAGGCGCCGGTTCGTTAGCCAATCAGAGCTCGCGAACCGACGCCTGATTTGAGCTATACACGCTGCCGTCACCGCCGGAGATCAGACTGAGGGGCAGGACGGCAGGCAGGAGAGGCGCACGCTGCGCTCTCCACACAGCACGGTGAGCACTGTGGGGGCATATCTGGCACCGTGGGGGCATATCTGGCACTGCGGGCACATGGCACAGTGGCGGCATATGTGGCAGTGTGGGGCATATCTGGCACTGTGGGGTCATATCTGGCACTGTGGGGTCATATCTGGCACTGTGGGGGCATATCTGGCACTGCAGGCACATGGCACAGTGGCGGCATATGTGGCAATGTGGGGCATATGTGGCACTGTTGGGTCATATCTGGCACTGTGGGGGCATATCTGGCACTGTGTGGGCATATCTGGCACTGTGGGGGCATATCTGGCACTGGGGGCATATCTGGAACTGCGGCCACATGGCACTGTGGGGGTATATCTGTAATCTGGCACTGTGGGGGCATATCTGGCACTGCGGGCACATGGCACTGTGGGGGCATATCTGTAATCTGGCACTGTGGGGGCATATCTGGCACTGTGGGGGCATATCTGGCACTGGGGGCATATCTGGAACTGCGGCCACATGGCACTGTGGGGGTATATCTATAATCTGGCACTGTGGGGGCATATCTGGCACTGCGGGCACATGGCACTGTGGGGGTATATCTGTAATCTGGCACTGTGAGGGCATATCTGGCACTATGGGGGCATATCTGGCACTGCGGGCACATGGCACTGTGGGGGCATATCTGTAATCTGGCACTGTGGGGGCATATCTAGCAGTGTGGGCACATGGCACTGTGGGGGCATATCTGTATCTGGCACTGTGGGGGCATATCTGGCACTGTGGGGGCATATCTGGCACTGTGGGCACATGGCACTGTGGGGGCATATGTGTATCTGGCACTGTGGGGGCATATGTGTTTGAGGTTTTTACCTGTGGGGGCCAATGTGTTATTTCATGCGAGACAGTCATTACACTCTGTGCACCAAGGCACGTCCCTTTTTTGTTATACCACGCCCACTTTTTGTTATACCACACCCACTTTTTGTTATACCACGCCCCTTTTTTGCGCGCGCGCCTGGGGCGCACACTATTATTCCTCCTAGGTAGATCACAAAAGCTTTTTAGCTTTCAAAGTAGATCGCCGACTCCAAAAGTCTGGCCACCCCTGGCATAATGGATGGTTGGTGTAGGCATTTTAGGTAATAATAATAATTTTATTTATATAGCACTCTTTCTCCAAACAGGACTCAAGGCGCTTTACAGGCATCAAAACAATGCACATAATACAGAAGATTAATACAGCAATACACACAGACCTAAAAATGAAATCCTAGAATGCATAGAGTAATCATAATGCAGGACAGGTGTAGGCATTTTGGGTAATAACTTCCATGGGCTGTGTATTCCACCCTCACAGGGTACCAGGTGCGGCAGCCATCTTGGGCGCACTGCATAGGATTACCCTGGGTGGAATAGTCCAACCCTAGAAGAGATGACACAAAATGGGGGTGAATGCAGCGTCCTAACGTTCAGAGTAGATGACACGTGTATTTCATGAAAGCTTAAAGTGAAGTTGTCAGTAAAATTGTGGAATACAAGAACCTGGTGGAGACTCAGATGGGTCTGAAATTAAAAGTCTTGGGATCCGACAATGGCGGAGAGTATGACAACAGAGTTTTAGCACAGTTCCTGAAAAAATAGAGCATACAGCATCAACTAACAATTGGTTACATGCCAGAGCAAAATGGTATGAGTGAGCGTACAAACAATTATTATTACTATGTTAAGTGACGCAGGCCTGGAGAAAAGCTTTTGGGCGAAAGCAGTGTCTACTGCAGTATGTCTTAAAAAAACGTGCATCCACAGTAGCTGTAAAAAGTAAAACCCCACTGGAGGCATGGTCCAAAAAAGAAAAAAAAAAACAGCTGTCAATCATCTCCGTGTCTTCGGCTGTAAAGCTTATGCACATATACCTAAGGAGAAAAGACGGAAATTAGATCAAAAGTCAGTGGAATGTATTATATTAGGATACTGTGAAGAAAGCTAAGGATACAGGCTTTGGGACATTACAAACAAACGTCTTCTAAAGTCTAGAGATGTGGTGATCCATGAAACAGCACCAATCACTGGAACAGTGGAACAAGAATCATAGCAACAATATGTATCGCTGGATGTGCAGGCAGTGGAAAGCATGTCTGAACCTGAAAGTGTTATTGCGGATACCCAATCAGGAAACAGAAGTTCCACAAGGAGCAATAAAGGTGTTCCATCCAAAAGATACAGTGAGGAATATGCAAATATAGCTTACTGTTAACCCCAAAATATACAGGAAGCAAAATCAAGTAGCGACTGGAAAGAATGGAAGTCAGCAATAGATACAGAGCTGTCAGCTCTGGATGATAACAGTACATGGACTGTAGTTGACAGGCCGAATAACCGTAAGACAATCAAGAACAAGTGGGTCTTTTGCAGAAAGCTGAATGCAGACGGGACTATTGCTCATTATAAAGCCCGCCTCGCCGGGATTGACTATGGAGAGTTCTTTTCACCTGTCACAAGGTACAGCACCTTGAGGTTAGTCATTGCCATTGCTACACTTCATGAGTTATTGTTATACCAGTTAGACTTTGATTCTGCATTCCTAAATGGAGAGTTAATTGAGGAGATTTATTTGGAACCACCTGAACATTATGACGACAATATGTTCCAAGAGGGAAAAGTTTGCCGCTTAACGAAATCTTTGTACGGCCTAAAGCAAAGTGATCGTTGTTGGTATGTAAAGTTGGATGCTGTGCTGCTAGAAATGAACTTGGTTAGGTCAGAGACTGATCACTGCTTATATCACAAAACTATAGCGGAAAAACGGTTCATCATAGTTGTGTATGTGGATGATCTATTGCTAGCAGGTCAAGAAGAGCACATTACTGATATAAAACAGCAGCTGAAACAAAGATTCAAGCTAAAGGATTTAGGCCCTGCCAATTATTTGTTAGGTATGAGGATTGTACAAAACCTGAAAGATGGGACTGTTACAATTGATCAACAGACATATATTGAAGCAATAATTCGCAAGTATGGAATGTCTGATCCAAAACCAGTGAGCACTCATATTGACAAAAGCATAGAGATGGTAGAGGCCATGTCACCAACCAGCCAGTAGTAGATAGAGGAAATGAGAGAGGTTCCTTATCAAAATGCTGTTGGTAGCTTAATGTATGCAAGTATTGGGACTCGCCCCGACATCACACATGCAGTGAGCCGGGCAAGCCAGTTTACAATTAACCCTGGGAGGCAACACTGGATTGCAGCCAAAAGAATCTTAAAGTACTTAAAAGTTACAAGTTCATTAAAGTTGGTGTTTACAAAGTCAAAAGGTATGACTTTGGAAGTTTTCTGTGATGCCCAATGGGGATCAGATGAGGATGACCGTCGTTCATACATGGGATACTTGTTTGTTTTGGCAGGCGCAGCCATCAGCTGGGCGAGCAGAAAGCAACCCACTGTTTCCCTATCCACCATTGAGGTGGAGTACATGGCACTTACAGAAACTGCAAAAGAAGCTTTATGGATAAAGGAGACTTTATCCATAAAGCCTTCTTTACCACAGTGAGACTATCAACATTGTGTGTGATAACAAGGGAGCAACTGATTTGTCTTCAAGCACCAAGCATTATGGACGGTCCAAACACATTGTCATTAGACATCACTTTATCTGTGAGTTAGTGGAGAACAAGTCTTTCAATGTGGATTACATAGCAAGCGAGAGCAATGCTGCTGATATGTTGACAATGGGACTGTCATCAAACTTGCTGAATATGTTCATGACAAACTGTGGACTGGAATGCTTTTAAGAAATATTGATTTGTTTTACTGTTTGCTTACCATGCCTTACTAATGTGTTTTTGTTTACAGGAAAACTTTATTGAGAAATGTTTTGATAAAGTGTTATGCAAATGTATGTAACCGGAGATGGTCTTGAGCGAGGGTGGGTGGGTGGTGGGGTGTTAGACAGTGGAACACTCTGTGGTCTGTCTCCGTTCCCTGCACTAGAGGCAGCTTCCCTGCTCTAGTGCTTTTCCTCCTAGTGTCAGCTCAGTGCAGGAGGAGGTGCTTAGTGCACAGTCTCAGAGAGTTCTTCCTGGGAGAGACAACTGCACTGACATGCAGCTTGTGCTCTCCTGAGTGTGTGACCTTGTCTACTCCACACCCTGTGTGTATGCAGCCGGATCCTGTGTGTACTAGATCGCTGTGTAACCGCTGTACTGCTTCACATGTATATTGTGAGTTCCCGCTGCTGCAGAACATCTTCTATATACTACAAGCTGTTATCTCTGTTATCTGAATAAACCAATCATCCTGGTTCAGTGCCGTTGTGTGGACTAACATCCCTATCTGACACCACAACACTCTGCCAACAGTTCTGAGTCTAAAAAGGTGTCAGCTTTACAACAGGCTAATCAGTGTACAAAAAGAATTCTATGGGGATTATTTATCAACGAGTGTTAACTATTTAAAACTTGTTGCATATGATAAATGGTGCTCCAGACAATCATCTCCTTACTGTCATTTTTCAAACACATGACAGATAGGAGATGATTAGCTGAAGCTCTATTTATCATATGCGTTGAGTTTTAAATACAGTAGCTATAACTCATTGATAAATATGCCCCATTGACTGAAGAACAAACTATGTGCTCACAAACACAAATTCCTGAGGAGAGTCTAATAATGTCTATGTTAGCTACAGTATGTGCGAGTCTGACATTTCTAATCCTGACATTGTAACCACAGAGAAGCCTCCTTCTACTGGAAATTGAGGATGCTTCCTTGGAAGAACAACAGGATGAAGAGGATAATTATGTACCGGACGCTAATGAGGATGTTGATGACGAACGTATTGGACAACAAAAAGTTAATAAAATTCAGAGGATTTTTTTTGTGTCAAAGTAAGTGAGACACCAGTGGCAACAGTTCTTGCCAGTCATAAGAATCACATTGTTATGCCTTGGCTAATGACCAAAAAAGTCACCTCTTCCATGTGTTTTTTTTTTAACTCGAATCCTGCAAATATTTGTCAGGGCCTCTTTGCAGAACCAAAGTAAGTAGAGGTAGGGACAATAACCATCTGGGCACCTCCTCCCTGTTACATCATTTGTAGTGAGTTCATTCAAATTATTTATCAAAATTTTATATGATATAACAACAAGTACTTCAGCATTTGCTACTAGTATCATGAATAAATACCAGCACATGCAATCTTCACTGCCAACACCTTAATCAGCAATGTCCTCTTTAGCAATTGGAGGTAGTCCTGCATCCAATCTATAAAGCCAAACTGACTCCATCCCTAACCAGGATTCCAAAGAGGAATCCTTGTGCGCTAGACCTGCTGCTGATGATGGGGGTGACTCTTCATTGCAGACCAAGTAGAAGACTAGTAGTTTGCTCACCCAACATTTGCCTGTGAAACAGTCATTTACAAGAGGAGCCAAGTATAACAGTCGCCATCCTGTTGCACAGCGGATCACTGAAGCCATCACGGCTATGATAGTATTAGATCTGCATCCAATATCCACCTTCGATGCATCTGGTTTTAGGTGATTAGTTGAAGTCATGTGTCCACACTACCAAATTCCATCTCAATTCTATTTTTCCAGAACAGCAGTTCCTCACCTGTATGGTGAAGTTAAACAAAAAGTTATTCTTTGCCTACAAAATGCCATTATACCCACTATCCACTTAAACTAGAGAAATGTGTACAAGTGATACTGGTCAAACCAAAAATTACATAACTGTGACAGCCCACTGGGTGGGTGTATCGCCTTCATAGACAGGCTATGGTACTAGGCTAGCTGGAATGTGCTTGACAGCACCACAGAGAAGAGCAGCACCACTGGCAAGAGAGTGGTACTGCAATGGTTCTTGACAACCAGGTTCTTAAACAGACGTATAGGCACCATTTCTGACACTTCTCCACAGATACAGAGTAGTATC
Organism: Pseudophryne corroboree; assembly: GCF_028390025.1. Taxonomy (NCBI): domain Eukaryota; kingdom Metazoa; phylum Chordata; class Amphibia; order Anura; family Myobatrachidae; genus Pseudophryne; species Pseudophryne corroboree. Next base: position 584,190,635 of record NC_086445.1, on the reverse strand, counting down.
CAGTGGCGGATCCAGAGGTGGGGCTGCAGCGCAGTCCAAAATTCAAATAGGGGAGACATACCAACTGCTACCCCAAACACAGCCAAACATTGTTGGCTGGGGCTCACTGGTATTTGGTATGGCTCCCCTATTTGAATTTTGGACTGCGCTGCAGCCCTACTTCTGGAGCTGCCACTGGTAGTATCATTCTCCTTATCACTCTTTATTATGTGTGTTTAACAGACAGACAGGATATGACAGAACCTGTGTAATTAATATGTGTCCAGAATGAAAGGAATGAGGTGGTAACCCTAGTTGAAATCCTTCTGGAATTCACTGGTGGCTGTGTGCATGTGGCTGCAGGTTTTGGTTTAGATAGCGCACCAGTGTATGGTAAGCCATTAGCCAGTGACCTGCAACTGCTGATCTGTGTGAAAGGCCCTCTGTCTCTGCAGTGGGCATGGGAGCCTGGAGTGAATCCTCCACTTTGAAGCCTTGGGGGTGCTTATTTCTTTATTTCACTCCTTCTCCAAGCAAAGGCTGTCCACATCACTGGAGGCACCCCAGGGTCATTATAAACATTGGGTGAGTAATATTCTGTGATTCATTCAGTGTTTTATGTGGCCCCTAACCAGGGACATAGCGTGGGTGAAGCAGATGAAGAACTGGGTAACTGCAGGTGCAGGGCAGGGCTGTGAAGTAGGTACACCTTTGACTCTGACTCCTTTTCCTAATACAGTCTGACTCATTTGCAGAGGTGTAGTGTGGGGTCGTGGCACATGGAGTAAGTGCATCCTTGATGACTCCATCCCCAGTATCAAATTGTGCCTGGGAAAAGAGTGTGACTGCAGCGTTAAGAAGAAGTGAGTCCAGGGTTTTTTTTCCCACTCCGGTAGCAGATCTCAGGAGACCCTGCAGTTAATTTTAGGACACCTGATTAAGTTGAGCATAAGTATCCCAAATTGTGCCTGATTTTTGGAGACTTCATGGTCCAGCTACTACACTTCCTTTCTTCTAGCTATTTCCCACATTTGCTTTTCTAGATTGTTCCACCAAGTGTGCTTATGCCACTGCTTATGTCTTTAAAATATCAAACTACTGCTCTGTAATAATCCTATTACCAGGGCCGGTGCAAGGTTTCTGTGCACCCTAGGCATAGCTTTGGTCTATCGCCCCCTCCTTCCTTTTGCATAAAAATTGTCCCATTGGTGGGCATGTTAAAAATAAATACAAATGTACAAACTACATTCCAACTGTTTGATCAACTGGTCACTTTGTAGAGTTTGAGTTCTCACAAATATTATGAGTTGTGTTGTATACTGTACATTATCTGTGGTGATGAGAGGCAGCATGGGCTGTATACTGTACATTATATGTTGTGATGGGAGGCAGCATGGGCTGTATACTGTACATTATCTGTGGTGATAGGAGGCAGCATGGGCTGTATACTGTACATTATCTGTTGTGATGGGAGGCAGCATGGGCTGTACACTGTACATTATCTGTGGTGATTGAAGGCAGCAGGGACTGTATACTGTACATTATCTGTGGTGATGGGAGGCAGCAGGGACTGTATACTGTACATTATCTGTGGTGATGGGAGGCAGCAGGGACTGTATACTGTACATTATCTGTGGTGATTGAAGGCAGCAGGGACTGTATACTGTACATTATCTGTGGTGATTTAAGGCAGCAGGGACTGTATACTGTACATTATCTGTTGTGATGGGAGGCAGCAGGGACTGTATACTGTACATTATCTGTTATGATGGGAGGCAGCAGGGACTGTATACTGTACATTATCTGTTATGATGGGAGGCAGCAGGGACTGTATACTGTACATTATCTGCGGTGATGGGAGGCAGCAGGGACTGTATACTGTACATTATCTGTGGTGATGGGAGGCAGCAGGGACTGTATACTGTACATTATCTGTTGTGATGGGAGGCAGCAGGGACTGTATACTGTACATTATCTGTGGTGATGGGAGGCAGCAGGGACTGTATACTGTACATTATCTGTAGTGATGGGAGGCAGCATGGGCTGTATACTGTACATTATCTGTTGTGATGGGAGGCAGCATGGACTTTATACTGTACATTATCTCTGCTCATGGAAGGCAGCATAGACTGTATACTGTACATTATCTGTGGTGATGGGAGCCAGCAGGGACTGTATACTCTACATTATCTGTATGATGGGAGGCAGCAGGGACTGTATACTGTACATTATCTGTTGTGATGGGAGGCAGCAGGGACTGTATACTGTACATTATCTGTGGTGATGGGAGGCAGCAGGGACTGTATACTGTACATTATCTGTGGTGATGGGAGGCAGCATGGGCTGTATACTGTACATTATCTGTTGTGATGGGAGGCAGCATGGACTGTATACTGTACATTATCTCTGCTCATGGAAGGCAGCATAGACTGTATACTGTACATTATCTGTGGTGATGGGAGGCAGCAGGGACTGTATACTCTACATTATCTGTGGTGATGGGAGGCAGCAGGGACTGTATACTGTAAATTATCTGTGGTGATGGGAGGCAGCAGGGACTGTATACTGTACATTATCTGTGGTGATGGAGAAGCAGGGACTGTATACTGTACATTATCTGTGCTAATGGAAGGCAGCATGAACTGTATACTGTACATTATCTGTGGTGATGGGAGGCAGCAGGGACTGTATACTGTACATTATCTGTGGTGATGGGAGGCAGCATGGGCTGTATACTGTACATTATCTGTGGTGATGGGAGGCAGCATGGACTGTATACTGTACATTATCTGTGATGATGGGAGGCAGCAGGGACTGTATACTGTACATTATCTGTGGTGATGGGAGGCAGCAGGGACTGCATACTGTACATTATCTGTGGTGATGGGAGGCCGCAGGGACTGCATACTGTACATTATCTGTGGTGATTGAAGGCAGCAGGGACTGTATACTGTACATTATCTGTGGTGATTGAAGGCAGCAGGGACTGTATACTGTACATTATCTGTGGTGATGAGAGGCAGCAGGGACTGTATACTGTACATTATCTGTGGTGATGGGAGGCAGCAGGGACTGTATACTGTACATTTTCTGTGGTAATTGAAGGCAGCAGGGACTGTATACTGTACATTATCTGTGATGATGGGAGGCAGCAGGGACTGTATACTGTACATTATCTGTGGTGATGGGAGGCAGCAGGGACTGTATACTGTACATTATCTGTGGTGATGGGAGGCAGCAGGGACTGTATACTGTACATTATCTGTAGTGATGGGAGGCAGCATGGGCTGTATACTGTACATTATCTGTTGTGATGGGAGGCAGCATGGACTGTATACTGTACATTATCTCTGCTCATGGAAGGCAGCATAGACTGTATACTGTACATTATCTGTGGTGATGGGAGGCAGCAGGGACTGTATACTCTACATTATCTGTTGTGATGGGAGGCAGCAGGGACTGTATACTGTACATTATCTGTGGTGATGGGAGGCAGCAGGGACTGTATACTGTACATTATCTGTGGTGATGGAAGGCAGCATGGGCTGTATACTGTACATTATCTGTTGTGATGGGAGGCAGCATGGACTGTATACTGTACATTATCTCTGCTCATGGAAGGCAGCATAGACTGTATACTGTACATTATCTGTGGTGATGGGAGGCAGCAGGGACTGTATACTCTACATTATCTGTGGTGATGGGAGGCAGCAGGGACTGTATACTCTACATTATCTGTGGTGATGGGAGGCAGCAGGGACTGTATACTGTACATTATCTGTGGTGATGGGAGGCAGCAGGGCCTGTATACTGTACATTATCTGTGGTGATGGAGAAGCAGGGACTGTATACTGTACATTATCTGTGCTAATGGAAGGCAGCATGAACTGTATACTGTACATTATCTGTGGTGAGGGGAGGCAGCAGGGACTGTATACTGTACATCATCTGTGGTGATGGGAGGCAGCATGGGCTGTATACTGTACATTATCTGTCGTGATGGGAGGCAGCAGGGACTGTATACTGTACATTATCTGTGGTGATGGAGAAGCAGGGACTGTATACTGTACATTATCTGTGCTAATGGAAGGCAGCATGAACTGTATACTGTACATTATCTGTGGTGATGGGAGGCAGCAGGGACTGTATACTGTACATTATCTGTGGTGATGGGAGGCAGCATGGGCTGTATACTGTACATTATCTGTGGTGATGGGAGGCAGCATGGACTGTATACTGTACATTATCTGTGGTGATGGGAGGCAGCAGGGACTGTATACTGTACATTATCTGTGGTGATGGGAGGCAGCAGGGACTGCATACTGTACATTATCTGTTGTGATGGGAGGCAGCAGGGACTGTATACTGTACATTATCTGTGGTGATGGGAGGCAGCAGGGACTGTATACTGTACATTATCTGTGGTGATGGGAGGCAGCATGGGCTGTATACTGTACATTATCTGTTGTGATGGGAGGCAGCATGGACTGTATACTGTACATTATCTCTGCTCATGGAAGGCAGCATAGACTGTATACTGTACATTATCTGTGGTGATGGGAGGCAGCAGGGACTGTATACTCTACATTATCTGTGTTAATGGGAGGCAGCAGGGACTGTATATTGTAAATTATCTGTGGTGATGGGAGGCAGCAGGGACTGTATACTGTACATTATCTGTGGTGATGGGAGGCAGCAGGGACTGTATACTGTACATTATCTGTGGTGATGGGAGGCAGCAGGGACTGCATACTGTACATTATCTGTTGTGATGGGAGGCAGCAGGGACTGTATACTGTACATTATCTGTGGTGATGGGAGGCAGCAGGGACTGTATACTGTACATTATCTGTGGTGATGGGAGGCAGCATGGGCTGTATACTGTACATTATCTGTTGTGATGGGAGGCAGCATGGACTGTATACTGTACATTATCTCTGCTCATGGAAGGCAGCATAGACTGTATACTGTACATTATCTGTGGTGATGGGAGGCAGCAGGGACTGTATACTCTACATTATCTGTGTTGATGGGAGGCAGCAGGGACTGTATACTGTAAATTATCTGTGGTGATGGGAGGCAGCAGGGACTGTATACTGTACATTATCTGTGGTGATGGGAGGCAGCAGGGACTGTATACTGTACATTATCTGGGGTGATGGAGAAGCAGGGTCTCAGTGCATACTGTACATTATCTGTGCTGATGGAAGGCAGCATGAACTGTATACTGTACATTATCTGTGGTGATGGGAGGCAGAAGGGACAGGACTGTATACTGCACATTATCTGTGGTGATAGGAGGCAGCATGGGCTGTATACTGTACATTATCTGTGGTGATGGGAGGCAGCAGGGACTGTATACTGTACATTATCTGTGGTTATGGGAGGCAGCAGGGACTGTATACTGTACATTATCTGTTATGATGGGAGGCAGCAGGGACTGTATACTGTACATTATCTGTGGTGATGGGAGGCAGCAGGGACTGTATACTGTACATTATCTGTGGTGATGGGAGGCAGCAGGGACTGTATACTGTACATTATCTGTGGTTATGGGAGGCAGCAGGGACTGTATACTGTACATTATCTGTTATGATGGGAGGCAGCAGGGACTGTATACTGTAAATTATCTGTGGTGATGGGAGGTAGCAGGGACTGTATACTGTACATTATCTGTGGTGATGGGAGGCAGCAGGGACTGTATACTGTACATTATCTGTGGTTATGGGAGGCAGCAGGGACTGTATACTGTACATTATCTGTGGTGATGGGAGGCAGCAGGGACTGTATACTGTACATTATCTGCTGTGATGGGAGCCAGCAGGGACTGTATACTGTACATTATCTGTGGTGATGGGAGGCAGCAGGGACTGTATACTGTACATTATCTGTGGTGATGGGAGGCAGCATGGGCTGTATACTGTACATTATCTGTTGTGATGGGAGGCAGCATGGACTGTATACTGTACATTATCTCTGCTCATGGAAGGCAGCATAGATTGTATACTGTACATTATCTGTGGTGATGGGAGGCAGCAGGGATTGTATACTCTACATTATCTGTGGTGATGGGAGGCATCAGGGACTGTATACTGTAAATTATCTGTGGTGATGGGAGGCAGCAGGGACTGTATACTGTACATTATCTGTGGTGATGGGAGGCAGCAGGGACTGTATACTGTACATTATTTGTGGTGATGGAGAAGCAGGGACTGTATACTGTACATTATCTGTGCTGATGGAAGGCAGCATGAACTGTATACTGTACATTATCTGTGGTGATGGGAGGCAGAAGGGACAGGACTGTATACTGCACATTATCTGTGGTGATAGGAGGCAGCATGGGCTGTATACTGTACATTATCTGTGGTGATGGGAGGCAGCATGGACTGTATACTGTACACTATCTCTGCTCATGGAAGGCAGCATAGACTGTATACTGTACATTATCTGTGGTGATGGGAGGCATCAGGGACTGTATACTGTAAATTATCTGTGGTGATGGGAGGCAGCAGGGACTGTATACTGTACATTTTCTGTGGTGATGGGAGGCAGCAGGGACTGTATACTGTACATTATTTGTGGTGATGGAGAAGCAGAAACTGTATACTGTACATTATCTGTGCTGATGGAAGGCAGCATGAACTGTATACTGTACATTATCTGTGGTGATGGGAGGCAGAAGGGACAGGACTGTATACTGCACATTATCTGTGGTGATAGGAGGCAGCATGGGCTGTATACTGTACATTATCTGTGGTGATGGGAGGCAGCATGGACTGTATACTGTACACTATCTCTGCTCATGGAAGGCAGCATAGACTGTATACTGTACATTATCTGTGTTGATGGGAGGCAGCAGGGACTGTATACTATAAATTATCTGTGGTGATGGGAGGCAGCAGGGACTGTATACTGTACATTATCTGTGGTGATGGGAGGCAGCAGGGACTGTATACTGTACATTATCTGTGGTGATGGAGAAGCAGGGTCTCAGTGCATACTGTACATTATTTGTGCTGATGGAAGGCAGCATGAACTGTATACTGTACATTATCTGTGGTGATGGGAGGCAGAAGGGACAGGACTGTATACTGCACATTATCTGTGGTGATAGGAGGCAGCATGGGCTGTATACTGTACATTATCTGTGGTGATGGGAGGCGGCAGGGACTGTATACTGTACATTATCTGTGGTTATGGGAGGCAGCAGGGACTGTATACTGTACATTATCTGTTATGATGGGAGGCAGCAGGGACTGTATACTGTACATTATCTGTGGTGATGGGAGGCAGCAGGGACTGTATACTGTACATTATCTGTGGTTATGGGAGGCAGCAGGGACTGTATACTGTACATTATCTGTTATGATGGGAGGCAGCAGGGACTGTATACTGTAAATTATCTGTGGTGATGGGAGGTAGCAGGGACTGTATACTGTACATTATCTGTGGTGATGGGAGGCAGCAGGGACTGTATACTGTACATTATCTGTGGTGATGGGAGGCAGCAGGGACTGTATACTGTACATTATCTGTGGTGATGGGAGGCAGCATGGACTGTATACTGTACATTATCTCTGCTCATGGAAGGCAGCATAGACTGTATACTGTACATTATCTGTGGTGATGGGAGGCAGCAGGGATTGTATACTCTACATTATCTGTGGTGATGGGAGGCATCATGGACTGTATACTGTAAATTATCTGTGGTGATGGGAGGCAGCAGGGACTGTATACTGTACATTATTTGTGGTGATGGAGAAGCAGGGACTGTATACTGTACATTATCTGTGCTGATGGAAGGCAGCATGAACTGTATACTGTACATTATCTGTGGTGATGGGAGGCAGAAGGGACAGGACTGTATACTGCACATTATCTGTGGTGATAGGAGGCAGCATGGGCTGTATACTGTACATTATCTGTGGTGATGGGAGGCAGCAGGGACTATATACTGTACATTATCTGTGGTTATGGGAGGCAGCATGGGCTGTATACTGTACATTATCTGTGGTTATGGGAGGCAGCAGGGACTGTATACTGTACATTATCTGTGGTGATGGGAGGCAGCAGGGACTGTATACTGTACATTATCTGTGGTGATGGGAGGCAGCATGGGCTGTATACTGTACATTATCTGTGGTGATGGGAGGCAGCAGGAACTGTATACTGTACATTATCTGTGGTGATGGGAGGCAGCAGGGACTGTATACTGTACATTATCTGTGGTGATGGGAGGCAACATGGACTGTATACTGTACATTGTCTGTGGTGATGGGAGGCAGCATTGGCTTTATACTGTACATTATCTGTGGTGATGGGAGGCAGCAGGGACTGTATACTGTACATTATATGTGGTGATGGGAGGCAGCAGGGACTGTATACTGTACATTATCTGTAGTGATGGAAGGCAGCATGAGCTGTATACTGTACATTATCTGTTGTGATGGGAGGCAGCATGGATTGTATACTGTACATTATCTCTACTGATGGAAGGCAGCATGGGCTGTATACTGTACATTATCTGTGATGATGGGAGGCAGCAGGGACTGTATACTGTACATTATCTGTGGTGATGGGAGGCAGCATGGGCTGTATACTGTACATTATCTGTGGTGATGGGAGGCAGCAGGGACTGTATACTGTACATTATCTGTGGTGATGGGAGGCAGCATGAACTGTATACTGTACATTATCTGTGGTGATGGGAGGCAGCATGGGCTGTATACTGTACATTATCTGTGGTGATGGGAAGGAGCAGGGACTGTATACTGTACATTATCTGTGGTGATGGAGCAGCAGGGACTGTATAAGAATGTACAGTACATTCTGGATGCAGTTCCCTATTGTGCACCCACAATATATATATATATATATATATATGAGATAAAAGGGTGATAATTGGCGCACTAAACCTTCCTCTCGTAGTCCGTATATTATACAATGTGTTCTTTAAAATGTCCAGAGCACTTCCCCTAAATTCTCTGGGGTGGCAGCCTATTCTCCAAATGATCCGCTGTTCCAACAGATCTTCAATAAATCTAGAAAAACAAATGAGAGAGGCGCCCCTAGTGCAATACAGACAATGTAAAATAAACCTCCACCAATAGCACCCTAAAATTAGAGGTGTACCGTGTGGGGTGGTCTCATACCACTGTTAATCAACGTTTCTCAGAATAAATAAATGTCGTTCCCCGCTTCTGATGATGGACGTTTTGGTGTACCGGTCACCTCTGCACTTGTGGTCTCACAGTGTACAATGTAAAGGATAAAGTAGAGTACAACATAGTGTGATACCGTTTAAAAAATTTATTTATCATTTAATACATAAAAACAAGTTGCCCGTACCATGAGTTAAACATAAAACAGCTTATCTGTAAATAGGTGTATCCGTCTGTCACTCTTGTGACAGACGGATACACCTATTTACAGATAAGCTGTTTTATGTTTAACTCATGGTACGGGCAACTTGTTTTTATGTATTAAATGATAAATAAATTTTTTAAACGGTATCACACTATGTTGTACTCTACTTTATCCTTTACATTGTACACTGTGAGACCACAAGTGCAGAGGTGACCGGTACACCAAAACGTCCATCATCAGAAGCGGGGAACGACATTTATTTATTCTGAGAAACGTTGATTAACAGTGGTATGAGACCACCCCACACGGTACACCTCTAATTTTAGGGTGCTATTGGTGGAGGTTTATTTTACATTGTCTGTATTGCACTAGGGGTGCCTCTCTCATTTGTTTTTCTAGATATATATATATATATATATATGAAACGAAATAGAGGAGATGGCGCCAAGGGAGTTATATCAACGCCCTACCTAAAAACGGACCCTTACAGTACTCTCCGGATAAATTACGTCAGATAACAAATACTAACATAAAAATTTATTAAAACAACATATAAACCCGACACAAATGTTCATAAGTATACAGAGTTGATACATTTACATTTGTCGCACAATTTGAACAATCAGTTTGTAGTGATGAGGAAAAAGCGTAGATATATCACTACGATTTCCTCCTTCTCCTTATTGTAGATTCGGAGGTAACATCAGATAATAGATAGATAAATAACCCAACGCGTTTCGTCTTGTTCCAAGACTTCATCAGGGGTAAAATCTCTTCATTTCAGAACATATTGTCAGCACATAAAATGTCATTCAAAGATGTATGAACAACGTTTCAATATTTCAATGGGACTTGATTGATACAGCGAGGACCATACCTCATATATCATCAGCTTGAGTCTGACATTCAGATATTCGAATATGGGGAAGATTCATATGTGTATAGAATCTAACTGGTTCGCAAGCATAAGGAACCTCGTCGGTCAGCAGCTTGAACCTGACACTCAGATAGATTATACAGAGACTTGGCTGTCAGCACTGCACCACTGGAGGGTCTACCACGTGTTCTAAATTGGTTAGACATTATACCCATTTGAATTGCCTTCACTCCTGAATCTGAGTGTCAGGTTCAAGCTGCTGACCGACGAGGTTCCTTATGCTTGCGAACCAGTTAGATTCTATACACATATGAATCTTCCCCATATTCGAATATCTGAATGTCAGACTCAAGCTGATGATATATGAGGTATGGTCCTCGCTGTATCAATCAAGTCCCATTGAAATATTGAAACGTTGTTCATACATCTTTGAATGACCTTTTATGTGCTGACAATATGTTCTGAAATGAAGAGATTTTACCCCTGATGAAGTCTTGGAACAAGACGAAACGCGTTGGATTATTTATCTATCTATTATCTGATGTTACCTCCGAATCTACAATAAGGAGAAGGAGGAAATCGTAGTGATATATCTACGCTTTTTCCTCATCACTACAAACTGATTGTTCAAATTGTGCGACAAATGTAAATGTATCAACTCTGTATACTTATGAACATTTGTGTCGGGTTTATATGTTGTTTTAATAAATTTTTATGTTAGTATTTGTTATCTGACGTAATTTATCCGGAGAGTACTGTAAGGGTCCGTTTTTAGGTAGGGCGTTGATATAACTCCCTTGGCGCCATCTCCTCTATTTCGTTTCATATTTTCACACATTTAGTTCCTCCTAACAGGGAACTTAGAGGATACAGGCAGCCATATAATTAATTAATTTTAGTGTTTTATTTGAAATAGCGCAGTGGGAGAGTAATTCTTGTCATATATATATATATATATATATATATATATATATATTAGAGATGAGCGGGTTCGGTTCCTCGGAATCCGAACCCCCCCGAACTTCACCCATTTTACACGGGTCCGAGGCAGACTCGGATCCTCCCACCTTGCTCGGTTAACCCGAGCGCTCCCGAACGTCATCATCCCGCTGTCGTATTCTCGCGAGATTCGTATTCTATATAAGGAACCGCACGTCGCCGCCATTTTCACTCGTGCATTGGAGATGATAGGGAGAGGACGTGTGCAGCGTTCTCTCAGCTGTGTTCAGTGTGCTGCAAATATCTGTGCTCAGTGTGCTGAAAATATCTGTGCTCAGTGTGATTGCAAATATCTGTGCTCAGTGTGCTGAAAATATCTACGTTCTCTGCCTGAAAAACGCTCCATATCTGTGCTGCATTGTAGTATATAGTAGGAGGACAGTGCAGAATTTTGCTGACCAGTGACCACCAGTATAATATCAGTACGGTACAGTAGCCCACTGCTCTACCTACCTCTGTGTCGTCAAGTATACTATCCATCCATACCTGTGGTGCATTTTAGTTGTTGTGCGCAGTAGTAGGAGGACAGTGCATAATTTTGCTGACCACCAGTATATAATATATAGCAGTATGGTACAGTAGTCCACTGCTCTACCTACCTCTGTGTCGTCAAGTATACTATCCATCCATACCTGTGGTGCATTTTAGTTTTTGTGCGCAGTAGTAGGAGGACAGTGCATAATTTTGCTGACCACCAGTATATAATATATAGCAGTACGGTACAGTAGTCCACTGCTCTACCTACCTCTGTGTCATCAAGTATACTATCCATCCATACCTGTGGTGCATTTTAGTTGTTGTGCGCAGTAGTAGGAGGACAGTGCATAATTTTGCTGACCACCAGTATATAATATATAGCAGTACGGTAAAGTAGTCCACTGCTCTACCTACCTCTGTGTCGTCAAGCATACTATCCATCTATACCTGTGGTGCATTTTAGTTGTTGTGCGCAGTAGTAGGAGGACAGTGCATAATTTTGCTGACCACCAGTATATAATATATATAGCAGTACGGTACAGTAGTCCACTGCTCTACCTACCTCTGTGTCATCAAGTATACTATCCATCCATACCTGTGGTGCATTTTAGTTGTTGTGCGCAGTAGTAGGAGGACAGTGCATAATTTTGCTGACCACCAGTATATAATATATAGCAGTACGGTACAGTAGTCCACTGCTCTACCTATCTCTATGTCGTCAAGTATACTATCCATCCATACCTGTGGTGCATTTTAGTTGTGCACAGTATATATACTGTAGTAGGAGGACAGTGCATAATTTTGCTGACCACCGGTATATAATATATAGCATTACGGTACAGTAGGCCACTGATCTACCTACCTCTGTGTCGTCAAGTATACTATCCATCCATACCTGTGGTGCATTTTAGTTGTGTGCAGTATATATAGTAGGAGTACAGTGCATAATTTTGCTGACCACCAGTATATAATATATAGCAGTACGGTACAGTAGTCCACTGCTCTACCTACCTCTGTGTCGTCAAGTATACTATCCATCCATACCTGTGGTGCATTTTAGTTGTTGTGCACAGTAGTAGGAGGACAGTTCATAATTTTGCTGACCACCAGTATATAATATATAGCAGTACGGTACAGTAGGCCATTGCTATTGATATATTACTGGCATATAATACCACACATTAAAAAATGGAGAACAAAAATGTTGAGGGTAAAATAGGGAAAGATCAAGATCCACTTCCACCTCGTGCTGAAGCTGCTGCCACTAGTCATGGCCGAGACGATGAAATGCCATCAACGTCGTCTGCCAAGGCCGATGCCCAATGTCATAGTAGAGAGCATGTAAAATCCAAAAAACAAAGTTCAGTAAAATGACCAAAAAATCTAAATTAAAAGCGTCTGAGGAGAAGCATAAAGTTGCCAATATGCCATTTACGACACGGAGTGGTAAGGAACGGCTGAGGCCCTCTCCTATGTTCCTCATGACTAGTGGGTCAGCTTCACATGAGGATGGAAGCACTCATCCTCCCACTAGAAAAATGAAAAGACTTAAGCTGGCAAAAGCACAGCAAAGAACTGTGCGTTCTTCTAAATCACAAATCCCCAAGGAGAGTCCAATTGTGTCGGTTGCGATGCCTGACCTTCCCAACACTGGACGGGAAGAGGTGGCGCCTTCCACCATTTGCACGCCCCCTGCAAGTGCTGGAAGGAGCACCCGCAGTCCAGTTCCTGATAGCCAAATTGAAGATGTCACTGTTGAAGTACACCAGGATGAGGATATGGGTGTTGCTAGCGCTGAGGAGGAAATTGACAAGGAGGATTCTGATGGTGAGGTGGTTTGTTTAAGTCAGGCACCCGGGGAGACACCTGTTGTCCGTGGGACGAATATGGCCATTGACATGCCTTGTCAAATTACAAAAAAAATCACCTTGTCGGTGTGGAATTATTTTAACAGAAATGCGGACAACATTTGTCAAGCCGTGTGTTGCCTTTGTCAAGCTGTAATAAGTAGGGGTAAGGACGTTAACCACCTAGGAACATCCTCCCTTATACGTCACCTGGAGCGCATTCATCAGAAGTCATTGACAAGTTCAAAAACTTTGGGTGACAGCGGAAGCAGTCCACTGACAACTAAATCCCTTCCTCTTGTAACCAAGCTCCTGCAAACCACACCACCAACTCCCTCAGTGTCAATTTCCTCCTTAGACAGGAACGCCAATAGTCCTGCAGGCCATGTCACTGTCAAGTCTGACGAGTCCTCTCCTGCCTGGGATTCCTCTGATGCATCCTTGAGTGTAACGCCTACTGCTGCTGGCGCTGCTGTTGTTGCTGCTGGGAGTCGATCGTCATCCCAGAGGGGAAGTCGGAAGACCACTTGTACTACTTCCAGTAAGCAATTGACTGTCCAACAGTCCTTTGCGAGGAAGATGAAATATCACAGCAGTCATCCTGCTGCAAAGCGGATAACTCAGGCCTTGGCAGCCTGGGCGGTGTTAAACGTGTTTCCGGTATCCACCGTTAATTCACAGGAAACTAGAGATTTGCTTGAGGTACTGTGTCCCCGGTACCAAATACCATCTAGGTTCCATTTCTCTAGGCAGGCGATACCGAGAATGTACACAGACCTCAGAAAAAGAGTCACCAGTGTCCTAAAAAATGCAGTTGTACCCAATGTCCACTTAACCATGGACATGTGGACAAGTGGAGCAGGGCAGACTAAGGACTATATGACTGTGACAGCCCACTGGGTAGATGTATTGCCTCCCGCAGCAAGAACAGCAGCGGCGGCACCAGTAGCAGCATCTCGCAAATGCCAACTCTTTCCTAGGCAGGCTACGCTTTGTATCACCGCTTTCCAGAAAAGGCACACTGCTGACAACCTCTTACGGAAACTGAGGAACATCATCGCAGAATGGCTTACCCCATTATTGGACTCTCCTGGGGATTTGTGACATCGGACAATGCCACCAATATTGTGCGTGCATTACATGTGTGCAAATTCCAGCATGTCCCATGTTTTGCACATACATTGAATTTGGTGGTGCAGAATTATTTAAAAAACGACAGGGGCGTGCAAGAGATGCTGTCGGTGGCCCGAAGAATTGCAGGCCACTTTCGGCATTCAGCCACCGCATGCCGAAGACTGGAGCACCAGCAAACACTCCTGAACCTGCCCCGCCATCATCTGAAGCAAGAGGTGGTAACGAGGTGGAATTCAACCCTCTATATGCTTCAGAGGATGGAGGAGCAGCAAAAGGCCATTCAAGCCTATACAGCTACCTACGATATAGGCAAAGGAGGGGGAATGCACCTGACTCAAGCGCAGTGGAGAATGATTTCAACGTTGTGCAAGGTTCTGCAACCCTTTGAACTTGCCACACGTGAAGTCAGGCTGGCAGTGTCTGAACTGAGTCAGGTCATTCCCCTCATCAGGCTTTTGCAGAAGAAGCTGGAGACATTGAAGGAGGAGCTAAAACAGAGCGATTCCGCTAGGCATGTGGGACTTATGGATGGAGCCCTTAATTCGCTTAACCAGGATTCACGGGTGGTCAATCTGTTGAAATCAGAGCACTACATTTTGGCCACCGTGCTCGATCCTAGATTTAAAACCTACGTTGGATCTCTCTTTCCGGCAGACACAAGTGTGCAGAAGTGCAAAGACCTGCTGGTGAGAAAATTGGCAAGTCAAGCGGAACGTGACCCGTCAACAGCTCCTCCTTCACATTCTCCCGCAACTGGGGCTGCGAGGAAATGGCTAAGAATTCCGAGCCTACCCGCTGGCGGTGATGCAGGGCAGTCTGGAGCAAGTGCTGACATCTAGTTCGGACTGAAGGACCTGCCAACGATTACTGACATGTCGTCTACTGTCACTGCATATGATTCTGTCACCATTGAAAGAATGGTGGAGGATTATATGAGTGACCGCATCCAAGTAGGCACGTCAGACAGTCCGTACGTATACTGGCAGGAAAAAGAGGCAATTTGGAGGCCCTTGCAGAAACTGGCTTTATTTTACCTAAATTGCCCCCCCCCCCCCCCCCTCCAGTGTGTACTCCGAAAGAGTGTTTAGTGCAGCCGCTCACCTTGTCAGCAATCGGCGTACGAGGTTACTTCCAGAAAATGTGGAGAAGATGATGTTCATCAAAATGAATTATAATCAATGCCTCCGTGGAGACATTCACCAGCAATTGCCTCCAGAAAGTACACAGGGACCTGAGATGGTGGATTCCAGTGGGGACGAATTAATAATCTGTGAGGAGGAGGATGTACACAGTGAAAGGGGTGAGGAATCGGATGATGAGGAGGAGGTGGACATCTTGCCTCTGTGGAGCCAGTTTGTGCAAGGAGAGATTGATTGCTTCTTTTTTGGTGGGGGCCCAAACCAACCAGTCATTTCAGTCACAGTCGTGTGGCAGACCCTGTCGCTGAAATGATGGGTTTGTTAAAGTGTGCATGTCCTGTTTATACAACATAAGGGTGGGTGGGAGGGCCCAAGGACAATTCCATCTTGCACCTCTTTTTTTCTTTAATTTATCTTTGCATTATGTGCTGTTTGGGGACTATTTTTTAAATCTGCCATCCTGTCTGACACTGCAGTGCCACTCCTAGATGGGCCAGTTGTTTGTGTCGGCCACTTGGGTCGCTTAGCTTAACCATCCAGAGACCTTGGTGCACCTCTTTTTTCTCTAACGTCCTAAGTGGATGCTGGGGACTCCGTCAGGACCATGGGGAATAGCGGCTCCGCAGGAGACAGGGCACAAAAATAAAGCTTTAGGATCAGGTGGTGTGTACTGGCTCCTCCCCCTATGACCCTCCTCCAAGCCTCAGTTAGGTTTTTGTGCCCGTCCGAGCAGTGTGCAATCTAGGTGGCTCTCTTAAAGAGCTGCTTAGAAAAAGTTTTTTAGGTTTTTTATTTTCAGTGAGTCCTGCTGGCAACAGGCTCACTGCATCGAGGGACTTAGGGGAGAGAATTTCAACTCACCTGCGTGCAGGATGGATTGGATTCTTAGGCTACTGGACACCATTAGCTCCAGAGGGAGTCGGAACACAGGTCTCACCCTGGGGTTCGTCCCGGAGCCGCGCCGCCGACCCCCCTTACAGATGCTGAAGATTGAAGGTCCGGAAACAGGCGGCAGAAGGCTCTTCAGTCTTCATGAAGGTAGCGCACAGCACTGCAGCTGTGCGCCATTGTTGTCACACACTTCACACCAAGCGGTCACGGAGGGTGCAGGGCGCTGCTGGGGGCGCCCTGGGCAGCAATATTTTATTACCTTAAGGCAAAAGAATACATCACATATAGCCATTAAGGCTATATGTATGTATTTAACCCATGCCAGTTATCTAAATCCACGGGAGGAAAGCCCGCCGAAAATGGCGGGCCGGGCTTATTCTCCTCAGCACACAGCGCCATTTTCCTGCTCAGCTCCGCTGTGAGGAAGGCTCCCAGGACTCTCCCCTGCACTGCACTACAGAAACAGGGTAAAACAGAGAGGGGGGGCATTTTTTGGCGATATACTGGATATATTTAAGCTGCTATAAGGAACAACACTTATATAAGGTTGTTCCCATATATATTATAGCGCTTGGGTGTGTGCTGGCAAACTCTCCCTCTGTCTCCCCAAAGGGCTAGTGGGGTCCTGTCTTCGATAAGAGCATTCCCTGTGTGTCTGCTGTGTGTCGGTACGTGTGTGTCGACATGTATGAGGACGATGTTGGCGTGGAGGCAGAGCAATTGCCGATAATGGTGATGTCACCCCCAGGGAGTCGACACCGGAATGGATGGCTTTGTTTATGGAATTACGTGATAATGTCAGCACATTACAAAAATCAGTTGACGACATGAGACGGCCGGCAAACCAGTTAGTACCTGCCCAGGCGTCTCAGACACCGTCAGGGGCAGTAAAGCGCCCTTTACCTCAGTCGGTCGACACAGACACAGACACTGAATCTAGTGTCGACGGTGATGAAACAAACGTATTTTCAAGTAGGGCCACACGTTATATGATCACGGCAATGAAGGAGGCTTTGCATATCTCTGATGCTGCAAGTACCACAAAAAGGGGTATTATGTGGGGGGTGAAAAAACTACCTGTAGTTTTTCCTGAATCAGAGGAATTAAATGATGTATGTGATGAAGCGTGGTTTAACCCAGATAGAAAAATGCTAATTTCAAAAAAGTTATTAGCATTATACCCTTTCCCGCCAGAGGTTAGGGCGCGCTGGGAAACACCCCCTAGGGTGGATAAGGCGCTCACACGCTTATCAAAACAAGTGGCGTTACCGTCTCCGGATACGGCCGCCCTCAAGGATCCAGCAGATAGGAGACTGGAAACTACCCTAAAAAGTATATACACACATACTGGTGTTATACTGCGACCGGCCATCGCCTCAGCCTGGATGTGCAGTGCTGGGGTCGTCTGGTTGGATTCCCTGACTGAAAATATTGATACCCTGGATAGGGACAGTATTTTATTGACTATAGAGCAATTAAAGGATGCTTTCCTTTATATGCGAGATGCGCAGAGAGATATTTGCACTCTGGCATCGAGAGTAAATGCGATGTCCATATCTGCCAGAAGGAGTTTATGGACGCGACAGTGGTCAGGTGATGCGGATTCCAAACGACATATGGAAGTATTGCCGTATAAAGGGGAGGAATTATTTGGCGTCGGTCTATCGGATCTGGTGGCCACGGCAACTGCCGGAAAATCCACCTTTTTACCTCAGACCCCCTCCCAACAGAAAAAGACACCGTCTTTTCAGCCGCAGTCCTTTCGGTCCTATAAGAACAAGCGGACAAAAGGACAGTCATATCTGCCTAGGGGCAGAGGAAGGGGTAAGAGAGGGCAGCAAGCAGCCCCTGCCCAGGAACAGAAGCCCTCCCAGGGTTCTGCAAAGCCCTCAGCATGACGCTGGGGCCTTACAAGCGGACTCAGGAACGGTGGGGGGTCGACTCAAGAATTTCAGCGCACAGTGGGCTTGCTCACAGGTGGACCCCTGGATTCTGCAGGTAGTATCTCAGGGTTACAGTTTGGAATTCGAGAAGTCTCCCCCTCGCCGGTTCCTAAAGTCTGCTTTGCCAAAGTCTCCCTCAGACAGGGCGACGGTATTGGAAGCCATTCACAAGCTGTTTGCTCAGCAGGTGATAGTCAAGGTACCCCTCCTACAACAGGGAAAGGGGTATTACTCCACGCTATTTGTGGTACCGAAGCCGGACGGCTCGGTAAGACCTATTCTAAATCTGAAATCTTTGAACCTGTACATACAAAAATTCAAGTTCAAGATGGAGTCACTCAGAGCAGTGATAGCGAATCTGGAAGAAGGGGACTTTATGGTGTCCCTGGACATAAAGGATGCTTACCTGCATGTCCCAATTTGCCCTTCACATCAAGGGTACCTCAGGTTCGTGGTGCAAAACTGTCATCAGTTTCAGACGCTGCCGTTTGGATTGTCCACGGCACCTCGGGTCTTTACCAAGGTAATGGCCGAAATGATGATTCTTCTGCGAAGAAGAGGCGTATTAATTATCCCTTACTTGGACGATCTCCTGATAAGGGCAAGGTCCAGAGAACAGCTGGAGGACGGAGTAGCACTAACCCAAGTAGTGCTGCAACAACACGGGTGGATTCTGAATTTTCCAAAATCTCAGTTGACCCCGACAACACGTCTGCTGTTCCTGGGAATGATTCTGGACACGGTTCAGAAAAAGGTGTTTCTTCCGGAGGAGAAAGCCAGGGAGTTATCCGAACTTGTCAGGAACCTCCTAAAACCAGGGACAGTGTCTGTACATCAATGCACAAGAGTCCTGGGAAAGATGGTGGCTTCTTACGAAGCGATTTCATTCGGCAGATTCCACGCACGAACTTTTCAGTGGGATCTGCTGGACAAATGGTCCGGATCGCATCTGCAGATGCATCAGCGGATAACCTTATCGCCACGGACAAGGGTGTCTCTTCTGTGGTGGTTGCAGAGTGCTCATCTGTTAGAGGGCCGCAGATTCGGCATACAGGACTGGGTCCTGGTGACCACGGATGCCAGTCTGAGAGGCTGGGGAGCGGTCACACAAGGAAGAAACTTCCAGGGAGTATGGTCAAGCCTGGAGATGTCTCTTCACATAAATATACTGGAGCTAAGAGCGATTTACAATGCTCTAAGTCTGGCAAAACCCCTGCTTCAGGGTCAGCCGGTGTTGATCCAGTCGGACAACATCACGGCAGTCGCCCACGTAAACAGACAGGGCGGCACAAGAAGCAGGACAGCAATGGCAGAAGCTGCAAGGATTCTTCGCTGGGCGGAAGATCATGTGATAGCACTGTCAGCAGTATTCATTCCGGGAGTGGACAACTGGGAAGCAGACTTCCTCAGCAGACACGATCTACACCCGGGAGAGTGTGGACTTCATCCAGAAGTCTTCCACATGATTGTGAACCGTTGGGAAAAACCAATGGTGGATATGATGGCGTCCCGCCTCAACAAAAAACTGGACAGGTATTGCGCCAGGTCAAGAGATCCTTAGGCAATAGCTGTGGACGCTCTGGTAACACCGTGGGTGTTCCAGTCAGTGTATGTGTTCCCTCCTCTGCCTCTCATACCAAAAGTACTGAGAATTATACGGCAGAAGGGAGTAAGAACGATACTAGTGGCTCCGGATTGGCCAAGAAGAACTTGGTACCCGGAACTTCAAGAGATGCTCACGGAGGATCCGTGGCCTCTACCTCTAAGACGGGACCTGCTTCAGCAGGGACCGTGTCTATTCCAAGACTTACCGCGGCTGCGTTTGACGGCATGGCGGTTGAACGCCGAATTCTAAAGGAAAAAGGCATTCCGGCAGAGGTCATTCCTACACTGGTAAAAGCCAGGAAGGAGGTGACTGCACAACATTATCACCGCATTTGGAGAAAATATGTTGCGTGGTGTGAGGCCAGGAAGGCCCCCACGGAGGAATTTCAACTGGGTCGATTCCTACATTTCCTGCAAACAGGATTGTCTATGGGCCTCAAATTGGGGTCCATTAAGGTTCAAATTTCGGCCCTGTCGATTTTCTTCCAGAAAGAATTGGCTTCAGTTCCTGAAGTCCAGACTTTTGTAAAAGGAGTACTACATATACAGCCCCCGGTTGTGCCCCCAGTGGCACCGTGGGATCTTAATGTAGTCTTGGAGTTTCTCAAATCCCATTGGTTTGAGCCGCTCAAATCGGTGGAGCTGAAGTATCTCACATGGAAAGTAACCATGCTACTGGCCCTGGCTTCAGCCAGGAGAGTATCAGAATTGGCGGCTTTATCATATAAGAGCCCATATCTGATTTTCCATACGGACAGGGCAGAACTGCGGACGCGTCCTCATTTTCTGCCTAAGGTGGTGTCAGCGTTTCACCTGAACCAGCCTATTGTGGTGCCTGCGGCTACTAACGAGTTGGAGGATTCCAAGTTGTTGGACGTGGTCCGGGCATTGAAAATATATATTTCAAGAACGGCGGGAGTCAGAAAGTCTGACTCACTGCTTATATTGTATGCACCCAACAAGATGGGTGCTCCTGCTTCTAAGCAGACGATTGCTCGTTGGATTTGTAGCACAATTCAACTTGCACATTCTGTGGCAGGCTTGCCACAACCTAAATCTGTCAAGGCCCATTCCACAAGGAAAGTGGGCTCATCCTGGGCGGCTGCCCGGGGAGTCTCGGCATTACAACTCTGCCGAGCTGCTACTTGGTCAGGGGCAAACACGTTTGCAAAATTCTACAAATTTGATACCCTGGCTGAGGAGGACCTTGAGTTCTCTCATTCGGTGCTGCAGAGTCATCCGCACTCTCCCGCCCGTTTGGGAGCTTTGGTATAATCCCCATGGTCCTGACGGAGTCCCCAGCATCCACTTAGGACGTTAGAGAAAATAAGAATTTACTTACCGATAATTCTATTTCTCGTAGTCCGTAGTGGATGCTGGGCGCCCATCCCAAGTGCGGATTGTCTGCAATACTTGTACATAGTTATTGTTACAAAAAAATCGGGTTGTTATTTGTTGTGAGCCGTCTGTTCAGAGGCTCCTACGTTTGTCATACTGTTAACTGGGTTCTGTCACGAACCGGTCTCTTACCTCTGCGGGTTCTGGGGTTCATCCGTTGCCAGTGCGGTTGCTCGCGGTGCTGTGCGCCCGTGTGGGGACACGGCGTGATCAATGGCACAGGTAATGCAGAGTCTGGGAACTGTGAGTGCGGGGACCAAATGGCCTAAGGCACTGCGGTGTGTCTGCTGTATAGGAGGTGGCCATGTTGGAGACCAAATAGCTAATACAGAGCACTTGTGAAAACACCTGTGGGCAGGTGTAAGCCAATCCCGTGCTTGTGCTGCCTTTAAGTAGGCTGGGATTATGTTACTCTGGGCCAGTGCTTTGTTGTATCAAAGCTGTGCTCTAGCTCTGAGCTCTCTCCGTGCATTCCTGTGTGATTCCCGTGGTCCAGATATCGCCTCCGTTCCCAGAGGTCCGTCTGCAGCCTTCACTGCTGAAAGATCCACCGGCTCTCTGCTGTGCTGTCAGTTAATTGCACTCCTATTGGAAATAGTTGGATTCCCAGTGTCCTGCATGAGGTTACCTTGTCAGTCTGCCTATCATTCAAAGTCTGGAGGATTCTGTTTCTCTCAGCTGTTCGTTTGTTCAACTCTGCATTTAACCCATTCATCACCTTGTCTTCTACTACAGTTTCACAGTGATCTCCGGAACCCGCAAGTAACCCAATTCAGTACTTTTATTTGCTATGTTGTCATTACAAGGATAATTCATCACAGTCTCTCAGTTAACTCTCAAAGCTCCATTGCCAATTCTTACAGTTAATTCTCCATGTCTGCATTAACCAGTTAAACACAATCTGCAGTTCAGCATCAAAGCTTGTTTATATTTGCTATGTTGTCATAACAAGGATAATTCTTCAGTCTCTCAGTTAACTCTCAAAACTCCATTGCAAATCCTTACAGTTATCTCTTCATGTCTGCATTATCCAGTTAATAACATTCTGCAGTTCAGCATCAAAGCTTGTTTATATTTGCTATGTTGTCATAACAAGGATAATTCTTCACAGTCTCTCAGTTAACTCTCAAAACTCCATTGCAAATCCTTAGTTATCTCTTCATGTCTGCATTATCCAGTTAATCATATTCTGCAGTTCAGCATCAAAGCTCGTTTATATTTGGACAATCCAACATTTATTCATCAGCTTGTTTTGCATATGTTTCCATGAACATTTCTTTTATGTATTTTTGAGTTTTCTCTTGCATATTATTCCTGCAATACTTCAGTATAATATGATGATTAACAACTTGTCAGTTAACTCTTTACTGAATTGTTATTTTGAATAAATATATGAATCGGAACTTTCTTCGTCCTCCCTGCTTTCTTCATAGCCCAGCACCTACACCTGTGGTTGGTCCCGGGTTAACGGATTCACAAAAACACCCGGGCCTGACAGTAAGCACTGGCCACATGGATCCGTCAAGTGACCAATTCGCAGGAGGCGGTGCTACGTCAGATATCCTTTCCCGTCTGGAAAACCAGGAGTCTATACAGACACAAATAGTGCAGTTTATGCAAACTATGGCAGACCGTTTAGAGACTCTTCATACGGCTATTAAAACGTTCCAAGTCCAGATTCCAACCCCAGATGTCCCAGTTACCACTACAGCTTCTCCTGTGACGCTGCCTACGTCCCGCTTGCAGTTACCCTCTCCGAGTAAGTTTGACGGAACTCCAAAACTTTGCAGAGGATTCCTGAATCAATGCGAGATCCAGTTTGAACTGATGTCTGCCAGTTTCCCATCAGCTCGTTCTAAGGTTGCATATATTATTGCCCTCCTCTCCGGTCAGGCTCTGGAGTGGGCATCACCATTATGGGAGAGAGGTGATCCTATCCTCTCTAATTACAAAGAGTTCGTATCTTCCTTCCGGAGAATCTTTGACGAACCAGGCAGGACCACCTCAGCATCCTTGGAGATTCTCCGTCTACGTCAAGGTTTACGTCCTGTCAGTCAATATATTATTCAGTTTCGCACGTTGTCTTCAGAGTTAAACTGGAATGAGGAGGCCCTGATCGCCGCGTTTTGGAATGGACTTTCAGAAAGAATCAAGGATGATTTAACTATCCGGGATGTGCCAATTAAACTGGATGAATTGATTTCTCTCTGTAACAAACTTGATCTACGTTACAGGGAGCGATGTTTAGAGAAATCCAGGGCAGAGCGATCCAGTCCACGTGATCATCCTAGACCTCGACAAGATTCTTCATCACAGTCTCCAGTAATGACTGAAGAACCTATGCAGATTGGGCACTCTCGCCTCACAGAGGAGGAACGACTTCGTCGTCGACAGGGTAACCTCTGCATGTACTGTGGGTCCTCCGAACATTTAGTTAAATTCTGCAAACTCCGACCGGGAAACTCTCGCCTCCTAGCTTATTCAAGAGAGGTTAAGCTAGGAGTTACTTTAGAATCACGTTCTGGGAAAGAGCCAACCTTGTCTATTCAATTAGAAGTTCCAAGTTCTACAGTGAAAGTTTCAGCCCTCCTAGATTCCGGGGCAGCCAAGAACTTCATCTCTTCAGCCTTTGTCATACGGTCTAAAGTTCAAACCATGCCCCTGGAAGCAGCAGTTGCTGTTACAGCAGTGGATGGAAGTCGAATTCCAGATGGTATAATTACTCATCGAACCGTATGTCTCAAGATGAAAGTTGGTGAGCTCCATTCCGAATACCTCTCCTTCTACGTGATTCCCAAAGCCTCTCAAGATGTGATACTTGGTTTACCTTGGCTGCAGAAACATAATCCTCAACTTAATTGGCAAACCATGGAAGTCCTTTCATGGGGTAAATCTTGTACCAAGGACTGTGTAGCTACAATTGTACCTCTTCGGTCAATTAGCCTTTCCGATCTACCTCCGGTGTATCAATCCCTTGCGGATGTTTCCAGTAAGCAAGCAGCAGACTCTCTACCTCCTCATCGTGAATGGGACTGCCCAGTCGTCCTGGTTCCGGGCAAGACCCCTCCTAGGGGACAAATTCATCCGCTATCCATCCCAGAGACGCGAGCTATCCGGGATTGGTCCACTCCTACAACTCTCAAGGGGATTCAGCGATTTCTCGGCTTTGCTAATTTCTATAGGAGATTCATTAAGAATTATTCTACGTTAGCTGCTCCCATCACAGCCCTAACTCGCAAGGGAGCAAATCCTACGAACTGGTCTTCTGAAGCAATCAAAGCCTTCTCTGATTTAAAGCAAGCCTTTGTGTCAGCCCCCATTCTTCGACAGCCTGATTTGAATCGTCCCTTTCTACTAGAGGTGGATGCATCTACAGAAGCAGTAGGAGCTGTGTTATCACAAGTCTTTGAAGATAAAAAGGTCCATCCCTGCGGATATTTCTCCCGTAAGTTCCTCCCGGCCGAACGTAATTATGCAATCGGTGAGCAAGAATTACTTGCCATCAAGTTGGCATTTGAGGAGTGGAGATACCTTCTAGAAGGAGCACAACATCGCATTACAGTTTATACTGATCATAAGAATCTTCTGTATCTGCAGTCAGCTCAGTGTTTGAATCCACGACAAGCTAGATGGTCGCTTTTCTTCACACGATTTGATTTCAAGCTCACCTATCGTCCAGGGTCTCAGAACAAAAAGGCAGATGCCCTTTCCCGGTCCTTTGCTTCTTCTGAATTAGATGATGCTACCACGAATCAAGCCATTGTGAATCCTACGTCCTTCTTAATGACTCGAACCTCTCCAGTTCCTCCGCCTGGCAAGACCTTTGTCGCCACAAGTCTTCGAAAACGGCTGCTTACCTGGGCTCACTCCTCTTCCTTCATGGGTCATCCTGGGGTTCTAAAGACTCTCAAATTTATTCAACAGTCTTATTGGTGGCCACGTCTCAAAGCCGATGTCCAAGAGTTTATAGCAGCATGTCCTAAATGTGCCCAACATAAGAGTCCAAGAAGTTCTCCACCAGAGTTTCATCCATTGCCAGCCCTAGAGGTTCCAGCAGCAGATCAAGAGCTTCAACGTCTATCTAGCATCTGGAGTTGTGTACGTAAGTCCTTGGTCAAAACTTCCGCTCGTTATAAATCTTTTGCAGATAGAAAACGTAAAGCTGTACCGAGTTACAAAGTGGGAGACCAAGTTTGGATTTCTACGCGCAATCTCAAGTTCAAAGTTCCTTCTAAGAAATTTGCTCCCAAGTTTATTGGTCCATTTCCCATTGTTAAGGTACTCAACCCTGTGTCATACAAAGTCAAGTTGCCACCGTCTTTGAGAATTCCTAACGCCTTTCATACATCTTTACTGAAGCCTTTGATTCTCAATAAGTTCCGTACTACCCAGTCCAAATCTCCTAAAGTTCACTCTTTGCAGAATGAGGAATTTGAAGTTAAAGAGATTGTGGACTCACGTTCCCGATATGGACGTTTACAGTTTCTGGTCGACTGGAAGGGTTACGGTCCAGAGGAAAGATCCTGGGTTTTCTCTGAAGATGTTCATGCTCCAAGACAGGTACAGAAATACTTCTCCAAAAATCCTGATAAGGTTCAAAGGTGTTCGGAGACCACCCTTAGAGGAGGGGGTACTGTCACGAACCGGTCTCTTACCTCTGCGGGTTCTGGGGTTCATCCGTTGCCAGTGCGGTTGCTCGCGGTGCTGTGCGCCCGTGTGGGGACACGGCGTGATCAATGGCACAGGTAATGCAGAGTCTGGGAACTGTGAGTGCGGGGACCAAATGGCCTAAGGCACTGCGGTGTGTCTGCTGTATAGGAGGTGGCCATGTTGGAGACCAAATAGCTAATACAGAGCACTTGTGAAAACACCTGTGGGCAGGTGTAAGCCAATCCCGTGCTTGTGCTGCCTTTAAGTAGGCTGGGATTATGTTACTCTGGGCCAGTGCTTTGTTGTATCAAAGCTGTGCTCTAGCTCTGAGCTCTCTCCATGCATTCCTGTGTGATTCCCGTGGTCCAGATATCGCCTCCGTTCCCAGAGGTCCGTCTGCAGCCTTCACTGCTGAAAGATCCACCGGCTCTCTGCTGTGCTGTCAGTTAATTGCACTCCTATTGGAAATAGTTGGATTCCCAGTGTCCTGCATGAGGTTACCTTGTCAGTCTGCCTATCATTCAAAGTCTGGAGGATTCTGTTTCTCTCAGCTGTTCGTTTGTTCAACTCTGCATTTAACCCATTCATCACCTTGTCTTCTACTACAGTTTCACAGTGATCTCCGGAACCCGCAAGTAACCCAATTCAGTACTTTTATTTGCTATGTTGTCATTACAAGGATAATTCATCACAGTCTCTCAGTTAACTCTCAAAGCTCCATTGCCAATTCTTACAGTTAATTCTCCATGTCTGCATTAACCAGTTAAACACAATCTGCAGTTCAGCATCAAAGCTTGTTTATATTTGCTATGTTGTCATAACAAGGATAATTCTTCAGTCTCTCAGTTAACTCTCAAAACTCCATTGCAAATCCTTACAGTTATCTCTTCATGTCTGCATTATCCAGTTAATAACATTCTGCAGTTCAGCATCAAAGCTTGTTTATATTTGCTATGTTGTCATAACAAGGATAATTCTTCACAGTCTCTCAGTTAACTCTCAAAACTCCATTGCAAATCCTTAGTTATCTCTTCATGTCTGCATTATCCAGTTAATCATATTCTGCAGTTCAGCATCAAAGCTCGTTTATATTTGGACAATCCAACATTTATTCATCAGCTTGTTTTGCATATGTTTCCATGAACATTTCTTTTATGTATTTTTGAGTTTTCTCTTGCATATTATTCCTGCAATACTTCAGTATAATATGATGATTAACAACTTGTCAGTTAACTCTTTACTGAATTGTTATTTTGAATAAATATATGAATCGGAACTTTCTTCATCCTCCCTGCTTTCTTCATAGCCCAGCACCTACACCTGTGGTTGGTCCCGGGTTAACGGATTCACAAAAACACCCGGGCCTGACAGGTTCAGATCACAAGTTATACGGTGTGATTGGTGTGGCTGGTATGAGTCTTACCCGGGGTTCAATATCCTTCCTTATTGTGTACGCTCGTCCGGGCACAGTATCCTAACTGAGGCTTGGAGGAGGGTCATAGGGGGAGGAGCCAGTACACACCACCTGATCCTAAAGCTTTATTTTTGTGCCCTGTCTCCTGCGGAGCCGCTATTCCCCATGGTCCTGACGGAGTCCCCAGCATCCACTACGGACTACGAGAAATAGAATTATCGGTAAGTAAATTCTTATTTTTCTTTGCATCATGTGCTGTTTGGGGACTATTTTTTAAATCGGCCATCCTGTCTGACACTGCAGTGCCACTTCTAAATGGGCCAGGTGTTTGTGTCGGCCACTTGGGTCGCTTAGCTTAGCCACACAGCTACCTCATTGCACCTCTTTTTTTCTTTGCATCATGTGCTGTTTGGGGACTATTTTTTAAATATGCCATCCTGTCTGACACTGCAGTGACACTCCTAGATGGGCCAGTTGTTTGTGTCGGCAACTTGGGTCGCTTAGCTTAACCATCCAGCGACCTTGGTGCACCTCTTTTTTTCTTTGCATCACGTGCTGTTTGGGGACTATTTTTTAAATCTGCCATCCTGTCTGACACTGCAGTACCACTCCTAGATGGGCCAGGTGTTTGTGTCGGCCACTTGGGTCGCTTAGCTTAGCCACACAGCTACCTCATTGCGCCTCTTTTTTTCTTTGCATCATGTGCTGTTTGGGGACTATTTTTTAAATCTGCCATCCTGTCTGACACTGCAGTGACACTCCTAGATGGGCCAGGTGTTTGTGTCGGCCACTTGGGTCGCTTAGCTTAACCATCCAGCGACCTTGGTGCACCTCTTTTTTTCTTTGCATCATGTGCTGTTTGGGGACTATTTTTTAAATCGGCCATCCTGTCTGACACTGCAGTGCCACTCCTAGATGGGCCAGGTGTTTGTGTCGGCCACTTGGGTCGCTTAGCTTAGCCACACAGCTACCTCATTGCACCTCTTTTTTTCTTAGCATCATGTGCTGTTTGGGGACTATTTTTTAAATCTGCCATCCTGTCTGACACTGCAGTGACACTCCTAGATGGGCCAGTTGTTTGTGTCGGCAACTTGGGTCGCTTAGCTTAACCATCCAGCGACCTTGGTGCACCTCTTTTTTTCTTTGCATCATGTGCTGTTTGGGGAATATTTTTTAAATCTGCCATCCTGTCTGACACTGCAGTACCACTCCTAGATGGGCCAGGTGTTTGTGTCGGCCACTTGGGTCGCTTAGCTTAGCCACACAGCTACCTCATTGCACCTCTTTTTTTCTTTGCATCATGTGCTGTTTGGGGACTATTTTTTAAATCTGCCATCCTGTCTGACACTGCAGTGACATTCCTAGATGGGCCAGGTGTTTGTGTCGGCCACTTGGGTCGCTTAGCTTAGTCATACAGCGACCTTGGTGCACCTCTTCTTTCTTTGCATCATGTGCTGTTTGGGGACTATTTTTTAAATCTGCCATCCTGTCTGACACTGCAGTAACACTCCTAGATGGGCCAGGTGTTTGTGTCGGCCACTTGGGTCGCTTAGCTTAGTCACACAGCGACCTCGGTGCAAATTTTAGGACTAAAAATAATATTGTGAGGTGTTCAGAATAGACTGGAAATGAGTGGAAATTATGGTTATTGAGGTTAATAATACTATGGGATCAAAATGACCCCCAAATTCTATGATTTAAGCTGTTTTTGAGGGATTTTTTGTAAAAAAACACCTGAATCCAAAACACACCCGAATCCGACAAAAAAATTTCAGGGAGGTTTTGCCAAAACGCGTCCGAATCCAAAACACGGCCGCGGAACCGAATCCAAAACCAAAACACAAAACCTGAAAAATGTCCGGTACACATACTAATATATATATATATATATATACATATGGAAATAGAGGAAGAAACAACAGAGCGCCTATAGTGTGACTCACTCTCTCCAAGGTTTTCATATTGAAGGCTGAGGGCTGGATCCAGGACGCGCTTGCGAATCATTCCCACGTGTGGGTGTGAGGGGAACCACTGATCTGTAGTCATACACGCAGTGCATGCTGACAGGAGTCGTGGAAGAACGCTTACAGTAGAGTCGATGACAGGCAGGAGAAAGTCAACCTGCCAGGATCTGTGGAAGACAGCGCTCCTCAGTAGTGAGAGCAGATCTAGAGAGCTCGCTCCTCCCTGCATTTGACATAGCAAGTCACACGCAGCACTCAGCACTTGTGAGACAGAGCGGCACGCGCAGGCTGGAAAGGAGAGCCGATGCTGTCCCCATAAATCAGATTAAACACCCCTGCAACGAAGTCGGATTAACAACAAATCATGTTGGGTGCGGCTTGCCGAAGGTGACGTGGTAACATCAGACACTGATCCGATTGATTTGAATCTATGATATTTCGACAGAGACGTGGACTAAAAAGACCAGGGGATCGATAAGCATTGAGTCAAGCCGTAATCCGGTACGCAGTATTATTCTTGCGTGTGACAAAAACTAATTTAAAGGATACTACACTATAGGCGCTCTGTTGTTTCTTCCTCTATTTCCAGATTCCCCTTTGGGCTACGCATACCTAGTGGCACTTTTTGAAGAACTGAGCAGCCACCCGTTAAAACGGGGAAAGTGTGGACTGTTTGGCAATTAAACCAAACACAAATTTTGGAAGAAATCATTTTTTGGATTGGTCATTTGACCGCATTTATTTGTGACTGTAGATTGCACTTTTACAGTAAGGAATTTTGCATAATTTGGACAAGCGCACTGATTTACTCATTGACTATATATATATATATATATATATATATATATATATAGCATTCCAATTCAGCCGGCACTCCTTGCTTAGAAACAGCTGGTCCCGCTGCCCAGTGCAAACAATCCATATACCTCCACAACAGGCACGGCACTCCAGGGACTCGTTTTAAACAGCTTTTAATAGCGGTGTTTACATCAACATGTTTCAAGGCCTCAGCCCCTTCGTCAGGACACACCAATACTCACAAGACAAACAGACATAAAACATTTATATACCTGTTACCGAGAATCTCCTCCCGCCAACGTCCGCGTCCACAGCCATTGATTCACCGCCGGTACCTCACTTCCGGGTGGCGCGGGCGGAAGTTGCTAAGCAACCTCCAGCTTGCGTTCCAGTGCAGCAGGACCAGCACTTGTATCATCAGACGGCGCCGTCAGTGGTCGGGACTGGGGGAGAAAACACAACAAACAATACATATATAAATCATACATAAAATACATACTAAATAAGCAAGCAGTGTGTTAGCCACATCACCATATCACCAGATTAACCTGACATCGCGGACCCCTTATTATCCAATAATCTAATCACTAGTGACCACGATATAAAGCGCCCTGAATACAATGTGTCCTGTTACATTAACTATTCCAATTGATTTTATCATTTAATCCGTTTGGGGCCATAGTGCCCAGACGGATAATCCATCTAAACTCCATCAGGCATAAAGCTTTGATCCGATCACCCCCATGTGGGGAATCCACCACATGATCGATCATAAAATACTTTAGATCAGATAAAGTGTAACCCATCGTTCTAAAATGGCGGGCCACCGGCTGATCTAAAGCTTTACCCTCAGATGACAGATGGATTGCCGACCTATGCAAAGCCATTCGCTCCCGGAATTTCCGAGAGGTCTGACCAACATAATACAAACCACAAGGACATGTGATCACATATACCACAAATGATGAGGTACACGTGAGCACATGTCGAATTTCATATTTCTTTTGGAGATGAGGATGCTGAAAGGTTTTACAAGCTACCATAAATCTACACGTGGTACAACTATAGCAGCTATAGCAACCTGAGGGTTTAACATATACATTGGGCATTTTTGGGATACCTCTACCAGTAATATCCGTAATCATAAGTCTATCTTTCAGGTTACGACCTCTCTTAAACGCTGCTAAAGGAGGTATATCATCAAAGCATAATAAATCTTTATCAGAAGCCACAATTGACCATAATGCCTTTGTTGCACGTTTAATCACGGGACTAGCCGTAGTGAAACTACTAGCCCATGGTAAAACCCTCTCTGGCATTCTGATACGTGATTGCAGTAATTGAGATCGTGGCATACTTAACACTTGATGTTTATTCTCATATAGCATCTTGGGGTCATATCCCCGAGCTATAAATTTAACTATCAACGTGTCGATGGTCGCGGCAGCTTTCAGTGGATCACTGGTGATTCTAGCCACCCTCATCATCTGCGAGCGAGGCAAACCCTGCTCCAGTGATATTGGGTGATGGCTAGAAGCTAACAGGAAAGTATTCCTATCTACATCTTTCTGTAACACCTCAGTCGCAATCCTACCATCATGAATATTAACTTGTACGTCCAAAAAATGTGCTTGGACCTCACTGGACACAAAAGTAAACCTAATAGCGGACATACTTCCATTAATCTCCTCAATCACTGTCGTGAACAATTCCAAACTTCCTGTCCACAGTAGGAAAATATCATCAATATACCGGGTGTATAATTTAATACACCCAGATACCAATGGATGATTGAGAAACAATTTATCCTCCTGTTCGAACATATATACGTTGGCGTACGATGGGGCCACAGGGGACCCCATCGCTCACCCCCGTCATTGCAAATAATATTGACCGTCATACAGGAAATAATTCCTATAGAGGGTCAATTCCAGCAACTTCAAAAAGAGATCATGGTTAAACAGCGTTGGATCCAGAAATTGTTGTAAAAAGTTCCTCATTGCCACTAATCCACCCTCATGGGGGATTGATGTATATAAACTACTTACATCCAGGCAGCACATCAATGTTCCCTTAGGAACTTCAACAATATCATTCAACAACTTCAGGAATTCGGTCGTATCCTTTAAAAAAGTATCCTTCTTGCCCAGTAGAGGTCGCAGGAGATGATCTAGTAGCTGTGCAGCAGGGTGGTATAAGGAACCTCGGGCCAATATAATAGGACGGCCCGGTGGAAATTTGCTGTCCTTGTGGAGCTTAGGCAAAGTGTATAGCACCGGGACCTTCGGATGATCCACTACTAGCGCCTTGAAGATTTTTTAAGTAATATGTTGTTGTTGAGTAGCTGATCTCAAAAAATCACACAGCTCTTTTTGAAATTTGCTAGTTGGGCTCCCCGGTAACTGGCTATACACTCCCTCCTCCTGCAATTGACGTTTAATTTCCTGACGATAATCATTGATGTCTTGCACCACGATGGCCCCTCCCTTATCCGCGGGCCTAATGATTATGTCCTCATAAGAACCGAGCTGTTTCAGAGCCAGAGATTCCTCTCTAGATAAATTCTTTAAGATTTTACCAGGTGCGATCATGAATTTCGTGACAGATTCGTGCAATAGATGATCAAAGGTTTTTAAAGATGGATTAACAGAAACTGGGTCAAATTTCGATTTTATTTTACCTGTCAGAAAGGTTTCTATGGCTGAGCTTTCCGTCACCCTATTTTGTGATTGAAAATGTTCTTTTAGACGTAGATTTCTGGAAAATATGGTGGTCCAACCTCCATGTAAACTCGTCATGCATGTTTGTAGGTACAAATGAGAGACCTTTCTGAAGTACCTGTATTTCCACTGGCTTCAGATCCCTTTTAGAAAGATTGAAGATTAAGCTATCTTTTTGCGGGAGGGATTTCTTCTGATTTCTCGTGTTTCTTTGATTTTGCCCGCCCCTGCGGGTGGTCTTTCTCCACCTCTTTGGGTGGCTCCTCCTTTGTCTAAAGGGACCATCTCCGACGTGGAAGCATCATCAGACTCAGACACTGCAAATTCACTGTCATTGTTATTCTGAGGCACCGAATTACGGTTATAATTTTGTGAGCGTCGTGGTTGCCATGGTCTACTATGTCTATCTATAGCGCTATTGCGTATTCCAGATGCACCCCCTGATAGCCATCTATAGACCCTATTCTCTTCATAGTCCGCATCTACAGTATGTTTTCTTTATTTTTTAAATTTAATCAAATTTCTCTTGTATTGGTCACATTGCTGCTGTAATTTGTTGAGCCAGCTGGTATTGGCTTCATCCTCTAGCAAATCATGATGTTCACTCTCAAAAAGTTGAATTTTCGTACGTGTAACCTGTAATTCCCGTCCTGCCTCCTCAATAACTAGGACCATCAGATCCAAAGCGCACTTATTGAGGATCCCAATCCATTTGCGCACAACTCAGGGTTTTGTCTCCCAATAGTTGGTACATTGGTCACTCTAAATCCACGCGGAATTTTGCGCTCCCGCACATAATCAGATAGGGATGATCCATGCATTAGTCGATTTCACGTCTTTTCAACTTAAATAATTGAAAATGCATGTCCTCCAAATTGTGAACTGGGTCCGATGTAGTCACTGGCTCTTTAAATAAAATTTCCTGTATTTGATCTACCGTGAAGCTAAATGTTTCACAAGGGGGTACTTTAAAATCTCTACATCAGCCATGTCTCATACCTCTGGCAATTCTGGTGTCGGCTCCATTATTGTATCACTTATACAGACTGATGTATATGCTGTTATATATACCAATTCCACACGATTTCACAGAAAAAAATTAAGTATAGTCCCAATCTCATACAGGTAATATTAACGTCCAACCTGTCACAAATAGCTGTGGTGCCATGCAACTAGTGTTAAATGTCCAAGGACCCTCACACCATATAGCATTCCAATTCCAACTTTTTGAAGTTGCTGGAATTGACCCTCTATAGGAATTATTTCCTGTATGACGGTCAATATTATTTGCAACGACGGGGGTGTGCGATGGGGTCCCCTGTGGCCCCATCGTACGCCAATGTATATATGTTCGAACAGGAGGATAAATTGTTTCTCAATCATCCATTGGTATCTGGGTGTATTAAATTATACACCCGGTATATATATTGATGTTATTTTCCTACTGTGGACAGGAAGTTTGGAATTGTTCACGACAGTTATTGAGGAGATTAATGGAAGTATGTCCGCTATTAAGTTTACTTTTGTGTGCAGCGAGGTCCAAGCACATTTTTTGGATGTACAAGTTAATATTCATGATGGTAGGATTGCAATAGAGGTGTTTCAGAAAGATGAAGATTGGAATACTTTCCTGTTAGCTTCTAGCCATCACCCAATATCACTGAAGCAGGGTTTGCCTCGCTCGCAGATGATGAGGGTGGCTAGAATCACCAGTGATCCACTGAAAGCTGCCGCGACCATCGACACGTTGATAGTTAAATTTATAGCTCGGGGATATGACCCCAAGATGCTATATGAGAATAAACATCAAGTGTTAAGTATGCCACGATCTCAATTACTGCAATCACGTATCAGAATTCCAGAGAGGGTTTTACGGCTAGTCCCGTGATTAAACGTGCAACAAAGGCATTATGGCCAATTGTGGCTTCTGATAAAGATTTATTATGCTTTAAGGATATACGTCCTTCAGCAGCGTTTAAGAGAGGTCGTAACCTGAAAGATAGACTTATGATTACGGATATTACTGGTAGAGGTATCCCAAAAATGCTCAATGTATATGTTAAACACGCAGGTTGCTATAGCTGCTATAGTTGTACCACGTGTAGATTTATGGTAGCTTGTAAAACCTTTCAGCATCCTCATGTCCAAAAGAAATATGAAATTCGACATGTGCTCACGTGTACCTCATCAATTGTGGTATATGTGATCACATGTCCTTGTGGTTTGTATTATGTTGGTCAGACCTCTCGGAAATTCCGGGAGTGAATGGCCTTGCATAGGTCGGCAATCCATCTGTCATCTGAGGGTAAAGCTTTAGATCAGCCGGTGGCCCGCCATTTTAGAACGATGGGTCACACTTTATCTGATCTAAAGTATTTTATGATCGATCATGTGGTGGATTCCCCACGTGGGGGTGATCGGATCAAAGCTTTATGCCTGATGGAGTCTAGATGGATTATCCATCTGGGCACTATGGCCCCAAACGGATTAAATGATAAAATCAATTGGAATAGTTTAATGTAACAGGACACATTGTATTCAGGGCGCTTTAGATCGTGGTCACTAGTGATTAGATTATTGGATAATAAGGGGTCCGCGATGTCAGGTTAATCTGGTGATATGGTGATGTGGCTAACACACTGCTTGCTTATTTAGTATGTATTTAGTAAGAATGAAGCTGCTATAGAACAAATCCCAATGTGCTGTTTATGTATGATTTATATATGTATTGTTCTTGTGTTTTCTCCCCCAGTCCCGACCACTGACGGCGCCGTCTGATGATACAGGCGCCGGTCCTGCTGCGCTGGAACGCAAGCTGGAGGTTGCTTAGCAACTTCTGCCTGCGCCACCCGGAAGTGAGGTACCGGCGGTGAATCAATGGCTGCAGCTGTGGACGTGGACGTTGGCGGGAGGAGATTCTCGGTAACAGGTATATAAATGTTTTATGTCTGTTTGTCTTATGAGTATTGGTGTGTCCTGACGAAGGGGCTGAGGCCTTGAAACATGTTGATGTGAACACCGCTATTAAAAGCTGTTTAAAACGAGTCCCTGGAGTGCCGTGCCTGTTGTGGAGGTATATACACACACACACACACACACACACACACACACACAGAAGTGAGCCAGTGGAGAAGTGAGCCCATGGCAACCAATCATCACATTGACGTAACCTTTATGATTTGCTTACTATAAAAGTATACAGAGCAGCTGATTGGTTGCCATGGGCAACTTCTCGACTGGCTCACTTCTCCACTTTTTTCACTGCAATTACATATCCCTCTAAGGGTTCTATTTACTAAGGCTTGGGTGGAGATGAAGTAGACGGAGATAAAGGACCAACCAATCAGCTCCTAACTGCCGTTTTAAAAACCCAGCCTGTGACATGGCAGTTAGACACTGATTGGCTGATACTTGATCTCCGTCTACTTTATCTCCATCCAAGGCATAGTAAATAGACCCCTAAGTCTGGTAGCCCCCTGGTTAATTTTGATGGTGAGCTGCTCCACTGTAGCGTGTCGGTTGGCCCTCATGCACCTTCGTAGCCAACGTTCACCTCTCACATCAATGGCACGTGGTGCTCAGCACTTTCCATGTCTGTTATTCGCAATGGTGCCATTTGTCCAGTCACAATACATCTTCACCACAGCAGCATGCCAACAGTTCACAGACTGCGCTGTTTCAGAAATGCTGCCACCCTTGGCCCGGAAAGCCGATAATCATCCCTTTTTGCAACTCGGATAAATCGCCCCTTTTACCCATGACATCAACGAGTGATATGTTTGCAGACGGCCTATCGCACACCTTATATACCCACCAAGCCTGTGCACGACATGTAATGTACTTCATGGGCTATGTGCTGCTGATGTCATATGTAGGAGGTGGTCATAATAATGTGACTCGGCCGTGTAGAAGAGCAGAGTAAAAGTACAAGTGCAGATGCTGACCATATATAATCCACTTCTGCTGTCAGTACTACTGTAAGTAGCATCAGAACTTTAATTCTTGTGCTGGCGACCTCAATAGCACCCCTCCTAAGAGCTGGCACCCCTAGGCAACTGCCTAAAGATGTATAATGGTAACTCCGGCCCTGCCTATTACATTATCTCATCCTTCTGTATCACACTCCCTCGTTGTTGTGTACTGTGGAATGCTCTCTCTCATATCTCTCTCATATCTGAATACCACATCTTTCTATTTAAAACACTCTTATCTATACATTTCTCTGTTGTTTTCTCTTTATATCAGAGACCCCTCTTCTGGGAAAACAATAATGCTATAACTGAGGATGAAGCTGGAAAATGCTATTTACAGACTTTCCTGGGACAGTTTTCTAGCCCTGGGGTCTCCCTGCTCTTGCAGGGGAGTTGAGTGGGGAGCAGATGGTGACCCACATACTGGTGTCTTATTGTATTAAGTATTTGTGAGGAAAGAGCCTACAGCACTGAAATAGTTAACCCTCTGCATTGCCCATTTTACTGGTTCTCTCTCTGCGTGCTACTTTCTCATTATTCCTTACCTCATCATATTTCAGCAACCATTTTCCCTCTTCTGTGTTATTATTTACTTCATCTTCTAGCTCCAAGACTACTTTGTCATCTGTTACATTCCCATGTGTCCCGTGATTTCTCATCTTTGATTAATAAGCTTCCTAGTATCACTTGCCAAACACTGTCACTTTGTCTTTAAATATTTCTTACGTCTTCCTTTCCTTTTTGTTTCTTGTTCTTTTCCTTTTGTCCCTCTGATCTTTTTCTTACCAACTTATTTTCTACAATCCTTAGCTGCTGCTATATTCATCTCATTTCTTTAGGTTAAATCTGCTTCTCGCTGCCTGATATTCCCGTTCCTCATTTGCCTAGCTTCCTTTCTGTTATATATTCCAACAGCACTACTCTCCTTCCCATTGCTCTTCTTTCACTTTTTTTTTTATACCATCTCTTCTTTATTTGCCATTTCTAAATTTCTAGGACAGACTTTGTGTCCTATAGTTCATCTGTTTGTGAAACTGGGTCATAATATAAGGATAGATGTAATGTCTAATAGCTTTATCCTATCTGTGTTTAATGTGTATAGTAGGACAGGGGCGGCTCTGTATCCATTTGCTACCTTGGCTTGGCTCCAAGGCTCATAGTTCTCTTTTGTTTGCTACTGTATGACCCTGTAAAGACTGGGTTAGACTCCAACTCTGATACGAGGTAGCTCTATCATCTCTGTAAGGGGTATTTATGATTTCCGTATATATCTATCCAGTATTATTTTTTTTAGAAGATCTGATATCACCAGCTATTTTTCCTACTCCCCAGGGTATTGGGTACAGAGGGACACATTGATGTGCTCCTTGTCACCTTTTTGTTTCATGTCTGTAGTTGCCTTATATGTACATCACTTAAGCCCAGAAAAGGGAGAGACCGGCTGTTTGTTCTAGAGTTCCTGAGTCACTGTGTTACCCTTTAATGGAAGGCATAGACTGCAGCTTAATATAGCTGATCAAGTGGAAATAAAAACACTGCATCTTTTCATTACAGAGCAGTGTTTGCCTCTGTCTTTCTCACTTCCTCCCCCGCTGATCCTAAATGGGTTTTAAATGAGAGCGATGTTCTTCCCTGCGTGGAAATAAAATAAATTTCACTTCCACTATGCCTGGAGGCTCAGCCAGCACTCAATTCACACACCACAGGAATAACACAGGATTTTAAAGTGAAACTTTTATTGTATGTCAGAACATTGGTAATCCAGCATGATACCTTTCATGTGTGTTATTAATTAATATTTAGCTGTAAGTCACAATGTTTCATACTGTATATACTGCTTCATATATTTTTCTGGATTAATTTCCCTTTCCGTGCCTTTCCATTTCTCCATATACTCTAGCTGTTCACAATATATCTTCCAAACCACAAATCTAACTATTTTCTTAAATCATTCTTCTATATAATTGCACTCTAGGCCTAATTCATATGGGGTCGCAAAGTGGCCATTGTACACATATTGGTCGATGTTTTCTTATTTCGCACGCACCTGAGTCCCAGTACACACGTGCAGCGATTGAATTGCGATGGCGGTTGCACTGAGGATTTAGTCGCAAAGTGAGTGACAGGTAGACAGCGCTGGGGGGTGGTAATGGGAGTGGTCGGATAAATGCAGGCATATCATGGCCGTTCAGATGGCGTTTTCTGGGGGTGGATAAATTAGCAGTTGTGATCTCAGTTGCTACTGGAGATCCCTCTGTGTCCCAGAAGAGCAGCTGAGGCACTCAGACTCAACATGACCCGATTTGCGCAATGGTACCGCTATATCAGCAGTTATACACTGTTGGACGGAAATGATGAGACAGCAGTGAGCGTTCCTACGCTTAGGTTAGCTTTTGCTCATATTCGCATATAATCACTATTA
Organism: Pseudophryne corroboree; assembly: GCF_028390025.1. Lineage (NCBI taxonomy): Eukaryota > Metazoa > Chordata > Amphibia > Anura > Myobatrachidae > Pseudophryne > Pseudophryne corroboree. The sequence goes on along the minus strand of NC_086445.1, from coordinate 584,151,038 downwards.
CGTATGGCAAAACATATCAACAGCAATCACAATAACAACCACATCTGAATTGGGCCCTCTATTACATCGGGATGGAGCTGTGCTACTGGCGGCGGGAATCCCGGCATCAGCATCCTGGCGACGGGATCCCTACTGCAGAATGCAGGCGGGGGGCGAGCGCAACGAAGTTGATCTCGCCATGCTGCGTTCGCCACAGGTTCTATTACCACTCTATGGGTGTCATGGACACCCACGAGAGGGAATAGTCCCTGTTAGTCCCTGTTAGTCGGCATGCCGACTGTCAGGATTTTCAGGGATCGGAATTCAGGATGCCGGTCACATAACTACATCCCATTACATCCTCTATCTATATATTATCTCTATATTAGAATTGGCTGCTTCCCAGAATCCCTCCCTGCAAAAATTTATAACTCTTTATATAGTAGCGCACTACTTTTTATCAAGATTCAAGTTTTTTTGTATACTACAGTTGCATATCGGTATTGAAGCACTGCATTAGATCCTAATGTGACATGAGAAATGTTCTTACACCGTCTTAATGCTGGGCACACACAGTAAGATCACACTTGTACTGTAATTCACTTTACAAATATATTCAAAAGTTGAAATTGGGCAGATAATATTATAAAAATTTAATAAAAAGCTATGATTTTATTTATAGAATTGTGTGTTTTTATTTATTCATAGTAATATCATTATATTCCTTCTGCAGTGACTACTTTATACATTTTAAATATAGTTTGATGTTCTCCATTTTCTAATTACTGCTAGATAGTATTATTTAATATATCACATAAAGCTGGGAAGTGGGAAGCAGAGGAGGAGCTGCAGAGGCACACAGGGGAGATTTCTGAAGCTTCCAGCCTTTGCAAAATTCCTCCTAACACCATCCAAACATGGCATTAGCTAGTGACTTCCAACTAAAAACAAAAAACAGCTTGTTTTGGGATTAATACATTTGACTGTGACAACATCATAGTTCCCATAGAGGACACGGCAGCTACGATGTTCTATCAATATTTATTTTCATCACGATTTGTGTTTGATACATCAGACCATTATCTCTCTCTGCATCTTCATTTAACACTTTCCTATACTTTGTAACTCCATATTTATCTCTATCTCATACTGTATAACATCCTGTAACTAATCCTATAACCTATCTAATCTCTCCATATAGTGTTACCATCTTTTTATTTTCAGATTCTGGGAGAGGGGGTGTGGCCAAAACCACAGTAGGGCTACGCCATATGTCATCACACCCCTTATATGCCATCCACCGTCACCACATGTCCCTTTACATTCAATTGAATTGCTAACATGCCGCTTTTTGCCATCAGACTCTTCATATTAACATTACAAGAACATATCTTGGCTGGCTTAGCCTACCTTGTGATTCCAACTGTGTACACCAGTGATAGGCAACCCGATACTCTTCAGAGGCCTTATTGGGAGGCATCAAAAGGGCCACATATTACTCTTACTTTCAGTAGTAAGCTAAATTAATACAGTTAATCAATGAAAGAGACATCTATATGTAATAACACATGAGTAGGCATTTTAAACATACATTACAAGCTATACAAAACAAATATGACAGTGATGCATCTAGTGCTACGGTGTTTGCAGTAGGGGTAGGGAAATGGCAAAGTAAAAAAAAGCAAACAACAACGGGGAGAGGCCTGTACCAAGGACCAGACATGCAGTAAACAAGTAACCAATTTAATACTAAACAATGACCAGCATATTAACAGTAATAGCAATAATAGCAGTGAGCCGCTGTTCACACAGTCTCAGCAAATCAGCTCTTTTACATCCATTCCTATGACAATGTCCCAGAGTGACCTGTCAGTTTCCACTATCACTGTACACACTGTACAGTGTGTATCCGTAGCACTCGCCACTTTTTTTTTATTCCCCCGAGACCTATGGATGCCTACTTGTCCCGAAGAGGAGGCCCCCAAAAGATATGGTAGTTATGAAATGTGTTTTTTATTTTAAATACAGGTTTAAAGGCTCTGGAGTGTGAGTTCTGTGGTAGTTTTAATATTTTCTTTATAACCGGACTACGGGTGCCAGTGGACTCGGAATGCTGGCACTTGTTGCTGTACAAGTGCTGTCATGCCGGGACAGGCTTGCAGGTACCTGTACAAAACAAAATTATTATCTTTTCTTTACACATTAACTCCACACCCAGTACCCAGGGGAGCAGGTAATAGATCGGAGCTTAGAGTCATGGCCTGGGAGTTTTATTCTTAGGGTTCCTATTTCCCAAGGAATTCCAGGCTTTGGTAGACCAGTTTCAGACTGTTTCAGTTGACATTATGAGCTGTGTGTCCCCCTGCTACAGTATACCATCAGCCCTCCCTGGATGGTTATAGGGAAATAAGAGGAACTCCTAAGGCTGGATACAATGGGGTGAATGGAGCTGCAGCTCCAAGACCTCTGTTGAAACTAGGCCCACAAGATCCCCTGAATCCTGTCAACACCAACAGCTCACCCACCAACCAGCTGCCCGAAGTAGCATCGCCCATTCACCCCCACCCTGTGTGAGAGGTGCGGGGGCCTGCGGGTGCGTGTGGTGGTGCCTGCTGCCGTGCAGGTGTAGACGCGGTACTCACCAGGCGCCGCTCTCTCTCACCTTCAGGTACCAGAACCTTCAACGGACCTGGAATTCTTCAGTCGGATCCGGACACGGCGATTCCCTCTCGGAGCTGACCGACGACCTAGCTGAGGAGAGAAGGGTTTACATTAAAGGGGGTATCGACCCTTCTTCCGCTGGAACAGGGGATACCCCAGGGGTGGCCGCGACCTTCACCGGCTGGGTGAATGGTCATCACCGGCACAAAGCCTCAGCTACCCAGATTTCACACACTCGCGCTTTCGCACGTAGTGTGATGAAAAGGGATTCTCGCGTCCGTGAGCAATTCCGATTCCGGCGCTCGGGGACAAACAAGGGACAAACGCACACGAATGCTACTCACCGTCACAAGTCTTGCACTCCGATCTTCTCCACTTACAGGTCCCTGTAAGGAGGCAAAGAGAAACAGCCGTGCAGGGCCTAACTCTACCCTAGTGTCACACCCTATACTAAATACAACGGCAGAGCCCTCAAACTAGCTCTGTGGGTGTGGTGCAACAAAACAATACAAACACAGACACTTTGCCCTGCACGGTAACAACATACATCACAATATCGGAATGCAATATCACACGGTGTTGTCCCTTTTCTACCCGGCTCAGAGCACCCAGTAGTGGGGACCGCACAGCTCACCCACCTACCGTACTCTCAGGGTGGCCTGGGCCTAGCGCCACCTGTACTCACCTCGGGGAAAACACTGCTTCGCTGGGCCTAGCGCCCCCTAACTGCACACAGGCCGGAGGCCTGACTTCGCCCACGGGCCTAGCGCCCGCCTAACTTGCTGCCCGTTGGGTGACCTGGGCCTTGTGCCCAGGGTCACCTTATCCGTACCTACTGGCCAAAATACGCTAGGGCCTAATGCCCTCTATCGTCCCACAGGCCTAGTGCCTGATATGTGCCCGGGCCTAGTGCCCGCCTAACTGCCCACAGGCCTGTGGCCTGACTATCCTTATGGGCCTAGTGCCCAACCTGTGCCCCCAGGCCTAGTGCCTGCCTATCTTGGACACGGGCCTGGAGGGCCCGTCTACATGCCCCACGGGCCAGGAGGCCCGACTCAATGCCCACGGGCCGGGAGGGCCCGACTCAATGCCCACAGGCCGGGAGGGCCTGACTGTGCCCACGGGCCTATTGCCCGAACACCCGGTGGTCTAGCGAGGGGCGGGTACAGGGGCGCCTGATAAGGGCCTACCTGACCCGCTGGGAGAGGCACCAGGGGGGAGCTTCGGCAGCCCTTTGCTTCCCACCCCTGGTGACCCCTCCGGCGCTGTTCTTTAATCTTCGGCCGCTGGCCCGTCCTGGCCAGCGGCGCCGCCGTCGTCGCGCCGCGTCCAGCCGCCGCTGGACATCTTCTTTTCCGAGCCCGTCCTCTTCCTTCGCGCTCTTCTGCGCGCCCGCTCTCTTCCGCTCCCGCCCGTCGTCTCTTCTGCCGCTCTTCGGCGCTGCCTTTTCTTCACGGTCCCACCCGGCGTCTGACGTCAGACGCCGGGGGCGGGGCCTATGACGCGGCGAGCGCCGATTGGCTCGCCGCGTCCCTCTCTGATTGGCTGCCGCTCCGGGAGCCGCGATTGGCTCCCGGAGGGCGCCAAGATTCAAACGCCGCGGACGGCGCTTCTGATTGGCGGCCCGAGCGGCGCCAAGTTTAAAGCGCCGCCGCGCCGCTCTCCGCCGACAGCCTGGTGCAGGGAAACATCCGATCCCTGCACCAGGCACCCGCCGCCGCACACTCCGCGCTGGGGACAGACAAGCTGCCCCAGCGCTGCCCCCAGCTAGGGACCACAACATGGATGTGCCCACAGGGCACATCCTTACACCTGTACCGGCCTGCTGAAGTCCTGACCATCCCATCTGAAACTGTGCCCCGAATCCACATAAGACTTCTCCATTGGATATGTTGCAAGGCATGCCCTTGGACATGTCCAAAGCTCTGCCCCATATCACCTGAAACCCCACCCCCTGGCCCATTCGACATTATTTCTTACCTCAGTGGATGACCCCAGGCAACCCAGTCTGCCATCTAAGAATTGGGACCTCTTCCAAGGAAAGGAATTCCTGATCTCCCACAAATGGCAACTGCTGCTGGTAGAGTGGGTAAGAGCCCAATCATCAGAGGTGTTTCAGACCCCCTAGCCATTTGTTCAGGAACCCTCTCACATGATGGTCTGATTTAAACTTCTACACACAGCTGGGCGCAGGCAGCCTGGCACTTATCAATGTGATCTACAGGAGCTTTGTATTGTCCCTTCATTTAGATGCCCTTGATCAACCAACCATAGAGTCAGAAACAATAAGTGTCTCATACTATGGTAAGGGCCAATAACCATATCTCCCTGACTGGTGTTACACTAGAGTCAGGATTGCAAACAGGCAGATCCCCAAGTCCTGATGTAGTGAGGGCAGAGACAAATATAATACAATGAATATTCTATAACTCTGCCCATTATATCATACACTTCTCTACTGCTTCTACCCATCGAATACACAAAGGAGCTACATGTCTCTTAACACTCTATCGCAATTGCACAGTCTCTGTGATACAAACTAGCACTGAGTTAGTTGGCCTTCGTCTGCTTCTAGCAATCAGTAATAGTAATAGTGTAATTTTAGTAATCTAATAGCCTCCTCAAAGACTGTGGGGTAAATTTACTAAGCTCCCGATTTTGACCGAGATGCCGTTTTTTCATCAAAGTGTCATCTCGGTAATTTACTAAGCAATAATCACGGCAGTGATGAGGGCATTCGTAATTTTTTGCAAGTCCAAGAAAAAAATTACGAATGAATACACCATCGGTCAAAACGCGGCTGTTTAAGTATGAATCTCGGTAATTTACTAAGAAGTGCAAAGCAAAAAAAAAACAAACACTGCCGTGAAAAATTACAACTCGTAAAAAAGTGCTAAAAAAAACCAGACCTGCTTTTTTTCCCCGTGATTGGATAGGCATGCAGGGATCCATGAGATCCGTGCATGTATATCAGTGGGAAGGGGTGGGAAAGTTGTTATTTTATTAAAAAAAATTGCGTGGGGTCCCCCCTCCTAAGCATAACCAGCCTCGGGCTCTTTGAGCCGATCCTGGTTGCAGAAATATGGGGAAAAAATTGACAGGGGTTCCCCCATATTTAAGCAACCAGCATCGGGCTCTGCGCCTGGTCCTGGTTCCAAAAATACGGGGGACAAAAAGAGTAGGGGTCCCCCGTATTTTTAAAACCAGCACCGGGCTCCACTAGCTGGACAGATAATGCCACAGCCGGGGGTCACTTTGATATAGTGCCCTGCGGCCGTGGCATCAAAAATCCAACTAGTCACCCCTGGCCGGGGTACCCTGGGGGAGTGGGGACCCCTTCAATCAAGGGGTCCCCCCCCCAGCCACCCAAGGGCCAGGGGTGAAGCCCGAGGCTGTCCCCCCCCATCCAATGGGCTGCGGATGGGGAGGCTGATAGCCTTTTGTGATAATGAAAAGATATTGTTTTTAGTAGCAGTACTACAAGGCCCAGCAAGCCTCCCCCGCATGCTGGTACTTGGAGAACCACAAGTACCAGCATGCGACGGAAAAACGGGCCCGCTGGTACCTGTAGTACTACTACAAAAAAAATACCCAAAAAAAGACAAGACACACACACCGTGAAAGTAAAGATTTATTACATACATGCACACAAACATACATACATACTTACCTTATGTTCACACGCAGGTCGGTCCTCTTCTCCAGTAGAATCCAAGGGGTACCTGTTGAATAAATTCTACTCACCAGATCGCGGGTCCCAGGGTCCTCGGGGCATCCATTTGTAATCCACGTACTTGCATAAAATAAGAAAACGGAAAGCCGAGCCACGAACTGAAAGGGGCCCCATGTTTTCACATGGGACTCCTTTCCCCGAATGCCAGAAACCCACTCTGACTTCTGTCTAAGTGGGTTTCTTCAGCCAATCAGGGAGTGCTACGTTGTAGCACTCTCCTGATCGGCTGTGTGCTCCTGTACTGAGTGACAGGCGGCACACGGCAGTGTTACAATGTAGCGCCTATGCGCTCCATTGTAACCAATGGTGGGAACTTTCTGCTCAGCGGTGACGTCACTTTAGGTCAACCGCAGGGCAGAAAGTTCCCACCATTGGTTACAATGGAGCGCATAGGCGCTACATTGTAACACTGCCGTGTGCCGCCTGTCAGACAGTACAGGAGCACACAGCCGATCAGGAGGGTGCTACAACGTGGCACTCCCTGATTGGCTGAAGAAACCCACTTAGACATCAGTCAGAGTGGGTTTCTGGCATTCGGGGAAAGGAGTCCCATGTGAAAACATGTGGCCCCTTTCAGTTCGTGGCTCGGCTTTCCGTTTTCTTATTTTATGCAAGTACTTGGATTACAAATGGATGCCCCGAGGACCCTGGGACCCGCGATCTAGTGAGTAGAATTTATTCAACAGGTACCCCTTGGATTCTACTGGAGAAGAGGACCGACCTGCGTGTGAACATAAGGTAAGTATGTATGTATGTTTGTGTGCATGTATATAATAAATCTTTACTTTCACGGTGTGTGTGTCTTGTCTTTTTTTGGGTATTTTTTTAGTAGTAGTACTACAGGTACCAGCGGGCCCGTTTTTCCGCCGCATGCTGGTACTTGTGGTTCTCCAAGTACCAGCATGCGGGGGAGGCTTGCTGGGCCTTGTAGTACTGCTACTAAAAACAATATCTTTTCATTATCACAAAAGGCTATCAGCCTCCCCATCCGCAGCCCATTGGATGGGGGGGGACAGCCTCGGGCTTCACCCCTGGCCCTTGGGTGGCTGGGGGGGGGGGACCCCTTGATTGAAGGGGTCCCCACTCCCCCAGGGTACCCCGGCCAGGGGTGACTAGTTGGATTTTTGATGCCACGGCCGCAGGGCACTATATCAAAGTGACCCCCGGCTGTGGCATTATCTGTCCAGCTAGTGGAGCCCGGTGCTGGTTTTAAAAATACGGGGGACCCCTACTCTTTTTGTCCCCCGTATTTTTGGAACCAGGACCAGGCGCAGAGCCCGATGCTGGTTGCTTAAATATGGGGGAACCCCTGTCAATTTTTCCCCCATATTTCTGCAACCAGGATCGGCTCAAAGAGCCCGAGGCTGGTTATGCTTAGGAGAGGGGACCCCACGCAATTTTTTGGGGGGATTTTACAGTGTTTAATTTAAAAAAAAAAAAAAAAATGAACCCCAGCACGGATCACACAGATCCGGCCGAGATTCATTGTAAAAAAGTCGGCAGTGTTTTGCTAATCACTGCCGTAAAAAACTGAAAAAAAAAACGAATGACATCGACATCGGAAAACCCGAAAAGGCAAAATACGGCAGCTTAGTAAATCCATCGTAACAAATTCAAAAAGTTGCAGTTTTACACTTTCGATGTCATTCGTGATTATTCTCCCACCAAATCGGGAGAATTACGAATCTTAGTAAATTTACCCCTGTTTGTAGATCATATATGAAGATAGGCTCATAAAGGAGCACTTTGTTTACAAAGGAAGTACAATGCTTTGTTACAGAACTTAGATAAATAAAAGGGTTACAGATTACATAGACAAATATGTGTAGCATTTTCAAAATACAATGAATTTTCAAAATACAAAGGATACACTTACACAGAATTACACTTGGCTGATTCTAGTCTGGGGGGGCTTTGCAGAAAATTTAGATCCAGGCTTCAACTTGGAAATGTTTCAGCAATGTGACAATGAGCAAAAAGCTCCCATATCTTTTAACAACTGCTCCACCCCATTTATTGATGTCACGACCAAGTCACTGATTACTGGCTGGCTTATTAATTAACCAAGGGTCTATGTCAGTATAGCCCATGTAACTTTTAACCTAAGTACAAATAAATGTACATAATTTCCCCTGTGTTATAGCCATATGAAATGTGATATATTCACATTAATCTTTGTAATTAAAGCTATAAAAGAAGTGTAAACTCGACTGCTCTGATGTGTGATTCATTAGATACCAAATTTTCTCCCAAACCATATGCCCTAGGTGTCCTCAAATCACACCAACCCAGTGTACTGACTTCAAGTATATTTCTATGATTTTATTAACTCCTAACTGTGTTGGAAATATCAATTTTTAGTCAAAATCAGATAAAATATGGTTACCTTGTGATCATACAGCTGTTTGAATACCCCCTGCTGTCTTTGATTCCTGCAAAGCATTCTCACATAATCTATATGCAGTAATAGACAAAGGCTTTATGTTTACCAATCTTCTGTCCAGTTAATTGCTTTTCATGCTCACAGGATACCATAAGGGATGTACATTTTTTTTTATAATCAGTTTTTTTATTAAGGATTTTAAAAGACATGAACAAAGAAAGAAAAACACCTATGCAGTTACAAATACATAAAACTGACACAAGTAAAGCTAGTATACACAAATCTAATTGTACAAATGTCAAAAGAAGAGGTAGCAAACCTACAGAAGAGAGTGAAACTGTCAGAGGTAATATATACCAAATATGCAGGCATTTAGAGTTTAACATCCGAGGAGCGAGGTATACTCCAAAGAAATATCGCAGGGAAATCTAGCTATGTCTGCGAAAGGGCTGTGGTGCACAGCAGCAGTTGAAGGTGTTCTCACACATAAGGAACATGAAGACTAATAGAGGAACAGAATAGGAGCGCCGGAAGGCAACAAGGGTAGAAGCAAGGAGAAGTAGGAAGGAAGAAAAGGAGAGAGAAAGAAAAGGGGGGTAAGAGAAGTAAGAGGTACCACTTAGCAAGTTCTGGGAGACAGAGAAATAGCGATATTAGTTACTATCCAAGGGAGTGGCTAAATAGGCCTGGGAAGCCTTGTATTCCAACCAAGGGGACCATGTGGAATCAAATTCACGAGACTTGCCTATCGATGAGAGGAACAGATCCTCCATTCTCATGAGATAATCTAGTTTAGTTAACCATGCACAACTCATAGGAGGGAGGTGGGACCTCCACATGGACGGGATTACAGCACACGCTGCGTTACTTAAATGTCGCAATAGGGAATGTTTGTGTTGGGACACTGGAATTTCGGAGTGATTAATGAGCCAGAATGCTGGCTCATGCGGGATTTGAATCTTAAGAATGGCCTGGGAGATGTGTATTACCTCCCGCCTGAAGGGTTGAATCAGTGGACATGTCCACCAAATATGTAGAAGGGTGCCAGATGGGGAGGAGCAACGCCAACAGAGGGCTGATGATGAGGGATACATAGCATGGAGAAGAGAGGGGTGCCTGTACCACCTTGTCACAACCTTATATTGAATTTCTCTGACCTGGACACAAACAGAGCTAGTGTGGGTTTTTAAGAATTTTTTTCCCCAATCTCTAGGCGACAAGGAAATGCCCAGGTCCCTCTCCCAAGCCACAGGAAAGGATGGAGTAACGATAGGTTGGGAATGGCAAACAATCTTGTAAAGTGTTTAAATAGTGTGGGTCGGGTGAAGGACAGCAACACAGAGTTTCTCAAAGAGGGTCAATTCTCTAGCGGCGTTCCGGAGTCTAGAGCCAGTCATCAAAAAGTGTCTTATGTGTAGGAACTTCCAAAAGTCCTGCTGGGGGATCTCCCACTTCGCCCTCAGGTCTGAGAACTGTTTGACTACAGTCGATGACACCATCTGATCGACCCAGAACAGACCTGTTAGCGCCCATTGCGAGAAGTGGGCAGGGTTGACACCCATAGCAAAGTCAGGGTTGGCCAGAAAGGATCTCAAGGGGCCGAATTAAGAAGAGATATAAGGTAGTTCCCGCAGTGACTTCCAGGCGGCAAGTGTAGGAGTTATAGTAGGATGGGGAAGGAGCAACTTAGGGGAGGAGGGGAGCCAAGGGAATATTTCTGGGAATTGCTGTACATACAGGCCCTACAGTTCCACCCATTGTTTAAGCTCACGGTGTCTCGTCCAGTCTATAATTCTACTCAAAAGAATGGCATGGTAGTAATATTTTAAATCAGGAAGCTGGAGGCCGCCACTCTCAATCGATTTGGTCAACTGGGAGCGTTTAAGCCTAGGTCTCCTCCTCTGCCAAACAAACTGCTGGATCAAAAAAGTGAAACAGATCGGAACCAGGTCTCCGGGATGCGGATCGGGAGGGTCTGCATTACATATAATAATTTAGGGAGGGTATTCATCTTAACTATGTTTATCCTCCCAAACCAGGATAGATATTTCATATTCCATTTAGAGTAGTCATTCCGAATCATTTGCAAAAGAGGCAAATAATTCAGTGGGAACAACTGGGACTCGTTAGCGGACAACTTAACACCGAGATAAGTTATGTGGGAAGATTGCCACGAGAAAGGGAAAGAGCGTTTTAGATCCGTGACAGAGTCTGCAGGGGCGGAAATGTTAAGAGCACTAGATTTAGCATAATTAATTTTGAAATTGGAAAGCTGTCCAAATAGGTCGAGTTCTTTTATTAGGTGCGGTAGGGAGTCAGTGGGATGGGATACTATGGCCAAGAGGTCGTCGGCTAACAGGGCTAACTTATATTCTCCATCACCTACGGTAAAACCCAAGATGGCGTGATTGGCCCGTATAGACCTAGCCAGCGCCTCAATACATAGCACAAAAATAATTGGGCAGCCTTGCCTAGTACCATTGCTTATGGTGAATAGGTCAGACAAGGTGCCATTTACGCGAACCCTTGCTGTCGGGGAGTCATACAGGGCCATTATCCAAGACAATGCATTGGGACCTAAGTCTATATGCTCCAAAATGGATTCCATAAATTTCCAACTGACCCTATCAAATGCCTTTTCGGCGTCAGTAGAGAGTAGAATAGTATGGGTAGAACTGTGGGATGCTAAATGGATGAGGTTGAGGATTTTGGTTGTGTTGTCTTTGGCCTCCCGGCCAACCACAAAACCTACCTGATCATTGTGAACCAAGAGAGGGATCAGCGCACTCAATCTATTCGTCAAAATCTTCGCGTAGATTTTGAGATCTACTTTGAGGAGGGAAATGGGTCTGTAGCTGGAGCAGACCGAAGGGTCTTTGCCCTGTTTCGCTATCACCGAAACATGGGCCTCCAGAGAATCACGGGAGAAATGAGAGCTAGATGCAATCGAATTAAATGCTCGAAGGAGTAGAGGGAGCAACCTATCCTTAAACACCTTATAGTATGCGATAGTGAATCCATCAGGGCCAGGACTTTTTCCGGACGGCATAGAGGAGATGGCCTGATCTAGCTCTTGGGCAGTGAAAGGGGCTTCCAGTATACTGAGCTTCGAGGGCGGGAGGACAGGATAATCAATGAACTTCAGATAGTCCCTTATTTTTTGGAGTGAAAGGTGGGGGTCTATATCTGAGGGAGCACTCTCTAGGTTATAAAGCAAGGCATAAAATCGTGCAAAGCAAGCCCCAATCTCAGGTGATTTGAATTTGGGGATCCCTCTGGCGTCCCTCACCGAACCAATAAACAAGCCGAGTGTTGGGCACGTATACCGTGAGCCAGGACTCGGCCAGGCTTATTGCCCCATTGATAATATTTCCGTCTACATTTACGAATGGAATGAATTATATTATCAGAGAGGAGTTTATTCAGCTGTGAGCGGGCTTCCGGCAATTCCACAAGGGTCACATCTGACAGTGATACCTTGTGAGAGGTCTCGAGGGCATGAATCTTAAGTAGAAGTCCTGAGATCAGAGATTGCTTCTGTTTCTTTTTATAAGTGCCCAGTTGTATCAATTTGCCGCGGAGGACACATTTATGTGCTTCCCACACAGTGAGGTGGGAGACATCGTCTGTAATATTCGTGGCAATATAATTGTCTAGGGCCTTGTCTAAGGCGTCCTTACAGAGTGTATCGTAGAGAAGAGACTCATTGAGTCTCCAGGTCCATTGTTTATGGGGACCATGAGGGAGGGCCAAAGTCAAAGTCACTGGGGCGTGGTCAGACCAGGTGATAGAGCCAATAGTGGCATCTATAAGAAGCGGGAGATGTCTATGGCTAAGGAATAAGTAATCAATACGGGAGTAAACCCGGTGAGGGTGTGAATAAAAGGAGTAGTCACGTCCTGAGGGGTTAAGGGTTCTCCAGGAGTCAGCTAGTTGTTGTGTGTAAAGTAGGCGTTTAACACGGCGATATTTGGATGCAACAAATCTAGAGGTTTGGGATGACGTGTCAGTGCTGGGGTCCAATGTCCAGTTGAAATCACCATCTAAAATGATGACACCCTGGAATAGAGAGTCTAACCTCGGGAGATGGGAATTGAAGAAAGACAATTGGGCCTGGTTCGGGGCATAAATCACTGCAAAAGTGAACATTTGCTCAAAGATTTTACAAGTCAAAAGAAGGAGCCTACCCGGTACTACCCTATGTATGGTAATGTCCGAAACACGCATGTCCCTGGAGCAAACAATAGCCACTCCCTTGGATTTGCTACCTAGGGTGTTACAGTAGTTTGCTGCGGGGAAGTAGCCACTGGTGAGAGAGGGGTTACGAATTCCAACCTTAAAATGGGTCTCCTGCACTAATGCAACATCTGCTCTTTCAGATCTCAGTAGACATAGAAGGCTAGATCTCTTCTCCGGCGTGTTAAGACCACGCGCATTGAGGGACAGCACTTTAATCTTCCCCGAGATACTCATGGTGGAATGAAGTAAAGCGAATTCCCATAAATCTGAAAGTGGAGGGAAAGAAAAGGGGGAGAAGGAAGAGCAAGCATGGAAAAAGAGACAAAGAAGAAAGAAATACAAAAACAATGTAATAACATCAGCGAAAGACCCGCAGGAGAGAGATTGAACCGTATCACCGTCAGCCTCCCTACCGGTTTAGAGCCAAAGGCGGGTTTAATGGGGGGAGCAGGAGTTAACCGTAACAGGAACCATGGTGAAAAAATGTTTAAAACTAGCACAAAAAGAGGAGAAAATCCTACAATAAGAGAAGTGGCCAGTGGGGGACAAGGGCAGCAGAAAAGTCCACGGCCCTCACCCCCCACCGGCCAGCATGAGCAAACAAATTAACTAGTCATCAATAACCTCCGTAAACAGCTAGGAGATAACACTAAACATATGTGAGGACTCTTCGAAAAAGAAAAAATACCCTCCAAGATTGCGTTATCAGCATGAGTCTCTATAGGAGGAAAAAGAGCATGAACAACAATATCATTCAGAAGGGTCCTTTACAGCAAGTCGGTCTTGGAGGGAGATGCAGTCGACTGGGCTCTTTCTTGATGCCCTGAACCTCATACCATGGTTGTGAGCTAGGAGCTCGCTTAGGGAGAGGAACATCAGGGAGAGGAAACTCCCAATCCGGAATGGACAGTGGAGGTAGACCCAGCGAGGAGCAAAACGGGGAGAGGTCTGCCTGGGAAGATAGGGTGTACCATTTTCCGGAGGAACAGGCTTGGAGGTTAAACTGGAAAGCCCAACGGTAACGTAGCTGGCGTTTTCGTAATTTGTCAGTTAGGGGCTTCAAGGATTTCCGTTGCTGGAGTGTGTACCAAGAAAGGTATTGGCCCTCATTCCGAGTTGATCGGTCGCAAGGCGATTTTAGCAGAGTTACACACGCTAAGCCGCCGCCTACTGGGAGTGAATCTTAGCTTCTTAAAATTGCGAACGATGTATTCTCAATATTGCAATAACAAACTTCTTAGCAGTTTCAGAGTAGCTTCAGACTTACTCGGCATCTGCGATCAGTTCAGTGCTTGTCGTTCCTGGTTTGACGTCACAAACACACCCAGCGTTCGCCCAGACACTCCCCCGTTTCTCCGGCCACTCCTGCGTTTTTTCCGGAAACGGTAGCGTTTTCATCCACACGCCCCTAAAACGCTGTGTTTCCGCCCAGTAACACCCATTTCCTGTCAATCACACTACGATCGCCGGAGCGATGAAAAAGCCGTGAGTAAAAATACTATCTCCATTGTAAAATTACTTGGCGCAGTCGCAGTGCAAATATTGCGCATGCGTACTAAGCGGAATTTCACTGCGATGCGATGAAAAATACCGAGCGAACGACTCGGAATGAGGGCCATTGATAGAGGCTTATATCACAGCCATTGAAGTCGATACCATCCAATTGCCGAGCTTTGGACATAGGCCCTCATTCCGAGTTGTTCGCTCGCAAGCTGCTTTTAGCAGCATTGCACACGCTAAGCCGCCGCCTACTGGGAGTGAATCTTAGCTTTGCAAAATTGCGAACGAAAGATTCTCTAAATTGCGAATAGAAATTTCTTTGCAGTTTCTGAGTAGCTCGGGACTTACTCAGCCACTGCGATCAGTTCAGTCAGTTTCGTTCCTGGTTTGACGTCACAAACACACCCAGTGTTCGCCCAGACACTCCTCCGTTTCTCCAGCCACTCCCGCGTTTTTCCCAGAAACGGCAGCGTTTTTTCACACACTCCCATAAAACGGGCAGTTTCTGCCCAGAAACACCCACTTCCTGTCAATCACATTCCGATCACCAGAACGATGAAAAACCTCGTAATGCTGTGAGTAAAATACCAATCTTCTTAGCAAATTTACTTGGCGCAGTCGCAGTGCGAACATTGCGCATGCGCAATTAGCGGAAAATCGCTGCGATGCGAAGAAAATTACTGAACGAACAACTCGGAATGAGGGCCATAATTTCCTCTTTCTGGGCGAAGTAATGGAGCCGTCAGTTAACATCACGAGGCCGGTCGGTGGAGAGGCCTCTCGGTCTGAGGGCTCTGTGGGCTCTGTCAAAAGTGATAACGTTATCCGAATCCTTATTCAAGAGTTCATTAATTATTTTGGTCAGAGCGTCCACCAGCCCAGATTGGGGAACCTCTTCCGGGAGACCACGGACGCGGATGTTGTTTCGCCTGCCCCTGTTTTCGATATCCATCATTCTGGACTGCAAGGCCCGGATTTCCTTGGATTGAGCAAGGACAGAGTCCCTCAACAAGGACATACAGGAAGCTCCAGCCTCTTGGTCTTCTTCCAGAGTCACCAAGCGGTCAGACAGGTGGGAAATATCGCTTTTAATGGAGGCGAGCTCATTCCTGATAGTGTCTTGAAGGTCTTGCTTAGTAGGAAGGGACCTCATGAAGGTCAGGATTTCCCGGAGATCACGACCGCCTGCTGACGCAGGGTCAGCCATATCATCAGCAGGATTCGAGATCGAGGAAGAAAAGGGAGAAGCCGGGGGACGGGGGGAGGAGCAGTTCTCCATGTGTGGGGAGGTCGTAGGGTGAAGGAAAGGCCTCAGGTCCGCTTAAGACCTCGTGACTTTTTGAGGTTGGTTGTTGTTACTCCGCCTAGAGGATTTCGAGGTACGCCCCATACTCTGGGGGGGACAGTAAGGAGGGTGTTTGCAATTAGCTCAGGATGTGTCAGGGTCAGCAAGATACATACAACAGCATAGCTCCTGGGGAGCGGTCACTCCCCGTGGCCTGGTCTCAGACGGCCATCAGGTGGCCCCGGGTAGGATAGAAGAGAACGAGAGCTCAGGGCGGTGCATTACAGTGCAGAGCAGTAACGTTGGCAGCTAATGACAGAGCCGCAGGAAGCACTGAGAGGGGACGGGGCACCAATCAGCAAAGGGGAGAAACGAGGAAGGCAGGAGGCCCCTATAAATGGGCTGGGCTCCGGCAATTAGGAGCAAGAATAAGCTGCCGAAGTATGACTCACCCGAGGGGGGGGGGGCGGTCTGTAGTGTGACCCTGGGAGGTCATCTGGCCCAGCACGGGGAAGGGCGAAAGGGCCCCCGTAAATCTGGCCTTTGCAGACCCAGGTGGGGCCTTATCAGTGCCCGTCACCCGGCCTGACGGTATTCGCCACAGGGGGCGGGGAGAGGCTATGTGGGGTGCAGTGGGAGCAGCGAGGCAGCAGGGGGAACCCCCAGGAGCATGGGGGCGCAACCCCAGAAAACGGCTGAACCCAGCCAGGGGGGCCCGCGGCCGAGCTGGCGGTCCGCCCGCAGCAGAGGGGAGTGCACGCCTGCAAGTAGATCATGAGGGGGAAGAGGGGGAGGGTGGTAACCTCAGGCAGGTTGGTGAGGCGGGATAGATACACCCGGATGCTGCTGGTCACCTCCGCTGGGCTTCCGTTGTCTCTCCCTCCGCCTTCCACTAATAAAGATGGCCACCGCTGGGACTCCAGAGCTCCCGGCTCGGCTCCGGTCGGGTCCCGAGTCGCCCCCTCTGCACGTTGGACTCCGGAGTGCAGGCTGGAGTAAGCTCAAGACTGGGGCAAGGTCCAGGGGGGGGGACTATCGCAAATTGAGGCCCCGGCTTCAGGGCAGTGAGTGGGCCGCAATCCGCGGGAGCCAGGAAACCGGCTCCTCGACTCCGCAGCACCAACTCACTGCTATTTCCACAGGTAGATAATAATAATAATAATAATTTTATTTATATAGCGCTCTTTCTCCAATAGGACTCAAGGCGCTTAACAGATACACAGCATAATATAGTACAGAAAAATAATGAAGTACATTTTTCATAAAATACAGAAGCATGAAGATACTAAAAGAGACACTATGGAAATGCTTGAGTAAACAGGAAAGTCTTGAGTCTACTTTTGAAGGATTCTATAGTTGGGGCCTCTCGCACTGTGCTGGGAAGTGAGTTCCATAGAGTCGGAGCCGCATGACTAAAAGCTCGACCCCCAGATGAATTTCGGTAGATTCTAGGTACTGCTAAAAGTCCTTCATCTACAGATCGCAGTAATCGAGTGGGGCAGTATGGGATCAGAAGCTGTTTCAGGTACCTTTGGCCTTGGTCATGTAATGCTTTGAAACTCAGTAAGCCAATCTTGAAGAGGATTCGCCATCTTACAGGCAGCCAGTGAAGGGAGTAGAGGATGGGTGTTATGTGGCTGGAACGGGGCTGGTTGGTTAACAGCCTGGCAGCTGTGTTTTGCACCAGCTGTAAGCGTTGCAATTCTTTTGCTGGTAGACCAAGGTAGAGGGCATTACAGTAGTCTAATCGAGATGATACAAATGCATGTATGACTTTTGGCATATCATCTGAGGGAATTAAGTGCTTGATTCTGGCTATGTTCCTCAGGTGAAAGAATGAGGATTTGATTGTGGCTGATATCTGATGTTTAAGTGTCAAGCCATCATCCAGGACAACGCCAAGATTCCGCACATGATCACTGGTCTGTAATTCTGAATCCCCGAGTGTAAGTCCAGTTGGTTGGCTATGCTGCAGTCTTGTCCTTTGATGTTGCGGTCGTATTATAAGGACCTCTGTTTTATCCGGGTTCAGTCGCAGCCAACTGGCGCTCATCCACTCCTGTAGTTCAGCTAGACAGCCATTCAGGGTTGCTACTGGGTTATCAGTGCCCGGAGCAAAGGACAAGTACAGTTGTGTATCATCTGCATAGCAGTGGTAGACCAGGCCATGGCGCCTGATTATTTCGCCCAATGGGAGCATGTATACTGCAAAAAGCATGGGGGATAGTATAGAACCTTGTGGGACACCACATGGCAATGGCACTGGTGGTGATGAGTATGATCCAGATGATACTCTCTGTGACCTGCCTGTGAGAAATGATTTGAACCAGTTTAGGACTGTGCCATCCAGACCACAGAAGTGTATCAGTCGCTCAATCAGAAGCCCGTGGTCCACGGTATCAAATGCTGCCGAGAGATCCAGAAGGATTAATATTGAACAGTCACCTCTGTCTTTTGCCATCAGAAGATCATTTAACACACACACCAGGGCTGTTTCAGTGCTATGTCTTCTCCTGAATCCTGATTGAAATGGATCATAAATATCATGGGTTGTCAGGCGAGTTTCCAGTTGATTTGCAACCACTTTCTCAATAACCTTTCCTAGGAAAGGAAGGTTTGATACCGGTCTGTAGTTGGACATGCAGTCGGGATCTAAATTAGGTTTTTTAAGAAGTGGTCTAACAATTGCTTCCTTTAGGGGTCCAGGAAAAATGCCTGTCTGCAAAGAGCATTGAACAATTTTTGCAAAGACAGGACCGATTATATCCGTACAACCTATTAGAAGCTTGGTTGAGGCTGGGTCCAGACCACAGGTGGTGGGACGCAAAATCCGAGCAATTTCAGCAGTGTCCTTTACATCCACTGGGTCAAAGCTGGTCCATGAAGGCAGGTAGCTTATATTGGCAGGCTTTGTAGTTTGGCTCTCCTTTGATGGCACTGTGGATATTCCAGCCCGGATGGTGGATATTTTATCTGCAAAGAAGTTTGCAAACTCGTTGCATCTTGCTTGGGAAAGGGTCTCATCAGTCTGCAGGCATGCTGGCTTGCAAAGCATCTCCACTGTGCGGAAAAGTTGAGCTGGCCTATTGTTTGCTGCTGTGATCTCATTTGACAGGAACTGTGATTTCTTGCGAGTGATTGTCGATTGATATTCTTCGTTATGCTTTATTAGTTTTATTTTGTCATCCACTAGGTTAGTCTTCCTCCATCGTCTTTCCAGTCTACGCCCCCTTTTCTTGAGCTCACTAACACTGTTGTCGTACCATGGAGCTTGACGATGTGGTTTACGAGGTCTTATACGCACAGGGGCGATAATATCAATTGCAGCCTTAACATCCCTATTATAATAACGGACTAGGGAACAGGGATCTTCACAGGCACCCAGTATAGCAGAGAGATCCATATTTGCTGCAAGAGCCTGGGGAGTCATACCCCTCCTTGGACGGTACCTGGTCAACTCCACGGGCAGAGATCTTATTTGAGGGGTTGCAACTGAGAACCAGAGGGAGTAGTGGTCTGACCAGATGACTGGGTTTATTTTTAGGTCAGTGACTTCTAATCCAATCTGAAAGACAAGATCAAGAGTGTGACCACTTTTATGTGTGGCAGAGGGAATTATCTGTGTGAAGCCCAGACCATTCATTGTGCACAGGAGGTCTTGGCCAAGGCGTGAGAGCTCATCATCCACCCATGCATTGAAATCCCCGAGGATGAGCCATCTTTGATGTTCCAGAACCAGGCCAGCAACAGTGTCTGCAATTTCTTGTAGAAATATCTTTCCATCTCCAGGTGGCCGGTAGATGAGAAGTACTCTGAAACCTAATCCTGTCGAACTCTGGGCAGCAATGCACTCAAATGAGCGAGTAATTTCAATAGGGTGGACCCTAAGTTTAAGTTCTTTTTTGAAGCAGATAGCCACCCCGCCACCCCTGCGGTCCAGTCTTGGGTTGTGGATGACAGAGTAGTTTGTTGGTACCGCAGCCTCCAATATAGGTGCTGCATTTTCGTCTAGCCAGGTCTCTGTAATACAGGCTAGATCTGCAGATTCAATAAGGTCAGCAATTGTTGCAGTCTTGTTTCTTATAGATCTGGCATTACAAAGGACTGACCTGATTGGGCATACCAGAGGGCCTTCAGTTTTCTTTATGTTAAGTGCAGGAGCTCTGGGTATGGGGGTCACAAAGCGAGAGTTGACAGTTCTGTCCTTCCAAACATAGGGCCGTCTTTTGGGTATTACTTCTATTTGATTGTTCTTTGTGTATGGGGGTGAGCAGGTGGGCAAAGGACGTAGATGGTTACCGGGGGAAATAAGTTTCCTGCCTGCTCGCTTCCCACGAATGCGCCTGTGTTTTCTTTTTAAAATGCCAAGGGATTGGAGAATAGAAGCCTGTGATGGTGTGATAGGAACTGCAGAACGTGGTGGGCGGAGTGAAAGAATGAAGCTGGAGCAATATGTATACATTTGGTCATCAATGACAGATTACTATGAGTTTGAGCTGCATATGATGATGAGAGAGGGAGAGAAAGCAGTGTTTTTTTGTTTTTGTTTTTTTTTTCTTCCTTTTTGTGTTTTGTTTTCCCCCAATCGGTATTTGGTCCAAAATTCTAATGGGTTTATGAACAAAGTTATTGCTATAACCTATTGGGTATATTTGAAGCAAGTGATAAATAAAATAGCTGCTGATTTAATCAATTATCCTAGCATAGGCAGACTTTTGGGAAGGTGTTAGAAGCCAATTCCTACTGTGTAGGTGTGAAAAGTCTCAGTGTGAGAGGCCTTTGAAGTAGGTTTCTTGTGTGTGGGGGGAAGTGATAACATGTCCTGGGAAATGGATCCTGAGTTGAGACAGTGAGCCTTCAGCAATTCAGAGCCTGAATATACTGATATTAGTAGATTAATGCAATAAGTCAGTTATTAGTTGCTCAGAGAACAGAGGTGGATGATGTCTTAGTGAGGGGCTAGATGTAGCCAAAGATAGGTTGTAATCCACAGTACCTTATCTGGGCAATGTCCAATGCAGAGTGCAGCAGCTGCTAAACTGAAGGATTTCTCAGTGGAGGTTTGCAGAGGATTCAGTCCAGGATTCAATCCAGTGTGTATCTCAGCGCAGGAATGCAATCCGTTGGTTTTGATGATATGCCCGCGTAGAGTAGTACAAGTTAAAGGTAAGTCCTTGGATATTTATGATGATTCATAGGTCAGTTGTGGTGAATTTAAGCTGTTTTATGGAGATGATCAGGAGCATACAAAAGGTGAAGCAGCCATCTTGGGCGCCCCTCCTCGAAATGCAGGACAGGGCCTTTAAATCAGAAAACAAGCGTGGGGAGGCTGTATTGAGCTGTAAAAACTCCCTGGTCCCTGGGAGCTCGTAGAAAGCACAGCCTGCCTGATCAGCCTCCAGGCCACGCCCCGAGATGTACATTTTAATGAACCTACACAAGCCCCACTTTGCTTTCCTGAGATTAGCTCCTATTTACCTGTGTGCAGAATTTAACCATGCATCAAAAGAACGTAACTTGTGGTATGCCCTAACATGCTCATAATCTCTACAGTGTTACTTATTTTAAAAAATTACATTCTTATGTTTGATTGACATATACCAAGAAGAACATTGAACATAACAATTTTTTTTTAGCTATGAATAACAATCTTAATAACCTCTGTAGTGTTTAATGCATTTAACTGTACACAATAACAATTTCACACCTTTTCAGGATTACAATAATTGTGTCATTTACATTGCTGTTTGCACACATTTTAGACACTATTTAAAATGTAGTGTAATGCTTGAGGATGTATCTGCTTTATCAATTAATCAATTTAATTACATTTCTTTATTGTATTATACCATACAGAAAATAAAATCGGTCAATTCTTGGAAGATGTCTGCAGCTCTTTTCATTGTCTACATCAGGCATTCCCAACCACGGTCCTCAAGGCATACTAACATTGCAGGTTTTAGTGATATCCAGGCTTCAGCACAGGTGACTTAATTAGTAGCTCAGTTATTTTGATTTAACCATCTGTGCTGCAGCTTGGATATCACTAAAACCTGCACTGTTGGTGTGCCTTGAGGACCGTGGTTGGGAATGCCTGGTCTACATATAGGTAGCAATCACTATGTTGTTTGAAGTATCAATAACTGTATATACTGTACAAGTGCCTCTACGTTCGCATACGGCAAGTGGCCAAGGCCAAGCCAAGCACCTGCATGCACTGATGCTGGTGCACTACACTGCTTCACTTTAGCACATGCTAGTGCTAATGGCTCACATGCTAGTGCTAATGGCTCACAATCAGCCTTCTCGACTGGATTATTGGTAATAGGTGTGATTTTAAATTGTCTATAAAACTATACACAGGCCATAGTGAAGTCTATAGCTCCTACACTCCTAACTCCTCCCGAGATTTTCATTTAACAGCTGCACAGACAACCCAATAAACTTGATGTTTATGTAGACAGTGTGTTGTTAGCTTTAGCAGTGCGCATTAGTTGACACAACAGATTTTTTCTTCACATTCCTTTCAGATCGATAACTTCAAATCCCTTTGATGGGAAACTGATTTTATGCAGCTTTTGAAGTGGAAATACATTAATTTTGTATTCAGTTAAACCTACAAGACAGGAGATGCTGGGACAGCTTGGGCAGAAACATGACAGATCAGAGCAATCAATGAATCACATCACTGCCACAGGTCACTTCACATCTACGTGAGACTGACATCTTAACCCATTGCACAAAATATTGTCAGTTTCATCCTATAAGAATCTGACCCTTTAACTTGTAGACATTACTGTAATTACCCTGGTTCCCAGTGAGACCAATCACTTAAAGGGATATTCCAGAACAAAGTGTACTGTTTTTTTGTTTGTGTTATATATACAGAGTAGATGATCTCAGTAAATATTTTTATTTTCATAATAAAGCTTACATGTGTTTGGAGCCATTATACTAGGTGTGTGAGTTTATTGCTATTTTGCTAAACTAACTAATAATAATTGTAGCATTAAGTGTAATGCTAGAATCAGCCCTTCCCCTGGTGTACAATCGTGAATCTGAATGTGCATGGAATGAGACACCCACTTTGTGCATCTTTAGATAGCAACAGTCCCGCTTGGAACATCTTTAGATGTTATCATCAGAGGCACCATCGAAACTTGCTCCTGCCCCATGCTAGGTGCAGATTCTCTGCTTAGAGTATGGCCTCCAATGTCTGAGTTCTCTACCACTCCTACAACATGCCATGACACTTCAATAACATGCCAATAAGTTATTTATCTGTGCATCTGATTAGCCACCTCCCGGTCACTGCCCAAGAATGCCCTTTTACAGTGTATAAGGACAGATGCGGGTTCGCTGCACTCGCCACGAGTGGGAATAGTCCCTGCTAGTCGGCATGCTGTCGGTATTGGGACTGGCGGTCTCCTGACCGCCGGTCACATACTACATCCCACTTTGACATGTTGAAACCATCGTTGGTTGTTAACAATCGATGGCTGGCGATATCCCTACCATACACATGGCAACTATCCTCTTCCTCTTACTAATCTGAGGTAAGTGTAATCTAGTGTTAGATTTGTGCCAACCCAACATGAAAATAAGTAACCTATGCAAGGTTTCCTTAGGACATGATTGCTTCATAAATAGCATGGCTCCATCTGGTTTCATTCATAGATGACCACACCTGGCTATAGGAGATGAGTAAAATGGAAAAAGCTATGCGCTCAGGTGGGTAGCACTGCACTTGGTTGTCAGCAGCCTCTTGAAAAAGGGAATTGCCAATCCCTTAAAACACAACCAATAAAACAATTAACAAGTGGCGCTGGAGAACCAGAGTAAATTAAAACATTTATTTTCTTAAATGCATATAAAAATTACAACAACCTCCCGGGGGTGATAAATCTTAAAACATCACAATGTCTGGATTAACACTGAATGAGACTAATTAATAGCATATAATTAGTTTGTAAATAATACCTGGAAGATAAACAGCCTTTTATGGGTTATATATATGCACACTATTATTACTAATTGATAGAACAATAAGTCACTAGCAACTGTTTACTATTTAGCTAAATAGTAAACAGTTGCTAGTGACTTATTGTTCTATCAATTAGTAATAATAGTGTGCATATATATAACCCATAAAAGGCTGTTTATCTTCCAGGTGTTATTTACAAACTAATTATATGCTATTAATTAGGCTCATTCAGTGTTAATCCAGACATTGTGATGTTTTAAGATTTATCACCCCCGGGAGGTTGTTGTAATTTTTATATGCATTTAAGAAAATAAATGTTTTAATTTACTCTGGTTGTCCAGCGCCACTTGTTAATTGTTTTATAGGAGATGAGTGCTGCGCTCGCCACAGGTTCTATTCCCACTCTATGGGTGTCGTGGACACCCATGAGTGGGAATAGTTCCTACTAGTCGGCATGCCGACTGTCGGGATTTAGAGGCAGACGGGATGTAGTCGTCAGTATTGTGATCGCCGGTCACATAACTACATCCCACTTTGACATGTGCAGTGAAAAACATTATTTATTTATTATTATTTATTACCAGTTATTCAGCAGCGCTTTACAGAGAATATTTGTATATTCACATCAGTCCCTGCCCCAGTGGATCTTACACTCTATATACCCTACCACATGTACACAAACGCACATTCATGCTAGGGTTAATTTTGTGGGAAGCCTACCTACCAGTATATTTTTGGATTTTGGAAGTAAACTGGAGCACCCAGAGGTAACCCATGCAAGCACAGGAGAATATACAAACTCCACACAGTAAGGTCCATGGTGGGAATCGAACCCATGACCTCAGTGCTGTGAGACACACAGCAACTATCCTCCTCCTGTTACTAATCTGAGGTAAGTGTAAACTAGTGTTAGATTTGTGACAACCCAACATGAAAATAAGTCATCTATGCAAGGTTTCCTTAAGACATGATTGGTTCATAAATAGCATGGCTCCATCTAGTTCCATTCATAGATGACCACACCTGGCTATAGGAGATGAGTGTGCTTTCCTGCACTGGAAACAAATTAGAACATGCAGGTAGTGTCAGATTTCCAAAGTAGAAGCTAGAGCAGCATCTACACTGACCACTGTATAATTGGAAATACTGTATATATTATACTGCCTTCTATGCTACTTTATTGGTTGTTGCATTAACCACAAATTATACTGGTCTAACATTATTGTAATCATAGTGAACTGGTTAATGAGATAACCATATGCTCTCAGATGGCACCCTCTATAACCAAAAGCTCAAATGAGCGTATTGCCAGCATCCTACTGAGAGGTTTGTTTCTTCCCTTTTTTGATTAATTAGCTTGCATCAGTGTACATTTTTGGAGCAAGCTGTATGTATAATCTGCCAGTCGTGTGGCAATAAAGGTACTGCCAACATACAGTATGCAGATGTTAGAAGATGAAGCTAAATAACTTTTCTGCCCCTACTTTTGCTGTAACTTATTACTGGCCCTTGTAGTCCTGTACACACTGCAAGATTTTGCTTTCCTCACAAATCTGGCTCTTAATTTTCTTATTCATTCTAAGTATCCCAAGTGTTCCTTCATTATACTCTATTCTAGTGGTTCTCAAACTTTTCTGATTCGCAGCGCCCTAGAGCATCAGAATTTTTTTCACGGCACCCCTAGGCCAAATGTTTCTTACTGAAAATGTTTTAAGGAAATATTATATTAAGTGTTTTTATATATCATCCTTAGGTTTAGGTGTGTGGTGAGGGACAAGATTTGCTTCTGTTTGTCCACATACAGTATTACATTGACCATCATTGTAATTGGTCCTGGACCACCAATCCAAGGCACCCTTGTTAGTGTTCCAAGGCACCCCAGGGTGCTACAGCACACAGTTTGAGAACCACTGGTCTGTTCCAATCATTGTTGCTCATGAGTCACAACTTCCTCTCTCTGCCTTTGTCTGTCTTCCCTTTGTACTTTTTCCTATACATTTTTTTAGATTCTCACAGATACAATTGCGTATTGTTGCACTTTAATCCTTACAATATTCCAAAGGTGTCTCTTCCTCAATATATATCAATATATATATATATTTTATGTACCATATATTTAGGAATTTCTGGGT
This sequence comes from Pseudophryne corroboree, assembly GCF_028390025.1. NCBI lineage: Eukaryota > Metazoa > Chordata > Amphibia > Anura > Myobatrachidae > Pseudophryne > Pseudophryne corroboree. Next base: position 584,125,142 of record NC_086445.1, on the reverse strand, counting down.
GCTTAAAATATATGTCATGCGGCAATCTGAAGGGCCAGTATCAGAAAATCTATTTGGACCACTCAGTGGCTTTTTCTCCAATATATACTGTATGTTGTTGGTGCAGTGCTGAAACTATAGTAAACTGCACCACAAACAGCATGGCAGCTTTTTCCTTCTGTACTGTTATACCACGTACTACAAGATATTATGTCAGCCTGTACTGATTGCCAGTCTGTGCCACCGCATCCACTGGTATTATCCAAGCATGTTACCCAACGTGTGTTTAAAATGAATAGAACACCCAATAAGATTCTCATCGGTAGAAGTAATACCAAGTAAGATTTCCATTAACAGCAGAAATTCCCAGAATGAATGTACATTACTAAATAATGTTAAAGAAGATGCAAAGAAGTGGTAAAGCTCAATAAGCTGACCTTTAATAGCATTGCCTAGTAATATACCCAGTAATACAGTATGCCCAGTATTACTAGCAATTATTGTCAGCAAAGAGACAAAATAAAGTACTAGATACTTAGCCTGCATGTTTTATATGTATGATTATTGAATACATACAGTATGTAAACAATGTGACAACTTCATACATTTACATTTCAAATAACAATGAGGTATGTATACTGTTTAGCTATGCAATACAGGTTGAGTATCCCATGTCCAAATATTCCGAAATACGTAATATTCGGAAATACGGAATTTTTGAGTGAGAGTGAGATGGTGAAACCTTTGTTTTCTGATGGCTCAATGTACACAAACTTTGTTTAATACACAAAGTTATTAAAAATATTGTATTAAATGACCCCCAGGCTGTGTGTATAGGGTGTATATGAAACATAAATGAATTCTGTGAATGTATACAAACTTGTTAATGCACAAAGTTATTAAAAATATTGGCTAAAATGACCTTCCGGCTGTGTGTATAAGGTGTATATGAAACGTAAATGCATTCTGTGCTTAGACTTAGGTCCCATCGCCATGATATTTCATTATGGTAATTATTCCAAAATACTTCTGGTCTGAAGCATTTTGGATAAGGGATACTCAACCTGTATATATAATTTATGTCATATTCATGATGCCTATCTGTATAGGCCTGATTATGGTTTCCGGCGGCGGCTACGGTTTACACTCCTCTAGTGCCTAATCCTAACCCCCCTCCCCCAGGGCCTAACCCTAACAGTCACCCTAAAGCTTACCTTTGAGATGTTGGTGGTCGGAGAGAGAAAGAGAGTAGTGAGAGAGAGAGTATTAGGGGGAGAGAGAGGGGTGAGAGAGAGAGGGAGGGAGAAGGAGCGAGCAGGAGAGAGACTACTTGACTACAGCAGGATGGGGGTGGAGACATAGATGGACGGACGGGGGAGACATGGGTGGACAGATGGACGAACAGAGCACCATATGGGGGCATAGATGGACTTTGGCAGCATTAACGGACAGATGGACAGACAGAGCACAATATTGGGGTATGGCCGGACCGGAGGCGGCATGGACAGAAAGACGACAGAGCACCATATGGGGGTTTAGACTGAAGGACAGGAGGGGGCATAGATGGACAGACAGACGGGCGAACGGGAGGGTCCATAGACGGATAGACAGATAACCATATGGGGGTATAGATGGACAGGATGATCCTACACCAAGATAATGACTCAAAACCATACTTGCCTACTCTCCTGGAAAGGCCGGGAGGCTCCCAGAAATTGGTTGGCACTCCCAGCCCCCCAGGGAAGTGGGCAAGTCTCCTTCATGAGGCACCCCCCCCTCCTCCACCGCTCGCCGCATATCACGGTCGCAGCGGCATCTCATCACAAAGAAGGGGGCGGGGTGATGAAGCGATTCATGTTAAATCACGTCATTGTAGCCCCGCCCCCCACTTTACAAATGATGGTAATGTGGGCATTGTAAAGCGGGGGCCAGGCTTACGATGATGCAGTCGCATCACCACGCCCTCCTCCACGCCTCTGTACATCCTCCTCCACGCCTCCTCCCATGTGATCAGGCTCCTACTTTCCAGAGGGAGCTGCCACAATGTAGGCATGTATGCACAAAACATATCTCTAGGCTATGTCACAACTTTTCAAGGAAAACAGCAAGATGGTAGATTTCAAATCATGGAATGGCCAGAGAAGCTTTTAGATTTTAATATCATCAAGTTGGTTTGGCATTCACTTGATAGATGGGTGAAAGCAAAGTACAACGCATTTGGGCAGCACGGCCAGTGTAATGGTTAGCATTACTGCCTCACAGCACTGAGGTCATGGGTTTGATTCCCACCATGTCCCCTATTCTCCCCGTGCTTGCATGGGTTTCCCCTGGGAACTCCGGTTTCCTCTCACAATCCAAAAATATACTGGCAGGTAAATTGGCTCCCAACAAAATTAACCCTAGCGTGAATGTGTGTGTGTACCAGTGCTAGGAAATATAGATTGTAAGCTCCACTGGGGCAGGGACTGATGTGAATGGCCAAATATTCTCTGTAAAGTGCTGCGGAATATGCGTGTGCTATATAAATAACTGGTAATAATTAATTGTGGTAACTTTTCCAACGGTGTTGGGAAGAACTTCATAAACAATTTTACATTTTATTTAAACAAAATTATTATATGATTTTTTTTTGAACTCCAACTGTTTATTTTCACTATGTTTTAATTACAATTAAAACTGGGGCTGTTCTAAAACTTTTGATCAGTATTGAATTGAAACAATTTGTATCACTGCAATTATGTTTCATCCCTGGCAAGAACTGAAGGCCTAAGTCTGAGTTGGGAATAAAGCTAGAAAGAGCTAGGGATAGCCATCGGTGCTACTGCCAGCGATGGTTACCATCAATGCGGATGGTGAGTCAAACCATCAATGGCAGCTAAGTATTCTGTGCATAGCCATCGATGGTTTTTACTATCGGTGTTTATGCGCATGCGCGGGTGCTCGCTCTTCAGCTGTGTAAGAGCTGGGGGTGGGGCTAAGCTGTGAGTGACAGCTCAGCCTCTTAAAGAGGATGGACATCCCATTCCCGGCTCTTACACACAGTGTAAGAGCCGGAGGCTGCGCAGGGCTGCTGGCTGACAGCCTAGCAGCCCTGTGCAGCAACAGGCAGCCCTAAAATCAAAAGGTGGGGTGAAATCCATCATGCATACAGCTACCATCGATGGTGTATAACCATCTGGTTATACACCAAAAGTATTTAAAATCGGCTATAGACCATCAATGATTTTGAATCATCGATGGTCGATGGCCATCCCTAGAAAGAGCAAGTAATAATGCACCTGGACAAACTATGTTGCAAAGCAAAGGGTGCACATACATACATTTTTATAATGTGCAGTAAATCCTGGCTGCTCTGCTCTTCCATGTAGCCCACAAACACTGGACAGCTTTATTTGTACGCTGCAATTTAGATGTGAGTTTGGACATGCCCCTACCATATCTAAATTAGTGATGAGCGGGTTCGGTTTCTTGGAAACCGAACCCCCCTGAACTTCACCTTTTTTACACGGGTCCGAGGCAGGTTAGAACCTTCCCGCCTTGCTCGGCTAACCCGAGCGCGCCCGAACGTCATCATCCCGCTGTCGGATTCTCGCGAGATTCGGATTCTATATAAGCAGCCGCGCGTCGCCGCCATTTTCACTCGTGCATTGGAGATGATAGGGAGAGGACGTGGCTGGCATCCTCTCCGTTTATTGTAGAAGTTGATTGGTTTATTGCTTAATTGTGGGGAGGATTGGGGAGCAGCTGTTCGGAGGAGTACAGTGCAGAGTTTTGCTGATAAGTGACCACCAGTTTTTATCCGTTCTCTGCCTGAAAAAAACGCTCCATACCATATCTGTGCTCAGTGTGCTGCATAATATATCTGTGCTGAGTGCTCACACTGCTTAATTGTGGGGACTGGGGAGCAGCTATAGCAGGAGTACAGTGCAGAGTTTTGCTGACAGTGACCACCAGTATACGTTGTCTGCCTGAAAAACACTCCATATCTGTGCTCAGTGTGCTGCTTTATTGTGGGGACTGGGGACCACCAGTATAATTTGTCACGATCCGGGTATCTGGACGCCATTTCTTACCCATCAGATGCCTCCTAAGGCTGGCTCAGCGCTCCAGGACCGGATCCCATCTGTTATCCTGATGTGTACATTCCTGTATCCTCTCCTGTCACTCTGGGACGCTGTCACAGTAAACGCCATATTACACCTGGCATGGCGTCTCCCGCGGCCTCCGCCGCCGTCCCTGAACTTCTGCATGCAGAGTGTCTGAGTGGCGATTACGTCAGCCGCGGCCTCCGCTGTGTCCGCGTGGTTGGATGTGCATCTGTCAGCCTGGCGCCTCCTGTCTCCGGTGGCCGGCGCCGCCATTACTGTTTTCATTACCACATGGATTACAAACCAAACTTCCCTCCAAGTGTCTGCATGGGCGCAGCCATCTTGGATTCTGTCAGCTGATCATTTCCACCAATCTGTTCTCAGTATTGATAATCTGCATAATTGCCTAGCCAATCCCTTCCTTGCTGCAGGTATAAATACACTGTGCCTGAGCAAGGAAGGCGTCAGTGCTTTGGTTGTCAAACCTAGTTCCTGTTTGTCTCTCTCCTGTGATTGTCTTCCAGGTTCCAGCTCCTGTCTCAAGACTTCCACCATAGAGACCCGCACCAGCATTCCACCTGCGGTGTAGCCTGACTCTCCAACCCATTGTGGATTCATCTGTTTCCAGCTACAGCCTTACCTGCTTCCAGCTCAGCTTCCAGCAGAGTACAGCTTCTCTTAAAGGGCCGGTGTCCTTTCTACACTTTACCACTCTCCACCGGTATTATTATTTCTCAGCTCTCAAGTTCTACATTTCAGTTCATATTTCATCGCTCCCAAGTTCATTTATTATTTAACTGGTTCCAGCCAGTATCCACTCCGTACTAACAACAGTCTGGTTCCAGCCAGTATCCACAGCAGCTGTTTTATCTTCAGCAACCCAGCTTTTCCTGGAACACCAGCTGGCACAATCCTGGGTTATCTCCATTGCTACAGTCGGGCCTGGTAAGGACTTTCCATCTAGAAGATCATAAGAACTATCTCACACTACCAGTGCCCTGTGGCTCCTGCCATCCTGTAGTACCCAGGAACTGTATTTATTCTTTGCTGACTTTTTACGTTTTCTTTTATTGCTGCTGTGTTGCGGAGTTGTCATAATAAACATCATTGACTTTTATCCAAGTTGTCGTGGTCACGCCTTCGGGCAGTTATTATTCATGTTACTTACATGTCCAGGGGTCTGATACAACCTCCCAGGTTCCGGTACATCTCAGCCCCTACAACTGAGGCTGCCTCCCGTCAGCTTAGGCCCTCAGTTGTGACAGTAAGCACTGACCTAATGAATCCAGCCGGAGACCAGGATCAAGCGGCCAGGCCGATGCAAGAACTGGCAGCCCGACTAGAACATCAGGAGGCTGCACAGGGCCACATCATCCGCTGTCTCCAGGATCTCTCTACTCGGCTGGATGGGATTCAGACAACTCTCCGTGGATCAGGCGCGTCTGGTGCGTCAACCACAGTGACTCCAGCTATAACCCCACCCACCTTACCCATTTCTGCTCCACGTCTTCATCTTCCAACGCCAGCAAAATTTGACGGATCTCCAAGATTCTGCAGGGGATTTCTCAACCAGTGTGAGATTCAGTTTGAGCTACAACCTGGCAATTTTCCCAGTGACCGTACAAAAATTGCCTACATTATTTCTCTTCTCAGTGGCTCAGCCCTTGATTGGGCATCACCGTTATGGGAGAGGTCCGACACCCTGCTATCTTCCTACACTGCCTTCGTGTCAACATTCAGGCGCATCTTCGACGAGCCAGGCCGGGTAACCTCAGCTTCATCCGAGATTCTCCGTTTACGCCAGGGGTCACGTACTGTAGGACAATATCTGATACAGTTCCAGATCCTGGCATCCGAACTGGCGTGGAACGACGAGGCCCTGTATGCTGCATTCTGGCATGGCTTATCTGAGCGTATTAAAGATGAGTTAGCTACCAGAGACTTACCTTCTAAGTTAGATGAGCTAATCTCACTCTGCACGAAAGTTGATTTACGTTTCAGAGAGAGAGCAACTGAGCGTGGAAGATCATCTGCTCCAAAATCTTCTGCTCCTCCTCCTCGTCAACTGTCACCATCTAAAGATGAGCCCATGCAACTTGGCCGTTCCCGTTTAACTCCTGCTGAGCGCCGAAGACGTCTCTCCGAGTTTCTCTGTCTCTATTGTCCAGCTCCGTCTCACACCATTAATGCCTGTCCCAAACGTCCGGGAAACTCCAAATCCTAGCTCGCCAAGGAGAGGGCCGGCTAGGAGTAATGATCTCCTCTCCATCTCCTCAAGATTGTAATCTCCCAGTCTCGCTTCAAGTTGCTCAACGTTATCGGAACGTCATTGCCCTCCTTGATTCCGGAGCAGCTGGGAACTTTATTACCGAAGCCTATGTTAAACGGTGGTCCCTACCCACCGAGAGACTTCCTTCGTCCATTTCTTTAACTGCCGTGGATGGCAGCAAAATTTTTGATGCAGTTATTTCTTTAAGGACTCTACCAGTTCGTCTGAGAGTGGGAGTTCTTCATTCCGAACTTATTTCTTTTTTAGTGATTCCAAGAGCCACACATCCTGTGGTCCTGGGCCTTCCATGGCTCCGTCTTCACAATCCTACAATTGATTGGACGACTACGCAAATCCTGGCATGGGGTTCCTCCTGTGCGGAGACATGTTTGTTTAAAGTATTGCCTGTCTGTTCTTCCTCCCCCAGGTCGTCTGATGTTCCACCTCCTCCATATCAAGATTTCATGGATGTGTTCAGTAAAGCTTCTGCTGATATCCTTCCTCCTCATAGAGAATGGGACTGCCCGATTGATCTCGTTCCAGGGAAGGTTCCACCTCGAGGCCGAACTTATCCGTTGTCTCTGCCTGAGACGCATTCTATGGAGGAATATATTAAAGAGAACCTAGCAAAGGGGTTCATTCGACCTTCTTCTTCTCCAGCCGGCGCAGGCTTCTTTTTTGTAAAAAAGAAAGATGGTGGTCTGCGGCCGTGCATCGACTACAGAGGTTTGAACGACATTACCATCAAGAACCGTTATCCTTTACCCCTGATTACTGAGCTCTTTGACAGAGTTAGCGGAGCTACCATCTTTACAAAGCTGGACTTGAGAGGTGCATACAATCTCATCCGGATCCGTGAGGGTGACGAGTGGAAGACCGCCTTTAACACCCGTGACGGACATTATGAGTACCTCGTCATGCCCTTCGGATTGAGCAATGCTCCAGCTGTCTTCCTGCATTTTGTCAATGAGATCTTCAGAGACATTCTATACCGTCATGTCGTGGTCTATCTAGACGATATCCTCATTTTTGCCAACGATTTAGAGGAACATCGTTTTTGGGTTAAAGAGGTTCTGTCCTGTCTCCGTGTCAATCATCTCTATTGCAAATTAGAAAAATGCGTCTTTGAAGTCAAGTCCATTCCGTTTCTAGGGTACATTGTGTCCGGTTCCGGACTAGAGATGGATCCTGAGAAACTACAAGCAATCCAAAATTGGCCGGTACCCTTAACCCTCAAAGGGGTCCAGAGGTTCTTAGGGTTCGCCAACTATTACCGAAAGTTTATACGAGACTTTTCCACCATTGTGGCGCCTATTACTGCTTTCACTAAGAAGGGTGCTAACCCGTCCAAGTGGTCTGAAGAAGCCATGCAAGCATTTCATCTTTTAAAACAAAGGTTCATCTCTGCGCCTGTTCTGAAACAGCCTGACATCGACTCTCCTTTCATCTTAGAGGTGGATGCCTCCTCCGTTGGAGTAGGAGCGGTGTTATCTCAGAGGGCTAAAGATGGCCATTTACACCCTTGCAGTTTCTTCTCCCGGAAGTTCTCCCCAGCTGAGCGCAACTATGCCATTGGCGACCAGGAGTTGCTAGCCATCAAGCTCGCTCTAGAAGAGTGGAGGTATCTGTTGGAGGGAGCTTCTCATTCAATCACCATACTTACAGACCACAAGAACCTTTTATACCTGAAGGGCGCACAATGTCTCAACCCTCGTCAGGCCAGATGGGCACTTTTCTTTTCCAGGTTCGACTTTAAACTCCAGTTCTGTCCGGGCTCTCAGAATCGCAAGGCCGATGCCCTTTCCCGCTCATGGGAGCAAGAAAATGAGTCAGAGTCTTCAGACAAGCATCCTATTATAAATCCGTTGGCATTCTCCACGGTAGGGATGGACTCTACGCCCCCATCAGGGAAAAGTTTTGTGAAGCCGATGCTAAGGAAGAAGCTCATGCATTGGGCCCATGCTTCCCGTTTTGCCGGACATACAGGTATCCAAAAAACCCTGGAGTTTATCTCTAGGTCCTATTGGTGGCCAACTCTGAAAAAGGACGTCTTGGAGTTTATTGCATCTTGCCCAAAGTGTGCCCAACATAAAGTATCCCGCCAGTCGCCTGCGGGGCAACTGGTTCCACTATCCGTTCCCCGTCGACCATGGACCCACTTGTCGATGGATTTCATTACAGACTTACCCATGTGCAACAAGTTCAATACCATCTGGGTGGTAGTTGACCGGTTCACCAAGATGGCACACTTCATTCCTCTCACCGGTCTTCCGTCAGCTTCCAAGTTGGCTCAAGTATTCATACAAGAGATCTTCCGACTCCACGGTCTTCCTGAAGAAATTATCTCAGATCGAGGAGTTCAATTCACAGCCAAATTCTGGCGAAGTTTATGTCAAGTCCTCCAAGTCAAGCTAAAGTTTTCCACGGCTTACCATCCTCAAACCAATGGTCAAACCGAGAGGGTGAATCAGGACTTGGAGGCCTTCCTCCGCATCTATGTGTCCTCCTCTCAAGATGACTGGGTTCAATTACTTCCCTGGGCCGAGTTCTGTCATAACAACCAGTATCATTCTTCATCTGCTTCAACACCATTCTTCACTAACTTTGGATTCCACCCTAAAGTCCCTGAGTTCCAACCGCTTCCAGCAACTTCTGTTCCCGCAGTGGATATCACCTTGCATCAGTTTGCCAATATCTGGAAGAGCGTACGATCAGCTCTGCTCAAGGCATCGTTCAGGTACAAGAAGTTTGCGGATAAGAAGCGTCGAGCAGTTCCTGCTCTCAAGGTGGGTGATCGGGTATGGTTATCCACGAAGAATTTGAGGTTAAGAGTTCCCAGTATGAAGTTTGCACCTCGCTATATCGGTCCTTTCAAGATTGAACAAGTCATCAATCCTGTTGCTTACAGACTCCAGTTGCCTCCCTTCTTAAAAATACCCAGGACATTCCATGTTTCCCTGTTGAAACCGCTGATCTTGAATCGGTTTCATTCCTCACTTCCTCCAACTCCGAAAGTCCAAACTCAACGAGGCGTTGAGTATGAAGTGGCCAAGATCCTGGACTCACGTCACCGTTACGGTCAACTACAATATCTTATTGACTGGAAGGGTTATGGTCCTGAGGAACGTTCATGGACCAATGCTTCTGATGTCCATGCTCCTGCCTTGGTCCGGAGATTCCATTCCAAGTTTCCTCAAAAGCCAAAAAAGTGTCCTGGGGCCACTCCTAAAGGGGGGGGGGTGCTGTCACGATCCGGGTATCTGGACGCCATTTCTTACCCATCAGATGCCTCCTAAGGCTGGCTCAGCGCTCCAGGACCGGATCCCATCTGTTATCCTGATGTGTACATTCCTGTATCCTCTCCTGTCACTCTGGGACGCTGTCACAGTAAACGCCATATTACACCTGGCATGGCGTCTCCCGCGGCCTCCGCCGCCGTCCCTGAACTTCTGCATGCAGAGTGTCTGAGTGGCGATTACGTCAGCCGCGGCCTCCGCTGTGTCCGCGTGGTTGGATGTGCATCTGTCAGCCTGGCGCCTCCTGTCTCCGGTGGCCGGCGCCGCCATTACTGTTTTCATTACCACATGGATTACAAACCAAACTTCCCTCCAAGTGTCTGCATGGGCGCAGCCATCTTGGATTCTGTCAGCTGATCATTTCCACCAATCTGTTCTCAGTATTGATAATCTGCATAATTGCCTAGCCAATCCCTTCCTTGCTGCAGGTATAAATACACTGTGCCTGAGCAAGGAAGGCGTCAGTGCTTTGGTTGTCAAACCTAGTTCCTGTTTGTCTCTCTCCTGTGATTGTCTTCCAGGTTCCAGCTCCTGTCTCAAGACTTCCACCATAGAGACCCGCACCAGCATTCCACCTGCGGTGTAGCCTGACTCTCCAACCCATTGTGGATTCATCTGTTTCCAGCTACAGCCTTACCTGCTTCCAGCTCAGCTTCCAGCAGAGTACAGCTTCTCTTAAAGGGCCGGTGTCCTTTCTACACTTTACCACTCTCCACCGGTATTATTATTTCTCCGCTCTCAAGTTCTACATTTCAGTTCATATTTCATCGCTCCCAAGTTCATTTATTATTTAACTGGTTCCAGCCAGTATCCACTCCGTACTAACAACAGTCTGGTTCCAGCCAGTATCCACAGCAGCTGTTTTATCTTCAGCAACCCAGCTTTTCCTGGAACACCAGCTGGCACAATCCTGGGTTATCTCCATTGCTACAGTCGGGCCTGGTAAGGACTTTCCATCTAGAAGATCATAAGAACTATCTCACACTACCAGTGCCCTGTGGCTCCTGCCATCCTGTAGTACCCAGGAACTGTATTTATTCTTTGCTGACTTTTTACGTTTTCTTTTATTGCTGCTGTGTTGCGGAGTTGTCATAATAAACATCATTGACTTTTATCCAAGTTGTCGTGGTCACGCCTTCGGGCAGTTATTATTCATGTTACTTACATGTCCAGGGGTCTGATACAACCTCCCAGGTTCCGGTACATCTCAGCCCCTACAACTGAGGCTGCCTCCCGTCAGCTCAGGCCCTCAGTTGTGACATAATTAATATTATATAGGAGGAGTACAGTGCAGAGTGCACTGCTGTACCTACCTCTGTGTCGTCATCCATTAAGAATACTATCCATCTACATTCTATACCTGTGGTGCATTTTAGTTTTGCAGTTTGCTGACAGTGTCCACCAGTATACTATATATACTTATAGCAGTACGGTAGGCCACTGCTGTACCTACCTCTGTGTCGTCATCCATTAAGTATACTATCCATCTACATTCTATACCTGTGGTGCATTTTAGTTTTGCAGTTTGCTGACAGTGTCCACCAGTATACTATATATAGCAGTACGGTAGGCCACTGCTGTACCTACCTCTGTGTCGTCATCCATTAAGTATACTATCCATCTACATTCTATACCTGTGGTGCATTTTAGTTTTGCAGTTTGCTGACAGTGTCCACCAGTATACAATATATAGCAGTACGGTAGGCCACTGCTGTACCTACCTCTGTGTCGTCACTCGTCATCCATTAAGTATACTATCCATCTACATTCTATACCTGTGGTGCATTTTAGTTTTGCAGTTTGCTGACAGTGTCCACCAGTATACTATATATAGCAGTACGGTAGGCCACTGCTGTACCTACCTCTGTGTCGTCATCCATTAAGTATACTATCCATCTACATTCTATACCTGTGGTGCATTTTAGTTTTGCAGTTTGCTGACAGTGTCCACCAGTATACTGTATATAGCAGTACGGTAGGCCACTGCTGTACCTACCTCTGTGTTGTCACTCGTCATCCATTAAGTATACTATCCATCTACATTCTATACCTGTGGTGCATTTTAGTTTTGCAGTTTGCTGACAGTGTCCACCAGTATACTATATATACTTATAGCAGTACGGTAGGCCACTACTGTACCTACCTCTGTGTCGTCATCCATTAAGTATACTATCCATCTACATTCTATACCTGTGGTGCATTTTAGTTTTGCAGTTTGCTGACAGTGTCCACCAGTATACTATATATAGCAGTACGGTAGGCCACTGCTGTACCTACCTCTGTGTCGTCACTCGTCATCCATTAAGTATACTATCCATCTACATTCTATACCTGTGGTGCATTTTAGTTTTGCAGTTTGCTGACAGTGTCCACCAGTATACTATATATAGCAGTACGGTAGGCCACTGCTGTACCTACCTCTGTGTCGTCATCCATTAAGTATACTATCCATCTACATTCTATACCTGTGGTGCATTTTAGTTTTGCAGTTTGCTGACAGTGTCCACCAGTATACTATATATAGCAGTACGGTAGGCCACTGCTGTACCTACCTCTGTGTCGTCACTCGTCATCCATTAAGTATACTATCCATCTACATGCTATACCTGTGGTGCATTTTAGTTTTGCGCAGTAAATATAGTAGTAGGCCATTGCTATTGATACTGGCATATAATTCCACACATTAAAAAATGGAGAACAAAAATGTGGAGGTTAAAATAGGGAAAGATCAAGATCAACTTCTACCTCGTGCTGAAGCTGCTGCCACTAGTCATGGCCGAGACGATGAAATGCCATCAACGTCGTCTGCCAAGGCCGATGCCCAATGTCATAGTAGAGAGCATGTAAAATCCAAAACACAAAAGTTCAGTAAAATGACCCAAAAATCAAAATTAAAAGCGTCTGAGGAGAAGCGTAAACTTGCCAATATGCCATTTACGACACAGAGTGGCAAGGAACGGCTGAGGCCCTGGCCTATGTTCATGGCTAGTGGTTCAGCTTCACATGAGGATGGAAGCACTCATCCTCTCGCTAGAAAAAAGAAAAGACAAGCTGGCAAAAGCACAGCAAAGAACTGTGCGTTCTTCTAAATCACAAATCCCCAAGGAGAGTCCAATTGTGTCGGTTGCGATGCCTGACCTTCCCAACACTGGACGGGAAGAGCTTGCGCCTTCCACCATTTGCACGCCCCCTGCAAGTGCTGGAAGGAGCACCCGCAGTCCAGTTCCTGATAGTCAAATTGAAGATGTCACTGTTGAAGTACACCAGGATGAGGATATGGGTGTTGCTGGCGCTGGGGAGGAAATTGACAAGGAGGATTCTGATGGTGAGGTGGTTTGTTTAAGTCAGGCACCCGGGGAGACACCAGTTGTCCGTGGGAGGAATATGGCCATTGACATGCCTGGTCAAAATACAAAAAAAATCAGCTCTTCGGTGTGGAATTATTTCAACACAAATGCGGACAACAGGTGTCAAGCCGTGTGTTGCCTTTGTCAAGCTGTAATAAGTAGGGGTAAGGACGTTAACCACCTCGGAACATCCTCCCTTATACGTCACCTGCAGCGCATTCATCATAAGTCAGTGACAAGTTCAAAAACTTTGGGTGACAGCTGAAGCAGTCCACTGACCACTAAATCCCTTCCTCTTGTAACCAAGCTCCTGCAAACCACACCACCAACTCCCTCAGTGTCAATTTCCTCCTTACCCAGGAAAGCCAATAGTCCTGCAGGCCATGTCACTGTCAAGTCTGACGAGTCCTCTCCTGCCTGGGATTCCTCCGATGCATCCTTGAGTGTAACGCCTACTGCTGCTGGCGCTGCTGTTGTTGCTGCTGGGAGTCGATCGTCATCCCAGAGAGGAAGTCGGAAGACCACTTGTACTACTTCCAGTAAGCAATTGACTGTCCAACAGTCCTTTGCGAGGAAGATGAAATATCACAGCAGTCATCCTGCTGCAAAGCAGATAACTCAGGCCTTGGCAGCCTGGGCGGTGAGAAACGTGGTTCCGGTATCCATCGTTAATTCAGAGACTTGATTGAGGTACTGTGTCCCCGGTACCAAATACCATCTAGGTTCCATTTCTCTAGGCAGGCGATACCGAAAATGTACACAGACCTCAGAAAAAGACTCACCAGTGTCCTAAAAAATGCAGTTGTACCCAATGTCCACTTAACCACGGACATGTGGACAAGTGGAGCAGGGCAGACTCAGGACTATATGACTGTGACAGCCCACTGGGTAGATGTATTGCCTCCCGCAGCAAGAACAGCAGCGGTGGCACCAGTAGCAGCATCTCGCAAACGTCAACTCGTTCCTAGGTAGGCTACGCTTTGTATCACCGCTTTCCAGAATAGGCACACAGCTGACAACCTCTTACGGCAACTGAGGAAGATCATCGCAGAATGGCTTACCCCAATTGGACTCTCCTGGGGATTTGTGACATCGGACAACGCCAGCAATATTGTGCGTGCATTACATCTGGGCAAATTCCAGCACGTCCCATGTTTTGCACATACATTGAATTTGGTGGTGCAGAATTATTTAAAAAACGACAGGGGCGTGCAAGAGATGCTGTCGGTGGCCCGAAGAATTGCGGACACTTTCGAAATTCAGGCACCGCGTACAGAAGACTGGAGCACCACCAAACATTCCTGAACCTGCCCTGCCATCATCTGAAGCAAGAGGTGGTAACGAGGTGGAATTCAACCCTCTATATGCTTCAGAGGATGTAGGAGCAGCAAAAGGCCATTCAAGCCTATACATCTACCCACGATATAGGCAAAGGAGGGGGAATGCACCTGACTCAAGCGCAGTGGAGAATGATTTCAACGTTGTGCAAGGTTCTGCAACCCTTTGAACTTGCCACACGTGAAGTCAGTTCAGACACTGCCAGCCTGAGTCAGGTCATTCCCCTCATCAGGCTTTTGCAGAAGAAGCTGGAGACATTGAAGGAGGAGCTAAAACAGAGCGATTCCACTAGGCATGTGGGACTTGTGGATGGAGCCCTTAATTCGCTTAACCAGGATTCACGGGTAGTCAATCTGTTGAAATCAGAGCACTACATTTTGGCCACCGTGCTCGATCCTAGATTTAAAACCTACGTTGTATCTCTCTTTCCGGCAGACACAAGTCTGCAGAGGTTCAAAGACCTGCTGGTGAGAAAATTGTCAAGTTAAGCGGAACGTGACCCGTCAACATCTCCTCCTTCACATTCTCCCGCAACTGGGGGTGCGAGGAAAAGGCTAAGAATTCCTAGCCCACCCGCTGGCGGTGATGCAGGGCAGTCTGGAGCGAGTGCTGACATCCGGTCCGGACTGAAGGTCCTGCCAATGATTACTGACATGTCGTCTACTGTCACCGCATATGATTCTCTCACCATGGAAAGAATGGTGGAGGATTATATGAGTGACCGCATCCAAGTAGGCACGTCAGACAGTCCGTACGTATACTGGCAGGAAAAAGAGGCAATTTGGAGGCCCTTGCACAAACTGGCTTTATTCTACCTAAGTTGCCCTCCCTCCAGTGTGTACTCCGAAAGAGTGTTTAGTGCAGCCGCTTACCTTGTCAGCAATCGGCGTACGAGGTTACTTTCTGAAAATGTGGAGAAGATGATGTTCATCAAAATGAATTATAATCAATTCTTCCGTGGAGACATTCACCAGCAGCAATTGGCTCCAGAAAGTACACGGGGACCTGAGATGGTGGATTCCAGTGGGGACGAATTAATAATCTGTGAGGAGGGGGATGTACACAGTGAAAGGGGTGAGGAATCGGAGGATGATGATGAAGTGGACATCTTGCCTCTGTAGAGCCAGTTTGTGCAAGGAGAGATTGATTGCTTCTTTTTTGGTGGGGGCACAAACCAACCAGTCATTTCAGTCACAGTCGTGTGGCAGACCCTGTCGCTGAAATGATGGGTTCGTTAAAGTGTGCATGTCCTGTTTATACAACATAAGGGTGGGTGGGAGGG
Organism: Pseudophryne corroboree; assembly: GCF_028390025.1. Lineage (NCBI taxonomy): Eukaryota > Metazoa > Chordata > Amphibia > Anura > Myobatrachidae > Pseudophryne > Pseudophryne corroboree. The sequence goes on along the minus strand of NC_086445.1, from coordinate 584,109,543 downwards.
CCCAAGGACAATTGCATCTTGCACCTCTTTTTTCTTTCATTTTTCTTTGCATCATGTGCTGTTTGGGGACAATTTTTGGAAGTGCCATCCTGTCTTGATTGACACTGCAGTGCCACTCCTAGATGGGCCAGGTGTTTGTGTCGGCCACTTGTGTCGCTTAGCTTAGTCACACAGCCACCTTGGCGCGCCTCTTTTTTTCTTTGCATCATGTGCTGTTTGGGGACAATTTTTTGGAAGTGCCATCCTGTCTTGATTGACACTGCAGTGCCACTCCTAGATGGGCCAGGTGTTTGTGTCGGCCACTTGTGTCGCTTAGCTTAGTCAAACAGCCACCTTGGTGCGCCTCTTTTTTTCTTTGCATCATGTGCTGTTTGGGGACTATTTTTTAAATCGGCCATCCTGTCTGACACTGCAGTGCCACTCCTAGATGGGCCAGGTGTTTGTGTCGGCAACTTGGGTCGCTTAGCTTAGTCATCCAGCGACCTTGGTGCAAATTGTAGGACTAAAAATAATATTGTGAGGTGTGAGGTGTTCAGAATAGACTGAAAATGAGTGGAAATTATGGTAATTGAGGTTAATAATACTATGGGATCAAAATGACCCCCAAATTCTATGATTTAAGCTGTTTATTAGGGGTTTTTGAAAAAAACACCCGAATCCAAAACACACCCGAATCCGACAAAAAATTTTCGGTGAGGTTTTGCCAAAACGCGTCCGAATCTAAAACACGGCCGCGGAACCGAATCCAAAACCAAAACACAAAACCCGAAAAATGTCCGGTGCACATCACTAATCTAAATCTCTCTGCACAGTTTACATCTGCCCTGACTGTTTTTTTTCTAGGCTGCGCAGGTACTTGTTCTTTCTTACTCTATCCCCCACTCAGAACCATGCTCTGGGTCCCTATTGCTACTCTAGCATATAAATGATAACGTAGTGATGTAGGTTCGGTACACCTTACCTGTACTCACCTTATATTGGTTACCATTTGTGTGCAATGGTTTTCAGTCTGCATAGTTTGTAATTTTAACACCAATAATCTTAGTCATTATATTGATTTTTCTGAAATCCAAATTTTCTGCATACAAGCAGCACTCCTTCAGCATCTGCTGTAACAGGATGGATCAGTATTTCAGTGTGAGCTTTGTATTCTGCAGCCCATGCCCATTTCCCTTGTCCTTCTGCTATGTGTTGAACACCACCACCCTCCTTTTCACAATTCACTACCACCTGCAACTCCCATCTGTTCCATGTTTCACCTCTCCTCAATCCCTGCAGCCTTTATACAAGCAATTGTATGTAAGGTGAGCCAACATCAAAGTAAATGGAATTGACCATGTCAGGCTAGAAAGAATCAGGTAAAATTACCACAATTTTGTTTTTACAGTTGTGTTTTTGTAGCTACTGTAATTGTAAAAAGATGTTTCCAAGCGTTTAGAGGTAAGCTGCATTTAGCTGCAATCTAGTGATTGGGTAGAACTGGGAACAGCAAAGTGATAAAACAAATAGACATACTGTAGGAAAAAAAGAATATTAAACAAAAATGTTTTTCTTTAGGATTGGTAAATTTGATGTTTCAGCATTAGTAATATATGTCATTTGTTGTGGGGAATTATTCCTGGAAGTGGGAATTCAAGTTCATATCACCATAATAACACATATGATAATGTTGTAAATACTTAGCCCATGGACACATGAACTTTGCATATAGAAATGAGCAGTTTGTATTCAGAGAAATCTGGCAGTACCGAATTTGGGGTTTTCTAGTAGAAATGAGTCCCAGCTCGGGTCCTCCCTCCAAATTCAGTTCTCAAATTGAGGCAACTTGTAATTTTCCCAGAAATGTCAGATCTTGCATGTTTTGTATTACATATAAGAGTCCCTCCCTAGTGATCAGGCGTTATTGCACACGGGAGAATACATGTACAAGGCGTGGGCTGTACTTGTGCTGCAATACTACCATGGCTGAATTAACAATGGATCGGATGGAGCTGCAGCCCCAGTCCCCCAGTGAAAATAGGTCCACTGGATCCCGGATCAGCTGGAGAAATTCCTGTCAAAGGCTGCCAAAAGCCGTCTGAGATCCAACACCACACACTGCTTGCCAGTCAGTCTGAGGTCAAGTCTAGAGCAGTTCCTGCCGCTGCATTTCAGCTTAGCAGAGCTCCATCAGCCCCGCCCACCTCTGCAATGTTCAACAGGAGCTATAGTGTCCCTGCATGGCAGTGTGTACAGTGACCAATGGGCACATATGGACTTGGGAACTATACTTTCTATAGAGAAGCAGTGGGCGATTCTATGTGTGTAATGTGTTTGGCTTTTAAATTAAAGTGAATGGAAATGCATAGGAATGAGGTGGGCAGTGATAGCCAGGTGTCCTGCAGCCACAGTCATACATCCAGCATATAGGGCGTAACAGCAGGGACGTGCAGTCAGGGTAGGCAGAGGAGGCAGGGCCTCCCCTGTAATATCCTCCCCATACAGAGTTTTGACTATAAAAATGTTTATTATCATACAGAAAAGATACTTAGAACTTTAAGTGTCTTCTTTCTGTTAATGTAATAATTTTTATAGTTAAATATTCTGCATATGTGGGGCGCATTCTGGAACTGCACGGAGAGGCAAGAGATGAGGTAACAACAGCTTTGCCACATCTCATACTCAAACACTGCCTAGAGCTGGGGGGGTGGGGCGACACAGCAGCAAATGATGCAGCAAAGAAAATAACAATGGGAGGCATGCCTCACAGTAGGGGGGAGTGCTTTCATCTATGTTGACCAATCCAGGTCCAGTAAGCCCAGGAGGAAGAGACCAGAGCAGCGCTGGTGTCAGCAGGATCCCGCCTCTAGCAGCACTGCAGCAGCATGAAATCGATTGCCCAACACCCAGAGATAATGTAAAGTACTGGTTGCAGAGACCACTGAGGGGGAACTGTGCTGGCATTGCACCGCCAGTACACTGACATTCGGAGGCGGACGGGAAGAAGTCCCACCAGCCTGCGTGAACCCAAATACAGTTCAGCATCCGACAGCCCGGGAAATAGTAATTGAGCACTGACTGTGGAGACCTTTGCTAGGGGGCTGTATTGCATGGATACCGGGAGGACCATAAGAGGAGGTCCCATTCATACAGGTGGGAGATCAGCTTTCCTTCATTCCAGGATCCTCTATGTATCATTGGGGGATCAGTTAAGATGACGGCTGTCAGGATCTTGGCAGTCAAAATACTGACGCCAGAATCCCGACAACTGTCAGACTGCCGACGCTGCAATCCAGACAGTCGGCATCCCTACTGTATAGCCGGCAGGTTAGGATTGGGGGGGGTTAGGTTTAGGTGCCATCCGGGGTTGTTAGGGTTAGGCTGCAGGGAGGGCGGGTTAGGTTTAAGCACTAAGGGGGGGGGGGGGGTTAGAGTTAGGCTGCGGGGAGGGGGTTAGGGTTAGCCACCACCAGATGGAGGTTAGGGTTAAGCTGCAGGAAGGGAGGGAGAGGGAGGGAACGTACTTCTCTCTCCCCTACTGGGATTTCAAATATCAGGATGCCAGCATCGGTATTGTGAACGCCGGCATCCCGTCCATTGGACAGACATATTGAGCCCATCATCGGCACCTGTGACGTGATCCTATTGCCTACAGAAGAAGCAGTGTTGTACAATCTGGCCAGCCCATTATTTGTTGTGAGCCATCTCTAACATAGCTTATTAACGATGTTCTTTATGAACTCCAGTTTTGGGTGATGTATTTTTTTATATGGCCTAAATCTGTATTGTATGTTTTTAATCATTTATTTATTAAACTTATGAAACTTTATTCCATCTGTAGCTATACAATATTATTTATAATATAATGTATTCTACTGATGATGATGATGATGATGATTATGTATTCTAATGATCTGTGTTTCTATGGGTGTAGTGCAGGGACATGAGAGTTAAGGGGCCTACACACTGGGCGATATCTTTCAGTGTGAATGCATCAATGAACGATGTGTGTGCCTGCAACCGTTCATCGTTGAACGATCATCGTTGATACATGCCATTTAATTTGGACGATATAGATGTATGTACTCTCATATTGTTCAAATTGACCCTCGATATTGTCCAGTGTGTAGTAAAAATCGACCATTGATACTATCATTGGGCGATAATATCGATGGTCGAAAACATTGCCCAGTGTGTAGGCCCCTTTACAATGAGTAGGGGGTGAGGCACGCTCCTGGCACTCAGACCCATCCCCATTTATGCCTCCCCAGCCTCTGACCTCACGTCACTGGGTAGCAGTATGGCACGGCACCTACTCATCCTTGTGCCTCTATTGGAGAAATAATGCTTTCTTCCAGGTAACAATTGCCCTGGCCCCACGGTTGCTCAGCGGTCTCCACTGTAAGCTTTCTCTCACTGGATGGGTTAGTGAGCTTGCACTCATGCAGCACCAAGTACCCCCACAGCTGCATCACAATTGCAGTAATGTTTCCCCAAACTTGTCCCCCCCGTTTTCAAACAGCGGGCGCATGCGTATGCACCGCAATGCGCACGTGTGTCGGCAAACAGCAACAGGCATCGCCGGTCAGCAACAGGCTGGTGCAAAAATTCAAATCGCGCAACCATTTGCATGCTGATTGACAGGAGGAAGCCGTTGCAAGTGGTAACTGACTGTTTTCTGGGAGTGTTAGGGAAAACGCAGGCGTACCCAAGTGTTTTCTGGGAGGGTGTGTGACGTCAGCTCCGGCCCCGATCAGCCTGTTCTGATCGCACTGTAGGAGTAAGTCCTCGGCTGCGCACAGACTGCACACACAGGGCAAATCATTCAATGGTGAGTGAGCTGCGAATGGATTTGCAGCTGTCCGCTGACTGAGTTTTTTTTTTTTAGCAGCTCGGCGTATACATGCGATCACACACTTGCATAGCAAATATACACTCCCCTTGGGCGGCGACTATCTGATCGCAGGAGTACAATTTTAGCAGCCTAGCGATCAGGTCTGAATCACCCCCTATGTGTTGTGCTGCAAAAACAAGTTAAAAAAATAAAAGGCTCTTGTTTGTTAAAGTGAACCTGCACTTTTTATATTAGCTGGGTTGTGTTACATAACACATATTGAGTACCTGGCTGATACATACCGCCTATCTGTCTACTAGAAAATAATAATAATAATAATAATAATAATAATTATTATTATTATTATTATTATTATAATTATTATTATTAAAGTTGACAAATTGTACCTAATCATTTCAAAATCAAAACAAGTGATACAGTGTATATCATATTATCTGGGTTGTGTTACATAATACATACTGAGTGCCTGGCCCGCCTGATACCTACCGCCTATCTGTCTGTACTACAAAATAATTCTTATATTTACCCAAATCCTGACAACATTTGTCAAGGCATCTGTACCATTTGTGGGGCCAAAGTTACTAGAGGGAGGGACGTTAAACATCTAGGCACATCATCCCTGTTATATCATTTGCAGCAAGTTCATGCATATTATTTACAAAATTCTGGAAAATCTTGTAAAATAATAACAAGCAGACCAGCAGTTTTAAATCTTGTAAGCAACTGGCGTAGGAGGCTAATTCCAAAAAATGTGGAATAACTGATGTTTATTAAAATGAATTACAAATTCTATGAGGAAGACCTGTGCTACCAATTACGACAAACAGAAACTTCTTCTGTAGTGGTGGATCAGCTAATACTGTGTGGTGATGATGATGATGATGATGATGATGGTGGTGATGATGATGATGATATTAACAGCAGTGAGGAGAGTGATGATGAGTCTGATATGTTCCAAATGTGATGATGAATAAAAGCTGCCTTAACCCCTTTGTCAGTTTGGTTTGTGGGGGCCCAAACAAACCAACCACTGTCACTGAAGTGCTTGGTACGTCAAACTGTGCGTGTCCTTTTTAATATACAACTAAAGGGTTGGTGGGAGGGCCCAAGAACATTTCCATCATGCACCACTTTTCTCTTCATTCTGGGCTGTATTTTTGGGGAGCATTGGTGACTGTCTTCTGTCTCTTGCAAGTTCATCCTTTACCAGCTCACCCCTTGTTCTTATCATGCTGTCTTGTGTGTGCTTTACTGGCAGCGTACAATAAATTAATTAGAAAGAATAATAATTGTATAATACTAATTTTTTTTTGAGGGGGGGAGGGGCATTGTTGACTATCTTTTTGCGTAGACAAACATTTTTATTGGTTATTAATCTAATACATTACTGATTTGCAACACAGTTTTAAACAGAAATGATGTGGTGCCTCACAAAACCCTCCCCCCCTCCCCTCCCCAAAACCTTCTGGAGCATGTTTAGCATTATTTAGTAATACGCACAAGAGAAATTATTCACAACAGTCAACAGAAATGATTGCAAACTTGTAGATCATGGATATACCACCAGCCCACCACTGGGGCATCATTTATAAGGGGAATTTTTGTGTGTGGGACATAAAATGGTGTCAGTGTTATAACTATGGCCCTCATTCCGGGTTGATCGGTCGCAAGGCGAATTTAGCAGAGTTACACACGCTTAGTCTACGCCTACTGGGAGTGTATCTTAGCATCTTAAAAGTGCGAACGAAGTTTACGCAATATTGCGAACAAAAAAAACTTAGCAGTTTTAGAGTAGCTCCAGACTTACTCTGCCTGTGCGATCAGTTCAGTGCTTGTCGTTCCTGGGTTGACGTCACAAACACTCCCAGCGTTCGCCCAGACACTCCCCCGTTTCTCCGGCCACTCCTGCGTTTTTTCCGGAAACGGTAGCGTATTTAGCCACACGCCCATAAAACGCCGTGTTTCCGCCCAGTAACACCCATTTCCTGTCAATCACACTACGTTCGCCGGTGCGAACAAAAAGCCGTGAGTAAAAATCCTTTCTTCATAGCAGAATTACTTAGCGCAGTCGCAGTGCGAACATTGCGCATGCGCTCTAAGCTGATTTTCACTGCGATGCGAAAAAAAAGAACGAGCGAACGACTCGGAATGAGGGCCTATGTGCGGCATTATATGTAATAGGCATCATGGTGTGTGATATAATATGTAAGGCATTACGGTGTGTGGCATAATGTGTAATGGGTTTTACGTGTTTGGCATAATGTGTAATGGGCATTACGGTGTGTGGCACAGTGGTGCAAGTAGAAAAAATGTCTTACGGGTACTGTGTGCGCACGCCGAAGGCGCTCGCACAAAAAATGGGTGTGGCCAAATGTCACATGGGGCGTGGCCAATGAAAATGGGGGCGTGATACACATATGGGGGAGGGGCAGATACACGTATGACCCCAATAGTGCCAGATACACGTTGCCCCACAGTGCCAGATATACATTGCCCCACAGTGCCAGATACACATTGACTAACAGTGCCAGATACACATTGCCCCACAGTGCCAGATACAGAAATGCCCCCAGAGTGCCAGATATACATTGCCTCGCAGTGTCAGATACACGTTGCTCCACAGTGCCAGATATACATTGCCCCACAGTGCCAGATACACATTGCCCCTCAGTGCCAGATACACAAATGCTCCCACTGTGTCAGATATACATTGCCCCCCGTGCCAGATACAGAAATGCCCCTACAGTGCCAGATATGCCCCCAGTGCCAGATATCCCCCAGTGCCAGGTATACATGCCCCCCCAGTGCCAGATATCCCCCAGTGCCAGGTATATATGCCCCCCAGTGCCAGATATCCCCCAGTGCCAGGTATATATGCCCCCCAGTGCCAGATATCCCCCAGTGCCAGATAGAAATGCCCCCCCAGTGCCAGATATCCCCCAGTGCCAGATAGAAATGCCCCCCCAGTGCCAGATATCCCCCAGTGCCAGGTATAACATGCCCCACCCCTTCCCTGCTCATTGCTGCCGCTGGCCGCTGCCGTCCTGTGTGAGGGAAGGAGAGCGCAGCCTGTGCCTCTCCTTCCCCTCAGTCTCCGGCGGGTGTCTCACAGTTTAATTCAGCGCCGATCCGTGAGCCAATCAGAGCTCGCACCGCGAGCTCTGATTGGCTCATGGATCGGCGCTGAATTAAACTATGACACCCGCCGGAGACTAAGGGGAAGGAGAGGCACAGGCTGCGCTCTCCTTCCCTCACATCAGCGGCGGTGCGAGGAGCGGCGGCCCGTCGGTGTGGGTACGGCGTACCCACGGCTAAATTCTTACGGGTACGCCGTACCCACCCGTACCCGCCCACTTGCACCACTGGTGTGGCATAATGTGTAATAAGCATTACGGTGTGTGACACAATGTGTAATGGGCATTACGGTGTTTGACATAATATGGCCATGCCCGTATTGTCATGTAGCCACTCCCCTAGTTTCATATGACCATGCCAATTTTTACTATTAGTACCACTAAGAGAAAATTTCTACTTGCACCACTGGCTACAGGGGTGTGATACCCAAGTAGGAAGGAGGGGAAGGTGGCAGTATGGGCAGAAGGTCAGCCTCCTAATATTTATTAGTGTGTAAGTTAGGCTGATTTAGAGTTTACAGCTCTACAGTGCAACTATTAATTTTCTCAACTCTCTTTGAACCCTTGTCGGGAATCCGTAGAAATCAACTTTTTATTCTTCATTCATTTAAATTTTCTAAATGAATTAGTTAATTAATCAATCAATCAATCAATCAATCATTTTCAATCAATCAATCAATCACTTAATTAATTAATTAAATAATTTACCTGCTTGCCACTACATACTCCACCTCCATTTCGCTGTACAGCCCTGGGGCCTCTTCTTGATTAATGAAAACACTCTTTCTATGGGGTCCTATAGTTTATTAAACTGCCATTTATCTGCCACTGCTGTGCTGCAATGTTTCATAGATGTGTCTTTTAAAGTAGCTGCCGTGTGTTTGTGCCACTGCCAGCCAACCTTTAGCCAATGTTGGTGAACAATATTGTGAGCTGTGAGGTGATCAAAACTGACTGGAAATATTGGAAATGAATGTTATTGAGGTTAATAATACTGTAGGAACAAAAGTAGGTCCAAATGACATGATTTTAGAATTTCTTTTAATCAAGTTTCAAGAAATCCGAAACCAAATCCGAATCTAAACCAAAACTTTTGAGAGTGGTGATAAAGATGGAAGGAAACCATCTTTGTTCATAGACTCCATATTGCTAAGCTGTTTATAATTGTTTATCAGATCAGAGTTGATATTGGAAAGAACTGCAAGGCGTTGCACTTTGAGTGAACTATATTGAAACCTTCTTATGATCTATTTTTATTACTTTTCTGAGTAAAATATAAATGTCAGCAGCTAGACATATAGGCTTCACAGGTGTCCAGTAGTTTGCGGTATGGGAGGTGTGAAAACATAACTAGACATAGCATGTCTCACTGTTAGCAAAATTCCCCTAACTAACCCATTTAAAAGCACATACAGTATAAAAAATATAGGCGCTGGCAAATATATTACGTATAAGATAAGAGTTTTATTAGCCAATAGGACAAAACTCAAAAACAAAACACTGAGGGTAGTTTGGCTAACCAAAACACGAGGGTCCGCTCACATCTCTAGTCTGCAAACAGCTATTGTGCAAATGGCCTATTACAGGGCCTAATTCAAGGTTGATTGCAAAACATAATTTTCCTCTAATGGGCAAAACCATGTGCGCTGCAGGTGGGGCAGATATAACATGTGCAGAGAGAGTTAGATTTGGGTGGGTTATTTTGTTTCTGTGCAGGGTAAATACTGTCTGCTTTATTTTTAAACTGCAATTTAGATTTCAGTTTGAAATTGAATACACCCCACCCAAATCTAACTCTCTCTGCACAGGTTATATCTGCCCCCCCTGCAGTGCACATGGTTTTGCCCAACTGCTAACAAATTTGCTGCTGCGATCAACTCAGAATTAGGCCCATGGGGGGTCATTCCGAGTTGTTCGCTCGTTATTTTTTTCTCGCAATGGAGCGATTAGTCGCTAATGCGCATGCGCAATGTCCGCAGTGCGACTGCACCAAGTAAATTTGCTATGCAGTTAGGTATTTTACTCACGGCATTACAAGGTTTTTTCTTCGTTCTGGTGATCGGAGTGTGATTGACAGGAAGTGGGTGTTTCTGGGCGGAAACTGGCCGTTTTATGGGTGTGTGCGAAAAAACGCTACAGTTTCTGGGAAAAACGCGGGAGTGGCTGGAGAAACGGAGGAGTGTCTGGGCGAACGCTGGGTGTGTTTGTGACGTCAAACCAGGAACGAAACTGACTGAACTGATCGCAGATGCCGAGTAAGTCTGAAGCTACTCAGAAACTGCTAAGAAGTGTCTATTCGCAATTCTGCTAATCTTTCGTTCGCAATTTTGATAAGCTAAGATTCACTCCCAGTAGGCGGCGGCTTAGCGTGTGCAAAGCTGCTAAAAGCAGCTTGCGAGCGAACAACTCGGAATGACCCCCATGGTTTTGAACATCTGCTAACAAATTTGCTGCTACGATCAGTTCTGAATTAGGCCCATTAAAATATCCAGATCCACATAAAAAAAAACCATTGAAATAGCCAGAGCGCCTGCCTTTGTGGCGCAGCTTCAGTGCACAGAGTACTTTCACCCTACAATACCTGTTGCACAGCTTCAGCGCACACAGGTGGTCATTCCGAGTTAATCGCAGCCAGCAACTTTTTGCTGCTGCTGCGAGCAATAGTCCACGCCTATGGGGGAGTGTATTTTAGCTTAGCAGGGCTGCGATCGTCGCGTACGCGCACTGCGCCCCCCCGAGCATGCGCATTCCGCACCCATTCGCACCGCAGCAAAAACCCGCTGCGTGCGAACGGGTCGGAATGATCCCCACAGTTTCTGCCCTTACTCACATTATGGAGATGGAAGCAATATAAATTGATTGTACTAGTATAGAAAACATAAATATAAGAGAATATGAATACATGAGGGTATAAAAATAGATATTACTACCAGAGGGTCTTACTAGTAAAAGCTATTATATTTTTGCCAGTGTCCCTGTATAATAACAACATCAGCTGCACACAGATAGATTACAACCCAAAAAAATATACTGTATATCATATCAAAAAAGTGTTTAAACTAGAGATGAGCGGGTTCGGTTTCTCTGAATCCGAACCCGCACGAACTTCATGTTTTTTTTCACGGGTCCGAGCGACTCGGATCTTCCCGCCTTGCTCGGTTAACCCGAGCGCGCCCGAACGTCATCATGACGCTGTCGGATTCTCGCGAGACTCGGATTCTATATAAGGAGCCGCGCGTCGCCGCCATTTTCACACGTGCATTGAGATTGATAGGGAGAGGACGTGGCTGGCGTCCTCTCCATTTAGATTAGGAGAGAGAGAGAGAGATTGACCTGAGGCTGATACTGTAGAAGAGAGTGCAGAGTTTAGTGACTGACCACAGTGACCACCAGCAGTGCAGTTGTTTTATTTAATATATCCGTTCTCTGCCTGAAAAAAACGGTACACACAGTGACTCAGTCACATACCATATCTGTGTGCACTGCTCAGCCCAGTGTGCTGCATGCCTGCATCATCTATGTATATATTATATATCTGACTGTGCTCAGCTCACACAGCTTATAATTGTGGGGGAGACTGGGGAGCACTGCAGTGCCAGTTATAGGTTATAGCAGGAGCCAGGAGTACAAGACAGTCACATACCATATCTGTGTGCACTGCTCAGCCCAGTGTGCTGCATCATCTATGTATATATTATATATCTGACTGTGCTCAGCTCACACAGCTTATAATTGTGGGGGAGACTGGGGAGCACTGCAGTGCCAGTTATAGGTTATAGCAGGAGCCAGGAGTACATATTATATTAAAATTAAACAGTGCACACTTTTGCTGCAGGAGTGCCACTGCCAGTGTGACTGACCAGTGACCTGACCACACTGACCACCAGTATAGTTAGTAGTATACTATATTGTGATTGCCTGAAAAAGTTAAACACTCGTCGTGTGACTTCACTTGTGTGGTGTTTTTTTTTTTATTCTATAAAAAACTCATTCTGCTGACAGTGTCCAGCAGGTCCGTCATTATATAATATATATACCTGTCCGGCTGCAGTAGTGATATATATATATTTTTTATATCATTATTTATCATCCAGTCGCAGCAGACACAGTACGGTAGTTCACGGCTGTAGCTACCTCTGTGTCGGCACTCGGCAGTCCATCCATAATTGTATACCACCTACCCGTGGTTTTTTTTTCTTTCTTCTTTATACATACATACTACTACATCTCTTTATCAACCAGTCTATATTAGCAGCAGACACAGTACAGTACGGTAGTTCACGGCTGTGGCTACCTCTGTGTCGGCACTCGGCAGTCCGTCCATAATTGTATACCACCTAACCGTGGTTTTTTTTTCTTTCTTCTTTATACATACATACTACGACATCTCTTTATCAACCAGTCTATATTAGCAGCAGACACAGTACAGTACGGTAGTTCACGGCTGTGGCTACCTCTGTGTCGGCACTCGGCAGTCCGTCCATAATTGTATACCACCTAACCGTGGTTTTTTTTTCTTTCTTCTTCATACATACATACTACGACATCTCTTTATCAACCAGTCTATATTAGCAGCAGACACAGTACAGTACGGTAGTTCACGGCTGTGGCTACCTCTGTGTCGGCACTCGGCAGTCCGTCCATAATTGTATACCACCTAACCGTGGTTTTTTTTTCTTTCTTCTTTATACATACATACTACGACATCTCTTTATCAACCAGTCTATATTAGCAGCAGACACAGTACAGTACGGTAGTTCACGGCTGTGGCTACCTCTGTGTCGGCACTCGGCAGTCCGTCCATAATTGTATACCACCTAACCGTGGTTTTTTTTTCTTTCTTCTTCATACATACATACTACGACATCTCTTTATCAACCAGTCTATATTAGCAGCAGACACAGTACAGTACGGTAGTTCACAGCTGTGGCTACCTCTGTGTCGGCACTCGGCAGTCCGTCCATAATTGTATACCACCTAACCGTGGTTTTTTTTTCTTTCTTCTTTATACATACATACTACTACATCTCTTTATCAACCAGTCTATATTAGCAGCAGACACAGTACAGTACGGTAGTTCACGGCTGTGGCTACCTCTGTGTCGGCACTCGGCAGTCCGTCCATAATTGTATACCACCTACCCGTGGTTTTTTTTTCTTTCTTCTTCATACATACATACTACGACATCTCTTTATCAACCAGTCTATATTAGCAGCAGACACAGTACAGTATGGTAGTTCACGGCTGTGGCTACCTCTGTGTCGGCACTCGGCAGTCCGTCCATAATTGTATACCACCTAACCGTGGTTTTTTTTTCTTTCTTCTTCATACATACATACTACGACATCTCTTTATCAACCAGTCTATATTAGCAGCAGACACAGTACGGTAGTTCACGGCTGTAGCTACCTCTGTGTCGGCACTCGGCAGTCCGTCCATAATTGTATACTAGTATCCATCCATCTCCATTGTTTACCTGAGGTGCCTTTTAGTTGTGCCTATTAAAATATGGAGAACAAAAATGTTGAGGTTCCAAAATTAGGGAAAGATCAAGATCCACTTCCACCTCGTGCTGAAGCTGCTGCCACTAGTCATGGCCGAGACGATGAAATGCCAGCAACGTCGTCTGCCAAGGCCGATGCCCAATGTCATAGTACAGAGCATGTCAAATCCAAAACACCAAATATCAGTAAAAAAAGGACTCCAAAACCTAAAATAAAATTGTCGGAGGAGAAGCGTAAACTTGCCAATATGCCATTTACCACACGGAGTGGCAAGGAACGGCTGAGGCCCTGGCCTATGTTCATGGCTAGTGGTTCAGCTTCACATGAGGATGGAGGCACTCAGCCTCTCGCTAGAAAAATGAAAAGACTCAAGCTGGCAAAAGCAGTAGCACCGCAAAGAACTGTGCGTTCTTCGAAATCCCAAATCCACAAGGAGAGTCCAATTGTGTCGGTTGCGATGCCTGACCTTCCCAACACTGGACGTGAAGAGCATGCGCCTTCCACCATTTGCACGCCCCCTGCAAGTGCTGGAAGGAGCACCCGCAGTCCAGTTCCTGATAGTCAGATTGAAGATGTCAGTGTTGAAGTACACCAGGATGAGGAGGATATGGGTGTTGCTGGCGCTGGGGAGGAAATTGACCAGGAGGATTCTGATGGTGAGGTGGTTTGTTTAAGTCAGGCACCCGGGGAGACACCTGTTGTCCGTGGGAGGAATATGGCCGTTGACATGCCTGGTGAAAATACCAAAAAAATCAGCTCTTCGGTGTGGAACTATTTCAACAGAAATGCGGACAACAGGTGTCAAGCCGTGTGTTCCCTTTGTCAAGCTGTAATAAGTAGGGGTAAGGACGTTAACCACCTCGGAACATCCTCCCTTATACGTCACCTGCAGCGCATTCATAATAAGTCAGTGACAAGTTCAAAAACTTTGGGTGACAGCGGAAGCAGTCCACTGACCAGTAAATCCCTTCCTCTTGTAACCAAGCTCACGCAAACCACCCCACCAACTCCCTCAGTGTCAATTTCCTCCTTCCCCAGGAATGCCAATAGTCCTGCAGGCAATGTCACTGGCAATTCTGACGAGTCCTCTCCTGCCTGGGATTCCTCCGATGCATCCTTGCGTGTAACGCCTACTGCTGCTGGCGCTGCTGTTGTTGCTGCTGGGAGTCGATGGTCATCCCAGAGGGGAAGTCGTAAGCCCACTTGTACTACTTCCAGTAAGCAATTGACTGTTCAACAGTCCTTTGCGAGGAAGATGAAATATCACAGCAGTCATCCTGCTGCAAAGCGGATAACTGAGGCCTTGACAACTATGTTGGTGTTAGACGTGCGTCCGGTATCCGCCGTTAGTTCACAGGGAACTAGACAATTTATTGAGGCAGTGTGCCCCCGTTACCAAATACCATCTAGGTTCCACTTCTGTAGGCAGGCGATACCGAGAATGTACACGGACGTCAGAAAAAGACTCACCAGTGTCCTAAAAAATGCAGTTGTACCCAATGTCCACTTAACCACGGACATGTGGACAAGTGGAGCAGGGCAGGGTCAGGACTATATGACTGTGACAGCCCACTGGGTAGATGTATGGACTCCCGCCGCAAGAACAGCAGCGGCGGCACCAGTAGCAGCATCTCGCAAACGCCAACTCTTTCCTAGGCAGGCTACGCTTTGTATCACCGGTTTCCAGAATACGCACACAGCTGAAAACCTCTTACGGCAACTGAGGAAGATCATCGCGGAATGGCTTACCCCAATTGGACTCTCCTGTGGATTTGTGGCATCGGACAACGCCAGCAATATTGTGTGTGCATTAAATATGGGCAAATTCCAGCACGTCCCATGTTTTGCACATACCTTGAATTTGGTGGTGCAGAATTATTTAAAAAACGACAGGGGCGTGCAAGAGATGCTGTCGGTGGCCAGAAAAATTGCGGGACACTTTCGGCGTACAGGCACCACGTACAGAAGACTGGAGCACCACCAAAAACTACTGAACCTGCCCTGCCATCATCTGAAGCAAGAAGTGGTAACGAGGTGGAATTCAACCCTCTATATGCTTCAGAGGTTGGAGGAGCAGCAAAAGGCCATTCAAGCCTATACAATTGAGCACGATATAGGAGGTGGAATGCACCTGTCTCAAGCGCAGTGGAGAATGATTTCAACGTTGTGCAAGGTTCTGATGCCCTTTGAACTTGCCACACGTGAAGTCAGTTCAGACACTGCCAGCCTGAGTCAGGTCATTCCCCTCATCAGGCTTTTGCAGAAGAAGCTGGAGACATTGAAGGAGGAGCTAACACGGAGCGATTCCGCTAGGCATGTGGGACTTGTGGATGGAGCCCTTAATTCGCTTAACAAGGATTCACGGGTGGTCAATCTGTTGAAATCAGAGCACTACATTTTGGCCACCGTGCTCGATCCTAGATTTAAAGCCTACCTTGGATCTCTCTTTCCGGCAGACACAAGTCTGCTGGGGTTGAAAGACCTGCTGGTGAGAAAATTGTCAAGTCAAGCGGAACGCGACCTGTCAACATCTCCTCCTTCACATTCTCCCGCAACTGGGGGTGCGAGGAAAAGGCTCAGAATTCCGAGCCCACCCGCTGGCGGTGATGCAGGGCAGTCTGGAGCGACTGCTGATGCTGACATCTGGTCCGGACTGAAGGACCTGACAACGATTACGGACATGTCGTCTACTGTCACTGCATATGATTCTCTCACCATTGAAAGAATGGTGGAGGATTATATGAGTGACCGCATCCAAGTAGGCACGTCACACAGTCCATACTTATACTGGCAGGAAAAAGAGGCAATTTGGAGGCCATTGCACAAACTGGCTTTATTCTACCTAAGTTGCCCTCCCACAAGTGTGTACTCCGAAAGAGTGTTTAGTGCCGCCGCTCACCTTGTCAGCAATCGGCGTACGAGGTTACATCCAGAAAATGTGGAGAAGATGATGTTCATTAAAATGAATTATAATCAATTCCTCCGCGGAGACATTGACCAGCAGCAATTGCCTCCACAAAGTACACAGGGAGCTGAGATGGTGGATTCCAGTGGGGACGAATTGATAATCTGTGAGGAGGGGGATGTACACGGTGATATATCGGAGGGTGATGATGAGGTGGACATCTTGCCTCTGTAGAGCCAGTTTGTGCAAGGAGAGATTAATTGCTTCTTTTTTGGGGGGGGGTCCAAACCAACCCGTCATATCAGTCACAGTCGTGTGGCAGACCCTGTCACTGAAATGATGGGTTGGTTAAAGTGTGCATGTCCTGTTTTGTTTATACAACATAAGGGTGGGTGGGAGGGCCCAAGGACAATTCCATCTTGCACCTCTTTTTTCTTTTATTTTTCTTTGCGTCATGTGCTGTTTGGGGAGGGTTTTTTGGAAGGGACATCCTGCGTGACACTGCAGTGCCACTCCTAAATGGGCCCGGTGTTTGTGTCGGCCACTAGGGTCGCTAATCTTACTCACACAGTCAGCTACCTCATTGCGCCTCTTTTTTTCTTTGCGTCATGTGCTGATTGGGGAGGGTTTTTTGGAAGGGACATCCTGCGTGACACTGCAGTGCCACTCCTAAATGGGCCCGGTGTTTGTGTCGGCCACTAGGGTCGCTAATCTTACTCACACAGTCAGCTACCTCATTGCGCCTCTTTTTTTCTTTGCGTCATGTGCTGATTGGGGAGGGTTTTTTGGAAGGGACATCCTGCGTGACACTGCAGTGCCACTCCTAAATGGGCCCGGTGTTTGTGTCGGCCACTAGGGTCGCTTATCTTACTCACACAGTCAGCTACCTCATTGCGCCTCTTTTTTTCTTTGCGTCATGTGCTGATTGGGGAGGGTTTTTTGGAAGGGACATCCTGCGTGACACTGCAGTGCCACTCCTAGATGGGCCAGGTGTTTGTGTCGGCCACTAGTGTCGCTTAGCTTAGTCATCCAGCGACCTTGGTGCAAATTTTAGGACTAAAAATAATATTGTGAGGTGTGAGGTATTCAGAATAGACTGAAAATGAGTGGAAATTATGGTTTTTGAGGTTAATAATAATATGGGATCAAAATGACCCCCAAATTCTATGATTTAAGCTGTTTTTTAGTGTTTTTTTAAAAAAACACCCGAATCCAAAACACACCCGAATCCGACAAAAAAAATTCGGTGAGGTTTTGCCAAAACGCGGTCGAACCCAAAACACGGCCGCGGAACCGAACCCAAAACCAAAACACAAAACCCGAAAAATTTCAGGCGCTCATCTCTAGTTTAAACCTCCTTAGTGTTAGTTAGAAGAAAGACACCACTGATGTTAGATCATCATTTTTCCTACTTTTCCTTAGCAAAGAACCGCATATCAGTCCCCTCTCCTCTAGCCGGCGTCTTTCTGCTGCTGTCACCGGGATTCCCTATCAGAGGCCTGCCGAGCAGTTTTATATACACAGCCAGAGTGCTGATCTCTTTGGAGCCGGCATCCTTCAGATGCTGTCACTGAGATCCAGTGCGAGTAGTGGTGGGCGCTTCTACCGAGGGTCCGTGCAGATGACGGGTGATGACTGTAATCTGGTGCAGTCCTGTAGTGCATGTTGCGGCAGCATTTCAAATGTAGTGCTAGCCGCGAACCAATCAAAGCTCGCGTATCGGCAGAAATCAGGAGCAACACTGGGTTGCTTCTTATTGGCTGGAGATCCATGAGCTCCGATTGGCTCACGCCCGAGACCACATTTCAAATACCACTGCCAGCACTGTCTCTCCATTTCTACTCGCCGGCAATATGAACACTGCTGACACTCAGGCCCCCTTGTCTGTCTGGAACCGAGACTTCTGTTCTGACAGTACCCCCTGATGGCGGCCCTGCACACACCACTCACTGACATATACCCTTATAGACACAGACACCAATTACTGACAGACATTACTTATACCCCTTTCAGACCGCCACCTATGAACACGGGTTATTGGCACATGAGCGTGTATAACCCATGTTCATGTGCGATCTGAAAACTGCAAGGGTTGAAATACTGGGTCAAGCGACCTGGTATTGCAACCCTGGTCGCGAGCAGGGTCGAACTCGTGTTCAACCTGGCTGACTGTGTGGTGTGAATGGAAACAGGTTTTAGGGCCCGATTCAGATGTGATCGCTGCTGTGCATTTTTCGCACAGCTGGTGATCAGCTATTAACTGTGTATGCACCGCAATGCGCATGTATGTCAGCAAACAACAACAGGCATCGCCGGATAGCGACGGGCTGGTGTGAAAATTCGAATCGCACAGCCATTCGCATGGCGTTTGACAGGAGGAGGCCGTTTGTGGGTGGTAACTGACCGTTTTCTGGGAGTGTCAGGGAAAACGCAGGCATGCCCAAGCGTTTTCAGGGAGGGTGTGTGACATCAGCTCCGGACCTGATTAGCCTGTTCTGATCGCACTGTAGGAGTAAGTCCTGGGCTGCGCACAGATTCCACACACTGGTAAAAACATTTGATGGTGAGTGAGGTGCGAACGGATTTGCAGCTTTCCGCTGACTGAGGGATTTTTTAGCTGCTCGGCGTACACATGCGATCGCACACTTGCACAGCAAATATACACTCCCCGTCGGCGGTGACTATCTGATAGCAGGACTACAATTTTAGCAGCCTAGCAATCAGGTCTGAATCACCCCCTTAGTTTGGTGCACTGCATGTGGTGGACGTGCTTGGCTGGCCAGATCGCTCTGTGATACTCTTTTCACAAACATTTGCTTGTTATAGCTGCACTATTAAGTAGTTTAAGGTAGACACTAACTATGTCTGTCATAGCGATGGCCACACCCCTTGTGTAGGCCACACCTACACCACACTGGTCACACCCCACATCACACTATCAGGGCCGTCTTTTCATATGGGCTCAATGGGCTCTTGCCCAAGGGCTCCAGGAGTATAAGGGCCATGGGCTGATAGCTGAGGGTCCCCTCTTTCCAGGGGTACCTGATTTTTGAAAATCGGCCCTGGGGAACCGGAGATATCTGACTTGAAAGCAGTAGTCCCCAACCAAGCCTGTTAATTGTTCTTCCCAGCCTGATATCTCGGGTTTTGTCTGAGTATTTCTGAGGGTATAAGCCAAAAGCTGGGACTCTCCCCTTTTGGTGGACACTGGCAGCTTGTCTCTACTATGCCCAGAACCAGAGATATCAGCCTTCCAGCAGCTGGTCCTTGCTCCAGCTACACGCGCCTGGTATGCCATTTTATATTTTCGTTGGTGAATTGCTCTGGCTCCTGAACTCTGATCCCCAAGTCCCCAGTACCTCCTGAAAGGTGAAACGCTCTAGTTTTGTATCCCATTCAAAGCTAAGAAATATATTTTCAGATTGAGATATCTGCAGTCAAGCAAGCTGCCCTCCCACCGGAAAATGATAAATATTAAGCCCACTCCACTATCCACCCCTCCCCAACGTATTAAACACCCCCTACCACCCTAAAAGTCATGTACCAGGGCTTCTTCATTCAGCCCAATGCCCCCTTCTACAGTTTAGCCCCATCTGTGCAGTAAAGGAGTAATTAGCAGAAATTACTGTTCCAGGTTCTACATGCTGAGTGGAAGATAGAACACCCCTTACCGCCCGCGGGACATCAAAGCTACGCTGATAGCACCCCCCACCCCTACTGCTGGAGGATGGGTAGGGGGTCCAGTGCATTGCTGTGCCCAGGGGCCTACACTGCTGTTAAGACGGCCCTGCACACTATCACAGCACTTGTCATATATTCTGCCAATGCACAAAATAGGCCCTTCATAGATTTCAGCTTCAGGCCCATGTGGACCTTAATCTGGTATTGGGTGTGACAGTTAGAGCAGCGCAGGGGAATCTGGCACAGCAGTAAGGAAGCCCAGCTGTGACCGAGGGAATCAGCAAGGTGGAGGAGTATAAAAACCCGGCCAGGAAGGAGAAGGTAAGGGCTGTGTGTGTGGTAGTGGGCCGGGTGTGTGATCAGGAAACTGAGGAAAGCTATGGCCCCCTGGTTGTCTGATTTATGGGGATACATGGGTAACTAATACCCCTTTCACACCGCAGCTTTAACCCGGTAAATTGCCGATTTTTAAGCCTTTCAAAACGGTTCTAGCTGCGGAGTGAAAGGGCCACCTTGAATTTACCGTTTTCAAAATACCGGTATTTTGAAACGGTTAAAAAGCAGGGTCCTACATGGTTCAGACCCATTTCATTGTGCAGCGTGAAAGGCTCAGAAACGGTATTTCCAAGCCATAGAAGGTGATAGGCTGTCTCCTTAGTGATGTGCACCGGACATTTTTCGGGTTTTGTGTTTTGGTTTTGGATTCGGTTCCCCGGCCGTGTATTGGATTCGGACGCGTTTTGGCAAAACCTCCCTGAAAATTTTTTGTCGGATTCGGGTGTGTTTTGGATTCGGGTGTTTTTTACAAAAAACCCTCAAAAACAGCTTAAATCATAGAATTTGGGGGTCATTTTGATCCCAATGTATTATTAACCTCAATAACCTAATTTCCACTCATTTTCAGTCTATTCTGAACACCTCACACCTCACAATATTATTTTTAATCCTAAAATTTGAACCGAGGTCGCTGGATGACTAAGCTAAGCGACCCAAGTGGCCGACACAAACACCTGGCCCATCTAGAATTGGCACTGCAGTGTCAGACAGGATGGCACTTCAAAAAAATAGTCCCAAAACAGCACATGATGCAAAGAAAAAAAGAGGTGCACCAAGGTCGCTGGATGGCTAAGCTAAGCGACACAAGTGGCCGACACAAACAACTGGCCCATCTAGGAGTGGCACTGCAGTGTCAGGCAGGATGGCACTTCAAAAAATAGTCCCCAAACAGCACATGATGCAAAGAAAAAAAGAGGTGCACCAAGGTCGCTGGATGGCTAAGCTAAGCGACACAAGTGGCCGACACAAACAACTGGCCCATCTAGGAGTGGCACTGCAGTGTCAGGCAGGATGGCACTTCAAAAAATAGTCCCCAAACAGCACATGATGCAAAGAAAAAAAGAGGTGCACCAAGGTCGCTGGATGGCTAAGCTAAGTGACACAAGTGGCCGACACAAACACCTGCCCCATCTAGGAGTGGCACTGCAGTGTCAGGCAGGATGGCACTTCAAAAAAATAGTCCCCAAACAGCACATTGTCACGATCCGGGTATCTGGACGCCATTACTTACCCTTCAGATGCCTCCTAAGGCTGGCTCAGCGTTCCAGGACCGGATCCCGCTGTTCCTGAGTTTCCACATGCAGAATGTCAGAGTGGTGATTTCATCAGCCGCGGCCTCCGCTGTGCCCGCGTGGTTAAATGTGCGCTTGTCAGTCTGGCGTCTCCTGTCTCCTGTGGCCGGCGTCGCCATTACTGTTTCAATTCTCACATGGATTACAAACCAAACTTCCCTCCAAGTGTCTGCATGGGCGCAGCCATCTTGGATTTTGTCATCTGATTATTTCCACCAATCTGCTGTCTGTATTGTTGATTTGCATAATTGCCTAGCCAACCCCTTCCTTGCTGCAGGTATAAGTATGCTGTGCCTGAGCAAGGAAGGCGTCAGTGCTTTGGTTGTCTAACCTAGTTCCAGTTTGTCTCTCTCCTGTGGTTGTCTTCCAGGTTCCAGCTCCTGTCTCCAGACTTCTGCTATAGAGACCCGCACCAGCATTCCATCTGCGGTGTAGCCTGACTCTCCGATCCATTCTGGACTCACCTGTTTCCAGCTACAACAATCACCTGCTTCCAGCCCAGCTTCCAGCAGTGTACAGCTTCTCTTAAAGGGCCGGTGTCCTTTCTGCAGTTTACCACTCTCCACCGGTATTATTATTTCACCGCTCTCAAACAATCACCTGCTTCCAGCCCAGCTTCCAGCAGTGTACAGCTTCTCTTAAAGGGCCGGTGTCCTTTTCTGCAGTTTACCACTCTCCACCGGTATTATTATTTCACCGCTCTCAAACTCCAAACTTCATTATTATTTCATCGCTCTCAAGTTCGTTTATTATTTAACTGGTTCCAGCCAGTATCCACTCCGTACCAACAACAGTCTGGTTCCAGCCAGTATCCACAGCAGCCGTTTTACCTTCAACAGCCCAGCCTTTCCTGGAACATCAGCTGGTACGATCCTGGGTTCTCTCCATTGCTACAGTCAGGCCTGGTAAGGACTTTCCAACTAGAAGATTATAAGAACTGTCTCACACTACCAGTGCCTGTGGCCCTTGCCACCCTGTAGTACCCAGGAATTGTATTTATCCTCTGTTGACTTTTATGTTTCCTTTTACTGCTGCTGTGTTACAGAGTTTGTCATAATAAACATCATTGACTTTTATCCTGGTTGTCTTGGTCACGCCTTCGGGCAGTTATTCTACATGTTACTTACATGTCTAGGGGTCTGATACAACCTCCCAGGTTCCGTTACATCTCAGCCCCTACAACTGAGGCTGCCTCCCGTCAGCTCAGGCCCTCAGTTGTGACAGTAAGCACTGACCTAATGAATCCAGCCGGAGACCAGGATCAAGCGGCCAGGCCGATGCAAGAACTGGCAGCCCGACTTGAACATCAGGAGGCTGCACAGGGCCACATCATCCGCTGTCTCCAGGATCTCTCTACACGGCTGGATGGGATTCAAACGACCCTCCGTGGACCTGGCACGTCCGGTGCGTCCACTACAGTGACACCAGCTGTAACCCCACCCACCTTACCCATTTCCAGTCCACATCTTCATCTTCCAACGCCAGCAAAATTTGATGGATCTCCAAGGTTCTGCAGGGGATTTCTCAATCAATGTGAAATCCACTTTGAGCTTCTACCTGGCAATTTCTTCAGTGACCGTACCAAAATTGCCTATATCATCTCCCTTCTCAGTGGCTCAGCCCTTGACTGGGCATCACCTTTATGGGAGAAGTCTGATCCCCTGCTATCCTCCTGTACTGACTTTGTAGCTACATTCAGGCGCATCTTCGACGAGCCAGGCCGGATAACATCTGCTTCATCTGAGATTCTCCGTTTACGCCAGGGAACACGTACTGTGGGACAGTATCTTATACAGTTTAAAATCCTGGCATCCGAACTGGCATGGAACGACGAGGCCCTGTATGCTGCATTCTGGCATGGCTTATCAGAACGCATCAAGGATGAGTTAGCTACCAGAGACTTGCCCTCTAAGTTGGATGAGCTAATTTCTCTTTGCACGAAGGTTGATCTACGTTTCAGAGAGAGAGCAACCGAGCGAGGAAGATCATCTACTCCTAAATCTTCTGCTCCTCCTCCTCGTCAACCATCTCCATCCAAGGATGAGCCTATGCAAATTAGTCGTTCCCGTCTATCTCCCGCTGAGCGCCGAAGACGTCTCTCTGAGTCTCTCTATCTCTACTGTGCAGCTCCGTCGCACACTATCAATGCCTGTCCCAAACGTCCGGGAAACTCCAGATCCTAGCTCGCCAAGGAGAGGGCCGGCTAGGAGTAATGATCTCCTCTCCATCTCCTCATGACTGTAACCTCCCAGTGTCGCTCCAAATTGCTCAACGTTACAGGAACGTCATTGCCCTCCTTGATTCCGGAGCAGCTGGGAATTTCATAACCGAAGCTTATGTTAAACGGTGGTCCCTACCCACCGAGAGACTGTCCTCGTCCATCCCTTTGACTGCCGTGGATGGCAGCAAGATTTTTGACGCAGTCATTTCCTTAAGGACTCTTCCAGTTCGTCTGAGAGTGGGAGTTCTTCATTCTGAGTATATTTCTTTTTTAGTGATTCCAAGAGCCACACATCCAGTGGTTTTAGGCCTTCCATGGCTCCGTCTCCACAACCCATCAATTGACTGGACGACTACGCAAATACTGGCATGGGGTCCCTCCTGTGCTGAGACTTGTTTAGCCAAAGTTCTTCCTGTTTGTTCTTCCTTCCCCAGGTCATCTGATGTTCCGCCTCCTCCATATCAAGACTTCACGGACGTGTTCAGTAAAGCCTCTGCTGATATCCTTCCTCCTCATAGAGAATGGGACTGCCCAATCGACCTCATTCCAGGGAAGGTTCCACCGCGAGGCCGAACTTATCCGTTGTCTCTGCCTGAGACACACTCTATGGAAGAGTACATCAAAGAGAACCTGGCGAAGGGTTTCATCCGACCATCTTCTTCTCCAGCCGGCGCAGGCTTCTTCTTCGTTAAGAAGAAAGACGGTGGTCTGCGTCCGTGCATCGACTACAGAGGTCTGAACGACATTACCGTCAAGAACCGATACCCTTTACCCCTGATTACCGAGCTCTTTGATAGAGTTAGTGGTGCAACTATTTTCACAAAGCTGGACTTGAGGGGTGCCTACAATCTCATCCGAATCCGTGAGGGTGACGAGTGGAAGACCGCCTTTAACACCCGTGACGGACATTATGAGTACCTCGTCATGCCCTTCGGATTGAGCAACGCTCCAGCAGTCTTCCAGCACTTCGTGAATGAGATTTTCAGGGACATCTTGTACCGCCATGTCGTGGTTTATCTAGACGACATCCTCATCTTTGCTAATAATCTCGAAGATCATCGTTTCTGGGTAAAAGAGGTTCTTTCCCGTCTCCGTGTCAATCACCTCTAATGTAAATTGGAGAAGTGTGTGTTTTAAGTTAAAACCATTCCGTTTCTAGGTTACATTGTGTCCGGTTCCGGACTAGAGATGGATCCTGAGAAACTCCAAGCAATCCAGAATTGGCCTATACCCTTAAGCCTCAAAAGGGTCCAGAGGTTCTTAGGGTTCGCCAATTATTATAGAAAATTTATACGAGACTTTTCCACCATTGTGGCGCCTATCACTGCATTAACCAAGAAAGGTGCTAATCCGTCCAAGTGGTCCGAGGAAGCTACACAGGCCTTTCACCTTCTGAAGCAACGGTTCATCTCTGCACCAGTTCTGAAACAGCCCGACACCGACTCTCCTTTTATCTTAGAGGTAGATGCCTCCTCCGTTGGAGTAGGAGCAGTGTTATCCCAGAGGGCCAAAGATGGACATCTACATCCTTGCAGTTTCTTCTCCCGGAAGTTCTCCCCAGCTGAGCGCAACTATGCCATTGGCGATCAGGAGTTGCTAGCCATCAAGCTCGCTCTGGAGGAGTGGAGATACCTGTTGGAGGGAGCTTCCCACTCAATCACCATACTTACCGACCACAAAAATCTTTTATATCTCAAAGGCGCACAATGTCTGAATCCTCGTCAGGCCAGATGGGCACTTTTCTTCTCTAGGTTTGACTTTAAACTCCAGTTCTGTCCGGGTTCTCAGAATCGTAAGGCCGATGCCCTTTCCCGCTCATGGGAGCAAGAAAATGAGTCCGAGTCTGCAGACAAGCATCCTATTATTAATCCGTTGGCATTCTCCACGGTAGGGATGGACTCTACGCCTCCACCAGGGAAAAGTTTTGTTAAGCCAGTTCTAAGGAAGAAGCTCATGCATTGGGCCCATGCTTCCCGTGTTGCTGGACATACAGGCATTCAGAAAACCATTGAATTTATTTCTAGGTCCTACTGGTGGCCAACTCTGAAGAAGGACGTTATGGAATTTATTGCCTCCTGCCCAAAGTGTGCCCAACACAAAGTCTCCCGCCAGTCGCCTGCGGGGCAACTGGTTCCATTATCTGTTCCCCGTCGACCTTGGACCCATTTGTCGATGGACTTTGTTTCCGATCTACCTATCTGCAACAAGTTTAATACCATCTGGGTGGTAGTTGACCGGTTCACCAAGATGGCACATTTCATCCCTCTCACCGGTCTTCCGTCAGCTTCCAAGTTGGCTCAAGTGTTTATACAAGAGATCTTCCGACTTCACGGTCTTCCTGAAGAGATCATCTCGGATCGTGGAGTACAATTTGTAGCCAAATTTTGGCGAAGTTTGTGTCAAGCCCTCCAAGTCAAGTTAAAGTTTTCCACGGCTTACCATCCTCAGACCAATGGTCAAACCGAGAGGGTGAATCAGGACTTGGAGGCCTTCCTCCGTATATATGTGTCTTCCTCTCAAGATGACTGGGTTCAACTCCTTCCTTGGGCCGAGTTCAGCCACAACAATCAATACCATTCCTCATCTTCTTCTACACCATTCTTCATTAATTATGGATTCCACCCTAAAGTCCCAGAATTCCAACCGCTTCCCGCAACTTCTGTTCCAGCAGTGGATGTCACCTTGCGTCAGTTTTCAAATAACTGGAGGAACGTCCGCGCAGGCCTGCTTAAAGCCTCATTCAGGTATAAGAAGTTTGCCGATAGGAAGCGTAGAGCGGTTCCTGCTCTCAAGGTGGGTGATCGTGTGTGGCTGTCCACGAAGAATTTGAGGTTGAGAGTTCCCAGCATGAAATTTGCACCTCGCTACATCGGACCCTTCAAGATTGAACAAGTCATCAATCCTGTTGCCTACAGGTTACAGTTACCATCCTTCTTGAAAATACCCAGGACATTTCATGTTTCTTTGTTGAAACCGCTGATCCTGAATCGGTTTCATTCCGCACTTCCTCCAGCTCCCAAAGTTCAGACTCAACGGGGAGTCGAGTACGAGGTGGCCAAGATTTTGGACTCACGTTTCCGTTACGGTCAGTTACAATACCTCATTGACTGGAAGGGCTATGGTCCTGAAGAACGCTCTTGGACCAATGCCTCAGACGTCCATGCTCCTGCCTTGGTCCGAAATTTCCACGCAAAGTTTCCTTTAAAGCCTAAGAAGTGTCCTGGGGCCACTCCTAAAGGGGGGGGGTGCTGTCACGATCCGGGTATCGACGCCATTACTTACCCTTCAGATGCCTCCTAAGGCTGGCTCAGCGTTCCAGGACCGGATCCCGCTGTTCCTAAGTTTCCACATGCAGAATGTCAGAGTGGTGATTTCATCAGCCGCGGCCTCCGCTGTGCCCGCGTGGTTAAATGTGCGCTTGTCAGTCTGGCGTCTCCTGTCTCCTGTGGCCGGCGTCGCCATTACTGTTTCAATTCTCACATGGATTACAAACTAAACTTCCCTCCAAGTGTCTGCATGGGCGCAGCCATCTTGGATTTTGTCATCTGATTATTTCCACCAATCTGCTGTCTGTATTGTTGATTTGCATAATTGCCTAGCCAACCCCTTCCTTGCTGCAGGTATAAGTATGCTGTGCCTGAGCAAGGAAGGCGTCAGTGCTTTGGTTGTCTAACCTAGTTCCAGTTTGTCTCTCTCCTGTGGTTGTCTTCCAGGTTCCAGCTCCTGTCTCCAGACTTCTGCTATAGAGACCCGCACCAGCATTCCATCTGCGGTGTAGCCTGACTCTCCGATCCATTCTGGACTCACCTGTTTCCAGCTACAACAATCACCTGCTTCCAGCCCAGCTTCCAGCAGTGTACAGCTTCTCTTAAAGGGCCGGTGTCCTTTCTGCAGTTTACCACTCTCCACCGGTATTATTATTTCACCGCTCTCAAACAATCACCTGCTTCCAGCCCAGCTTCCAGCAGTGTACAGCTTCTCTTAAAGGGCCGGTGTCCTTTTCTGCAGTTTACCACTCTCCACCGGTATTATTATTTCACCGCTCTCAAACTCCAAACTTCATTATTATTTCATCGCTCTCAAGTTCGTTTATTATTTAACTGGTTCCAGCCAGTATCCACTCCGTACCAACAACAGTCTGGTTCCAGCCAGTATCCACAGCAGCCGTTTTACCTTCAGCAGCCCAGCCTTTCCTGGAACATCAGCTGGTACGATCCTGGGTTCTCTCCATTGCTACAGTCAGGCCTGGTAAGGACTTTCCAACTAGAAGATTATAAGAACTGTCTCACACTACCAGTGCCTGTGGCCCTTGCCACCCTGTAGTACCCAGGAATTGTATTTATCCTCTGTTGACTTTTATGTTTCCTTTTACTGCTGCTGTGTTACGGAGTTTGTCATAATAAACATCATTGACTTTTATCCTGGTTGTCTTGGTCACGCCTTCGGGCAGTTATTCTACATGTTACTTACATGTCTAGGGGTCTGATACAACCTCCCAGGTTCCGTTACATCTCAGCCCCTACAACTGAGGCTGCCTCCCGTCAGCTCAGGCCCTCAGTTGTGACACACATGATGCAAAGAAAAATTAAAGAAAAAAGAGGTGCACGATGGAATTGTCATTTCGCCCTCCCACCCACCATTATGTTGTATAAACAGGACATGCACACTTTAACAAACCCATCATTTCAGCGACAGGGTCTGCCACACAACTGTGACTGAAATGACTGGTTGGTTTGGGCCCCCACCAAAAAAGAAGCAATCAATCTCTTCTTGCACAAACTGGCTCTACAGAGGCAAGATGTCCACCTCCTCCTCATCGTCCGATTCCTCACCCCTTTCACTGTGTACATCCCCCTCCTCACAGATTATTAATTCGTCCCCACTGGAATCCACCATCTCAGGTCCCTGTGTACTTTCTGGAGGCAATTGCTGGTGAATGTCTCCACGGAGGAATTGGTTATAATTCATTTTGATGAACATCATCTTCTCCACATTTTCTGGAAATAACCTCGTACGCCGATTGCTGACAAGGTGAGCGGCTGCACTATACACTCTTTCGGAGTACACACTGGAGGGTGGGCAACTTAGGTAAAATAAAGCCAGTTCCTGCAAGGGCCTCCAAATTGCCTCTTTTTCCTGCCAGTATACGTACAGACTGTCTGGCGTGCCTACTTGGATGCGGTCACTCATATAATCCTCCACCATTCTTTCAATGGTGAGAGAATCATATGCAGTGACAGTAGACGACATGTCAGTAATCGTTGGCAGGTTCTTCAGTCCGGACCAGATGTCAGCACTCGCTCCAGACTGCCCTGCATCACCGCCAGCGGGTGGGCTCGGAATTCTTAGCCTTTTCCTCGCACCCCCAGTTGCGGGAGAATGTGAAGGAGGAGCTGTTGACGGGTCACGTTCCGCTTGACTTGACAATTTTCTCACCAGCAGGTCTTTGAACCTCTGCAGACTTGTGTCTGCCGGAAAGAGAGATACAAGGTAGGTTTTAAATCTAGGATCGAGCACGGTGGCCAAAATGTAGTGCTCTGATTTCAACAGATTGACCACCCGTGAATCCTGGTTAAGCGAATTAAGGGCTCCATCCACAAGTCCCACATGCCTAGTGGAATCGCTCTGTTTTAGCTCCTCCTTCAATCTCTCCAGCTTCTTCTGCAAAAGCCTGATGAGGGGAATGACCTGACTCAGGCTGGCAGTGTCTGAAAGGGTTGCAGAACCTTGCACAACGTTGAAATCATTCTCCACTGCACTTGAGTCAGGTGCATTCCCCCTCCTTTGCCTATATCGTAGGCAGATGTATAGGCTTGAATGGCCTTTTGCTGCTCCTCCATCCTCTGAAGCGTATAGAGGGTTGAATTCCACCTCGTTACCACCTCTTGCTTCAGATGATGGCAGGGCAGGTTCAGGACTATTTGCTGGTGCTCCAGTCTTCGGCACGCGGTGGCTGAATGCCAAAAGTGGCCCGCAATTCTTCGGGCCACCGACAGCATCTCTTGCACGCCCCTGTCGTTTTTTAAATAATTCTGCACCACCAAATTCAATGTATGTGCAAAACATGGGACGTGCTGGAATTTGCCCAGATGTAATGCACGCACAATATTGCTGGCGTTGTCCGATGTCACAAATCCCAAGGAGAGTCCATTTGGGGTAAGCCATTCTGCGATGATGTTCCTCGGATTCCGTAAGAGGTTGTCAGCTGTGTGCCTCTTCTGGAAAGCGGTGATACAAAGCGTAGCCTGCCTAGGAACGAGTTGGCGTTTGCGAGATGCTGCTACTGGTGCTGCCGCTGCTGTTCTTGCTGCGGGAGGCAATACATCTACCCAGTGGGCTGTCACAGTCATATAGTCCTTAGTCTGCCCTGTTCCACTTGTTCACATGTCCGTGGTTAAGTGGACATTGGGTACAACT
Source organism: Pseudophryne corroboree (assembly GCF_028390025.1). NCBI lineage: Eukaryota > Metazoa > Chordata > Amphibia > Anura > Myobatrachidae > Pseudophryne > Pseudophryne corroboree. Next base: position 584,079,219 of record NC_086445.1, on the reverse strand, counting down.
GCATTTTTTAGGACACTGGTGACTCTTTTTCTAACGTCTGTGTACATTTTCGGTATCGTCTGCCTAGAGAAATGGAACCTAGATGGTATTTGGTACCGGGGACACAGTACCTCAATCAAGTCTGTAGTTGCCTGTGAATTAACGGTGGATAACGGAAACACGTTTCTCACCGCCCAGGCTGCCAAGGCCTGAGTTATCCGCTTTGCAGCAGGATGACTGCTGTGATATTTCATCTTCCTCGCAAAGGACTGTTGGATAGTCAGTTGCTTACTGGAAGTAGTACAAGTGGTCTTCCGACTTCCCCTCTGGGATGACGATCGACTCCCAGCAGCAACAACAGCAGCGCCAGCAGCAGTAGGCGTTACACTCAAGGATGCATCGGAGGAATCCCAGGCAGGAGAGCACTCGTCAGACTTGACAGTGACATGGCCTGCAGGACTATTGGCTTTCCTGTGTAAGGAGGAAATTGACACTGAGGGAGTTGGTGGTGTGGTTTGCAGGAGCTTGGTTACAAGAAAAAGGGATTTAGTGGTCAGTGGACTGCTTCCGCTGTCATCCAAAGTTTTTGAACTTGTAACTGACTTATGATGAATGCGCTACAGGTGACGTATAAGGGAGGATGTTCCGAGGTGGTTAACGTCCTTACCCCTACTTATTCCAGCTTGACAAAGGCAACACACGGCTTGACACCTGTTGTCCGCATTTGTGTTAAAATAATTCCACACCGAAGAGGTGATTTTTTTTTGTAATTTGACCAGGCATGTCAATGGCCATATTCGTCCCACGGACAACAGGTGTCTCCCTGGGTGCCTGACTTAAACAAACCACCTCACCATCAGAATCCTCCTTGTCAATTTCCTCCTCAGCGCCAGCAACACCCATATCCTCATCCTGGTGTACTTCAACAGTGACATCTTCAATTTGACTATCAGGAACTGGACTGCGGGTGCTCCTTCCAGCACTTGCAGGGGGCGTGCAAATGGTGGAAGGCGCCACCTCTTCCCGTCCAGTGTTGGGAAGGTCAGGCATCGCAGCCGACACAATTGGACTCTCCTTGGGGATTTGTGATTTAGAAGAACGCACAGTTCTTTGCTGTGCTTTTGCCGCAAGTCTTTTCTTTTTTCTAGCGAGAGGATGAGTGCTTCCATCCTCATGTGAAGCTGAACCACTAGCCTTGAACATAGGCCAGGGCCTCAGCCATTCCTTGCCACTCCGTGTCGTAAATGGCATACTGGCAAGTTTACGCTTCTCCTCAGATGCTTTTAATTTTGATTTTTGGGCAATTTTACTGAACTTTTGTTTTTTGGATTTTACATGCTCTCTACTATGACATTGGGCATCGGCCTTGGCAGACGACGTTGATGGCATTTCATCGTCTCGGCCATGACTAGTGGCAGCAGCTTCAGCACAAGGTGGAAGTGGATCTTGATCTTTCCCTATTTTACCCTCCACATTTTTGTTCTCCATTTTTTAATGTGTGGAATTATATGCCAGTATCAATAGCAATGGCCTACTACTATATATACTGCGCACAACTGAAATGCACCACAGGTATGGATGGATAGTATACTTGACGACACAGAGGTAGGTAGAGCAGTGGCCTACTGTACCGTACTGCTATATATTATATACTGGTGGTCAGCAAACTGTGCAAAACTGAAATGCACCACAGGTATGGATGGATAGTATACTTGACGACACAGAGGTAGGTAGAGCAGTGGCCTACTGTACCGTACTGCTATGTATTATATACTGGTGGTCAGCAAACTGTGCAAAACAAATGCACCGCAGGTATGGATGGATAGTATACTTGACGACACAGAGGTAGGTAGAGCAGTGGCCTTCTGTACCGTACTCCTATATATTATATATTGGTGGTCAGCAAAATTATGCACTGTACTCCTACTATATACTACAATGCAGCACAGATATGGAGCGTTTTTCTGGCAGAGAACGTATAATACTGGTGGTCACTGGTCAGCAAAACTCTGCACTGTACTCCTCCTATATAAAACTGCTGGTCCCCAGTCCCCACAATAAAGCAGTGTGAGCACAGATATATGCAGCACACTGAGCACAGATATGGAGCGTTTTTCAGGCAGAGAACGTATAATAATGGTGGTCACTGGTCAGCAAAACTCTGCACTGTACTTCTCCTATATAATACTGCTGGTCCCCTGTCCCCACAATAAAGCAGTGTGAGCACAGATATATGCAGCAGACTGAGCACAGATATGGAGTGTTTTTCAGGCAGAGAACGTATAATACTGGTGGTCACTGGTCAGCAAAACTCTGCACTGTACTCCTCCTATATAATACTGCTGATCCCCAGTCCCCACAATAAAGCAGTGTGAGCACAGATATATGCAGCACACTAAGCACAGATATGGAGCGTTTTTCAGGCAGAGAACGTATAATACTGGTGGTCACTGGTCAGCAAAACTCTGCACTGTACTCCTCCTATATAATACTGCTGGTCCCCAGTCCCCACAATAAAGCAGTGTGAGCACAGATATATGCAGCACACTGAGCACAGATATGGAGCGTTTTTCAGGCAGAGAACGTATAATACTGGTGGTCACTGGTCAGCAAAACTCTGCACTGTACTCCTCCTATAATACTGCTGGTCCCCAGAATAAAGATATTTGCACTTTTGCAGCCCCCTGAAACAAAGTGAGAGGACGCCAGCCACGTCCTCTCACTATCATTTCCAATGCATGAGTGAAAAATGGCGGCGACGCGCGGCACCTTATATAGAATCCGAGTCTCGCGAGAATCCGACAGCGGGATGATGACGTTCGGGCGCGCTCGGGTTAACCGAGCAATACGGGAGAATCCGAGTATGCCTCGGACCCGTGTAAAATGGGTGAAGTTCGGGGGGGTTCGGATTCCGAGGAACCGAACCCGCTCATCACTAGTCTCCATGCATGATGTCACCAGGCAGAAGCAGGAAATAAACTGGAGTGAAGGGAGCGTTTTATTATACAGAAGAGAGTTTAAAATGGCAAATTGGTGTGATGAGGAGGTTAGGGAGCTGCTTAGGATCAGAGGGGATGAAGAAATATGTAGACAAATCACTGGGACAGTGAAGGATGCAGTAATCTACAAAAACATGGTAAAGATGCTTGAAGCTGCTGGGTTCTATCGTACGACTAGCCAAATTATTAATAATTATTAATTAATTATTATGTGTGGGCCAGAAAAGTCCATTTAAAATGACAACCACTGTTTTCTATGGGTGAAACGGGTTCAGTGTGAAAGGTACCAAAACGGTAATGAAATGGTAATAATAAGATTTTACTCACCGGTAAATCTATTTCTCGTAGTCCGTAGTGGATGCTGGGACTCCGTAAGGACCATGGGGAATAGCGGCTCCGCAGGAGACTGGGCACAACTAAAGAAAGCTTTAGGACTACCTGGTGTGCACTGGCTCCTCCCACTATGACCCTCCTCCAGACCTCAGTTAGGATACTGTGCCCGGAAGAGCTGACACAATAAGGAAGGATTTTGAATCCCGGGTAAGACTCATACCAGCCACACCAATCACACCGTATAACTCGTGATACTATACCCAGTTAACAGTATGAAATATAACTGAGCCTCTCAACAGATGGCTCAACAATAACCCTTTAGTTAGGCAATAACTATAAACAAGTATTGCAGACAATCCGCACTTGGGATGGGCGCCCAGCATCCACTACGGACTACGAGAAATAGATTTACCGGTGAGTAAAATCTTATTTTCTCTGACGTCCTAAGTGGATGCTGGGACTCCGTAAGGACCATGGGGATTATACCAAAGCTCCCAAACGGGCGGGAGAGTGCGGATGACTCTGCAGCACCGAATGGGCAAACTCTAGGTCCTCCTCAGCCAGGGTGTCAAACTTGTAGAATTTAGCAAATGTGTTTGACCCCGACCAAGTAGCTGCTCGGCAAAGTTGTAGAGCCGAGACCCCTCGGGCAGCCGCCCAAGAAGAGCCCACTTTCCTCGTGGAATGGGCTTTCACTGATTTAGGATGCGGCAGTCCAGCCGCAGAATGTGCAAGCTGAATCGTGCTACAGATCCAGCGAGCAATAGTCTGCTTAGAAGCAGGAGCACCCAGCTTGTTGGGTGCATACAGGATAAATAGCGAATCAGTTTTCCTGACTCCAGCCGTCCTGGAAACATATACTTTTCAGGGCCCTGACTACGTCCAGTAACTTGGAATCCTCCAAGTCCCAAGTAGCCGCAGGCACCACAATAGGTTGGTTCACATGAAAAACTGATACCACCTTAGGAAAGAATTGGGAACGAGTCCTCAATTCCACCTTATCCATATAAAAAATCAGATAAGGGCTTTTGCATGACAAAGCCGCCAATTCTGATACATGCCTGGCCGACGCCAAGGCCAACAGCATGCCCACTTTCCACGTGAGGTATTGTAGCTCCACGGATTTAAGTGGCTCAACCCAATGCGACTTCAGGAAATCCAACACCACGTTGAGATCCCACGGTGCCACTGGAGGCACAAACGGGGGCTGACTATGCAGCACTCCCTTAACAAAAGTCTGAACTTCAGGCAGTGAAGCCAGTTCTATTTTGGAAGAAAATCGATAGAGCCGAAATCTGGACCTTAATGGAACCCAATTTTAGGCCCATAGTCACCCTGACTGTAGGAAGTGCAGAAATCGACCTAGCTGAAATTCCTCCTTTGGGGCCTTCCTGGCCTCACAGCACGCAACATATTTCCGCCATATGCGGTGATAATGGTTTGCGTTCACTTCTTTCCTAGCTTTAATTAGCGTAGGGATAACTTCCTCCGGAATGCCCTTTTCCTTCAGGATCCGGCGTTCAACCGCCATGCCGTCAAACGCAGCCGCGGTACGTCTTGGAACAGACAGGCCCCCTGCTACAGCAGGTCCTGTCTGAGCGGCAGAGGCCATGGGTCCTCTGAGATAATTTCTTGGAGTCCTGGGTACCAAGTTCTTCTTGGCCAATCCGGAACAATGAGTATAGTTCTTACTCCTCTCCTTCTTATTATTCTCATTACCCTGGGTAAGAGAGGCAGAGAAGGGAACACATACACCGACTGGTACACCCACGGTGTTACCAGAGCATCCACAGCTATCGCCTGAGGGTCCCTTGACCTGGCCCAATATCTTTGTAGCTTTTTGTTGAGGCGGGACGCCATCATGTCCACCTGTGGCCTTTCCCAACGGTGTACAATCATTTGGAAGACTTCTGGATGAAGTCCCCACTCTCCCGGGTGGAGGTCGTGTCTGCTGAGAAAGTCTGCTTCCCAGTTGTCCACTCCGGGAATGAACACTGCTGACAGTGCTAACACATGATTTTCCGCCCATCGGAGAATCCTTGTGGCTTCTGCCATCGCCATCCTGCTTCTTGTGCCGCCCTGTCGGTTTACATGAGCGACCGCCGTGATGTTGTCTGACTAGATCAGCACCGGCCGGTGTTGAAGCAGGGGTCTAGCCTGACTTAGGACATTGTAAATGGCCCTTAGTTCCAGAATATTTATGTGTAGGAAAGTCTCCTGACTTTTCCATAGTCCTTGGAAGTTTCTTCCCTGTGTGACTGCCCCCCAGCCTCGAAGGCTGGCATCCGTGGTCACCAGGACCCAGTCCTGTATGCCGAATCTGCGGCCCCCTAGAAGATGAGCACTCTGCAGCCACCACAACAGCGACACCCTGGCCCTTGGAGACAGGGTTATCCGCCGATGCATCTGAAGATGCGACCCGGACCACTTGTCCAACAGATCCCACTGGAAGATCCTTGCATGGGACCTGGCGAATGGAATTTCTTCGTAAGAAGCTACCATCTTTCCCAGGGCTCGCGTGCATTGATGCACCGACACCTGTATTTGTATTAGGAGGTCTCTGTCTAGAGACGACAACTCCTAGGACTTCTCCTCCGGGAGAAACCCTTTTTTCCTGTTCTGTGTCCAGAACCATACCCAGGAACAGTAGACGCGTCGTAGGAACCAGCTGCGACTTTGGAATATTCAGAATCCAGCCGTGCTGTTGTAGCACTTCCCGAGATAGTGCTACTCCGACGAACAACTGCTCCCTGGACCTCGCCTTTATAAGGAGATCGTCCAAGCACGGGATAATTATTTCGGCCATTACCTTGGTAAATACCCTCGGTGCCGGGGACAGACCAACGGCAACGTCTGGAATTGGTAATGACCATCCTGTACCACAATTTTGAGGTACTCCTGGTGAAGAGGGTAAATAGGGACATGCAGGTAAGCATCCTTGATGTCCAATGATACCATGAAATTCTCCAGGCTTGCAATAATCGCCCTGAGCGATTCCATTTTGAACTTGAACCTTCGTATATAAGTGTTCAAGGATTTCAATTTTAGAATGGGTCTCACCGAACCGTCTGGTTTCGGTACCACAACATTTTGGAATAGTAACCCCGGCCTTGTTGAAGGAGGGGTACCTTGATTTCACCTGCTGGAAGTACAGCTTGTAAATTGCCGCCAGTACTACCTCCCTTTCTCCGAGGGCAGCAGGCAAGGCTGATGTGAGGTAACGGCGAGGGGGAGTTGCCTCGAACTCCAGCCTGTATCCCTGTGATACTACTTGCAGAACCTAGGGATCCACCTGTGGGCAAGCCCACTGGTCCCTGAAGTTCCCGAGATGCGCCCCCACCGCACCTGTCTCCACCTGTGGAGCCCCAGCGTCATGCGGTGGACTCAGAGGAAGCGGGGGAAGATTTTTGATCCTGGGAACTGGCTGTCTGGTGCAGCTTTTTCCTTCTTCCCTTGTCTCTGTGCAGAAAGGAAGCGCCTTTGACCCGCTTGCTTTTCTGAAGCCGAAAGGACTGTACCTGAAAATACGGTGCTTTCTTAGGCTGTGAGGAAACCTGAGGTAAAAAATTTTCTTCCCAGCTGTTGCTGTGGATACGAGGTCCCAGAGACCATCCCCAAACAATTCCTCACCCTTATAAGGCAGAATTTCCATGTGCCTTTTAAAGGCAGCATCACCTGTCCACTGCCAGGTCTCTAATACCCTCCTGGCAGAATGGACATTGCATTAATTCTGGATGCCAGCCGGCAAATATCCCTCTGTGCATCCTTCATATATAAGACGACGTCTTTAATATGCTCTATGTTAGCAAAATATTATCCCTGTCTAGGGTATTAATAATATCTGACAGAATAAAAAACTCTGCTCCATACTTTTCTAATGTTAATTCTTCATATATTTTCTGATGTTCTTTAACAATAAGTTTGATAATAGCCCTACAAGACAATTATGGCGCCCTTTTTTCTCACTTTTTCTCTTTACCCTCTCACCTCCGGCATTAATATGTTGCCATGTTGATATCGTCCCCTGTTCTCCCCCTAGGCCACCCCGTTCTTTTTAGACGTTCTCTTTAGACGTTAACTTGATATGATCACTAAACTTCACGTTCAACGAATTTTGCTGTTTCTACACACCCTCACACTCAGATGGATGTGTCAGGACGACACTCCCTCTGCCTACAATGGACCGAGCTCCACTAAAGGAGTAGGTCCCCTTTTCTTCCCCTTGACTCTCAACCCCTCTCTCACCATCTCTAACCTGCTCCCTGTTCTCCCTCCCTGCCCTTTCCGCCAGTCGGGATGTGAATCCCATCTGCTACTGAGCTCTTTCTCTTTTGACCCACCATGAAGTTGACAGTTTTAACCCTCAATGTAAACGGTCTTAACTCCCCAACCAAAAGGGCTATGGCCATCCAATACCTCCACAGGCGTAAATCCAGCATTGTAATGCTGCAAGAGACACATCTCAAGACCCCCCACTCTTCCCTCACGACCAAACAATATCCCACGGCCTATCACTCCTCCATGAACGCTAAACGCCGAGGTACTGCAATTCTCATCCACCACAATACACCGATCACTATACATGACTCTATCTCCGATCCACTGGGTCGTTTTCTTATCCTTCAGGGTACGTATAACAACGCCCCAATTATATTGGCCTCAGTCTATGCCCCTAATGACCAACAAGGTTCTCTATATGCCACATTCTTTAATCAACTTACCCAGATGCCCCGAGGACTTATCATTATAGGAGGGGATTTTAACACTATCACGGACCCCAAATTAGATAGATCACGCCCCTCTAACACTCCCCCCAAACACGCCAAGACATCTAAGGCGCTCATGTCACGATTGGCCCTTCACGATCTATATGACGCTTGGAGAGTACAATACCCCAACGCGAGAGGTTACACACATTACTCTCCCCCCCATGACCTGCACACTCGTATTGATTACTTCTTTGTAGACCGTACTACATCTCAATCTCTTGCAGGCGCTCAGACTCTCCCTATACCATGGTCAGATCACCTAGCAATCGAACTAGAAATTTCTTCTCAGGTAGGCCCCCGGCCTACTCGCCAATGGCGACTGAACGAATCCCTCTTCTTGAAACAATCAAATATTGAGACTATCACTACAGCACTCACGGATTTTATTACCTTCAACACTACCCCTGATATCCCCACACCCATCCTGTGGGAAGCTCACAAGGCCACCCTCCGGGGCACCCTTATCAATTTGTCAGCTGCATCTAAGAAGTCAGAGATGTCACGCATACTAGAATTAGAAAAGACACTAACATCCCTGACAGACCTACACCACAATCATCCTAAAAGACGCACTTATCTAAAGATACTCGCTGTTAAGGGACAACTGTCGCAAATATTATCTAAAAAGGCAGCACATACTCTGTTATGGATCCGACAAACTTTTTATGAAAAATCAGATAAAGCAGACACCATCTTGGCTCGCAAGCTGCGAGCTAAACGCACTCGCAACCGTATACTTAAGCTAAAATGTACAGACGGCACTATTACCCATGACCCTCAAGTTATGACCAGACAATTCCGTCAGTTCTATAAATCACTTTACAATCTTACACACAACCCCTCTACCGTACCCTCAGACATCACCTCTCTCACCCAATATTTGAACTCATGCTCTCTTCCCACGTTATCTGTAGCACAACTCCAAAGCCTTAATGCGACGATCACTGATGAAGAGATTAGATTAGCCATTAAATCGTTACGCCGCTCTGCAGCGCCAGGGCCAGATGGCTTCACCGCCCTATACTACAAAAAATTTGCAGAATCACTGCTACCTATGCTTCGCCCACTCTTCAACTCACTTCTAGAGGGAGGCACGCTCGATGACGCCACCACCAGGGCCAACATCATAATTATCCCTAAACCACAGAGAGACCCACTAGAGATGGGCAATTATAGGCCTATCTCTCTTTTAAATGTCGATTTAAAACTTTTCGCTAAGATTCTTGCCATGCGCCTATCCCCTATTTTGACGTCCTTGGTCCACCCAGACCAGGTGGGCTTTATCCCTAACAGACAGGCATCCGATAATACGAGGCGTCTGATCAACCTTATTCAAATAGCAACAACCCGCTCACTGCCGACCCTGGTGGTGGCGCTCGACGCTGAGAAAGCCTTTGACAGGGTGGCTTGGCCATTTCTGACTCAAACCCTACACCATATGGGATTTCGAGGCGCATTTCTCAACGGTATTAACTCCCTCTATCACAACCCTTCCGCTTCCGTGTTAGTAAATGGCCTCGCGTCCGAGCCCTTCCAAATTAAAAACGGCACCCGACAGGGCTGCCCCCTCTCTCCCTTGTTGTTTGCCCTTGTCATGGAACCTCTCGCAGCCAGAATAAGGCTCAATAGCAATATCACGGGTATAGAAGTAGGTCACTCGGACCACAAGATAGCAATGTATGCGGACGACGTAATATTGACACTGACCAACCCCACTGTCTCTCTCCCAACCTTATTCGCTGAGACGCACATTTATGGCTCACACTCAAATTATAACATCAACACAGATAAAACAGAATTATTAGACATCAACATCCCTCACTCAGACTTAACACTACTTCAAATGAACTTCCCGTTCCGCTGGCAACCTGAGAAGATTAAATACTTGGGAGTCTATCTAACAAAATCGTATCCCCGACTATATGCAGCCAACTTCCCAAGACTACTTGCCTCCATCAAAACAGATCTAGTAGCGTGGAATAAACAATATATCTCATGGTTCGGACGTACTGCGGCGATCAAAATGAACGTCCTACCCCGCTTATTATATTTATGGCAGACGCTCCCAATCCACATCCCCACGTCAATCCTTAAAAATCTACAGCGCGACATTTCAAATTTCATATGGGCAACCAAAAAACCGAGAGTCAAGATGCGAATACTACACAAACATCAATCCACAGGAGGTATAGGCATACCCGATCTAATTAAATACTACCGAGCCACCCAACTAGCACCATGCATCCACTGGCACGCCCCGCCCGACCAGAAAGTCTGGACACATATAGAAGCTCACACATTATCGGTATACTCCCCTTCCACCCTCTTATGGTGCCTACGTACACAACGTCCGCCAACCTCAACCATGCTACCCACAACACGATTCACGCTATCCATATGGGATTACTGCACACGATTATACCAACTCCGCTCATCCCACCCCCTCTTGGTCCCCTTATGGAACAATCCTATCTTCACTCCTGGTATAGACCACTGTCATTTCCCATATTGGACTGCCCACAATATTTTGTTTCTATTGGATCTAGCTCCCCTACATACCTTCCCGGACTTCGCTACTCTACAAGCGCGCTTTAACCTCCCCCACAGAGTATTTTACCAATTTTTACAAATCCGACACTTCCACCACTCGCTCCACCGTCCTTCCCCAGGCACCCCCCTCACACCCACCTCAGCTATCGAATCCCTGTGTCGCTCGCAACACCTATCTAAAGGTCTTATCTCGTCAATCTATCAGATCCTACTATCACACAATCAACCTGCTAAAGAATCCCACGAACTGGCATGGGAGAATGACACGGGGGAGGTTCTCACCCCCGAAGACTGGTCCCTAATTAAACTGGCCATATCGAAATGCTCAATCTCAGTGGGCATTAAAGAGAATGCTTACAAACTATATACCAGATGGTATCTAGTACCGACCCGCCTCCGTGCAATTTTTCCTGATGCCTCGGATCTTTGCTGGCGACAATGTGGCCAGAGAGGATCCTTAATACACGTTTGGTGGAAGTGTCCAATTATAAGTCAATACTGGAAGGAAATGCACAAACTCATTAAACATATCACTGACTTTGACATGCCCTCTTCACCCTTTTATTCTCTCTTAGCCAGACCAATCCCCAACCTTCCACGTCCAACGCTCAAACTAATCAATCACATACTTAACACAGCGAAGTGTCAGATAGCATCGTACTGGAAGTCCACAACCCCCCCTCCCGTCCCAGCTACAATTAACGCCATATGGTCAACTTACAGGCTGGAACGAATCTCCTCAGTCCTTCATGACACCCCGACTCAATTTATCCGCGTTTGGTCACCTTGGACCGATTACTACGACGCCGAACCTCCCCTGTCAACCATCTAAAAACCATCTGAATTCACCTAGCATGATGCTACACCCCGACTGGCAACCCCCCCCCCCCCCCACTACTTGTATTATATGATTGCATCTTCGATTTTGTGAATCCTATTCCCGATCCTACCTCCCCCCCCCCCCCCACTCTATCACCCTTTCTCTCTCCCCCTCTCTTTCTATTATTCTCTTTATCGGCACCCTTACTACCTCCCTGTCTTCCCCCCATAAATAATCACTAACGTTCTATACTACTTTCCTTCTTCATCTTTCCTACAATCTACTACATATATTTTTTCTACCAGATTTATGACCAGTATATTTATCTCCATAAATATAAAATGTTAAATTGTATTTCAATGTTATGAGTTACACTCCTACTGATCTTTGATGATATATATTGGACCGCAGACGCTTATTACAGTATAACAATGCTTGGATAAGATGTTATAATAAGCCTACTGTTTTTTCTCTCACGAGTTGTAACTTAATTCTAACTCACCCAATAAAACATTCTTTCAAAAAAAATAATAATAATAATATCTGACAGGGTATCAGACCACGCTGCAGCAGCACTATTTATGCTGAGGCAAATGCAGGTCTCAGTATAGTACCTGAGTGTGTATATACAGACTTCAGGAATATCTCCTGCTTTTTATCAGCAGGCTCCTTCAAAGTGGCCGTATCCCAAGACGGCAGTGCCACCTTTTTTGACAAACGTGTGAGCGCCTTATCCACCCTAGAGGATATCTCCCAACGTGACCTATCCTCTGGCGGGAAAGGGTACGCCAGCAGTAACATTTTAGAAATTACCATTTTCTTATTGGGGGAACCCACGCTCTTTACACACTTCATTCACTCATCTGATGGGGGAACAAAACACTGGCTGCTTTTTCTCCCCAAACATAAAACCCCTTTTATGTGGTACTTGGGTTCATGTCAGAAATGTGTAACACATTTTTCATTGCCGAGATCATGCAACGAATGTTCCTAGTGGATTGTGTATATGTCTCAACCTCGTCGACACTGGAGTCAGACTCCGTGCCGACATCTGTGTCTGCCATCTGAGGTAACGGGCGTTTTTTGAGCCCCTGATGGCCTTTGAGACGCCTGGACAAGCGCGGGCTGAGAAGCCGGCTGTCCCACAGCTGTTATGTCATCCAGCCTTTTATGTAAGGAGTTGACATTGTCGGTTAATACCTTCCACCTATCCATCCACTCTGGTGTCGGCCCCACAGGGGGCGACATCCCATTTATCAGCCTCTGCTCCGCCTCCACGTAACCTTCCTCATCCAACATGTCGAAACAGCCGTACCGACACACCGCGCACACACAGGAAATGCTCTGACTGAGGACAGGACCCCACAAAGTCCTTTGGGGTGACAGAGAGAGAGAATGCCAGCACACACCAGAGCGCTATATAATGCAGGGATTAACACTATAACTGAGTGATTTTCCCCCCAATAGCTGCTTGTATACACATATTGCGCCTAAATTTAGTGCCCCCCCTCTCTTTTTAACCCTTTGAGCCTGAAAACTACAGGGGAGAGCCTGGGGAGCTGTCTTCCAGCTGCACTGTGAAGAAAAAATGGCGCCAGTGTGCTGAGGGATATAGCCCCGCCCCTTTTTCGGCTGACTTTTCTCCCGCTTTTTTCATGGATTCTGGCAAGGGTAATTTATCACATATATAGCCCTGGGACTATATATTGTGATTATTTGCCAGCCAAGGTGTATTATATTGCCCTCAGGGCGCCCCCCCCCCCAGCGCCCTGCACCCATCAGTGACCGGAGTGTGAGGTGTGCATGAGGAGCAATGGCGTACAGCTGCAGTGCTGTGCGCTACCTTGTTGAAGACAGAAGTCTTCTGCCGCCGATTTTCCGGAACACTTCTTGCTTCTGGCTCTGTAAGGGGGGCGGCGGCGCGGCTCCGGGACCGAACATCGAGGTCGGGTCCTGTGGTTGATCCCTCTGGAGCTAATGGTGTCCAGTAGCCTTCGAAGCCCAAGCTACCACCAGTTAGGTAGGTTCGCTTCTTCTCCCCTTAGTCCCTCGCTGCAGTGAGTCTGTTGCCAGCAGATCTCACTGTAAAATAAAAAACCTAAAATATACTTTCTTTCTAGGAGCTCAGGAGAGCCCCTAGTGTGCATCCAGCTCAGCCGGGCACAAGATTCTAACTGAGGTCTGGAGGAGGGTCATAGTGGGAGGAGCCAGTGCACACCAGGTAGTCCTAAAGCTTTCTTTAGTTGTGCCCAGTCTCCTGCGGAGCCGCTATTCCCCATGGTCCTTACGGAGTCCCAGCATCCACTTAGGACGTCAGAGAAATACTGGTTACAACATGCGATGTGAAGGGGGTTTAACTGCTCAGACCCATTTTAAGACCCGTTTTAAGAAACGTTTTAAAAGCAGGGTTTGCGATGTGAAAGCAACATAAGTGTAGGAACTCGAGCTGGGTACTCAGCAGAGCTGCGGAGTGTACTTCCCTCCTCCTCTCCTACCTCACGCTGCTGTTGCTATCACAGCCTGTCTCTGAGTTTCACTTTCACCTTTCTCCTGCAGTGTTCCTCCCAGTCCTTGGTGATCTCACTGACACTGGGTCCATTTGAAGCCCCTCCTCCCGTCACTGCACACACTAGGCAGAGCAGACTTGGGGAGGGGAGCTCATGGGCATGTGCCACGAAACCCCTATCTGAAAGGCCTCCCACCTGTTGCTGCTACTTGCTGCTGGCAGTTTGACAGGGGCAGAATACATTAGGTACAGCACAGGCGGCCTGGATACTCCCTGATTATTGGTGTGTGCAAGATAATTGACAGCCTGGAACCTCCCAGGGCTGCAGTCAGCTCATACAGCACCTGTCTCAATTCCTCCCTGCCCCGCTCTGTGAGTCTCTGTCTCTGCACCCTGACAGATACACACTCTCTCCTCTCCCCTCTCACCCTCTCCTACCCTCTCTCTCCCTCCCTCCCATCTCTCTCTCTCTCTCTCTTTCTGTTTTTTTCTCTCTCTCTTCTCTTAACACACACACACACACACGCGCGCAGAAACTTGGTAAATGTGGGGCTTTGGACCTCTTGCTAAGCAATAAATAGTTAAAATAAAATTAATAATCATTTTTCTCTTCTATCCTAGGGGATACTGGGAATCCATTTAGTACCATGGGGTATAGACGGGTCCACTAGGAGCCTTGGGCACTTTAAGAATTTGATAGTGTGCGCTGGCTCCTCCCTTTATGCCAGACTCAGTTTAGAAAATGTGCCCGCAGGAGACGGTCACGTCTCTGGAAGCTCCTAAAGAGTTTTCTGCATTTATTTTATCTGTTTGTTATTTTCAGGCAGTACTGGATGGCACCAGCCTGCCTGCTTCGTGGGACCTAGGGGGGGAAACGGCCTAACTTCTTGAAGGGTTAATGGTCGCGTTCCCCGCTGACCACCCCTAACAGAGCCAGAAGAAAGAAGAGTGGTGAGTACTAAGCCGGCATCCCGGTTAGCGGTTCGCCGGCCATTATGGCGGCATGATGGTACGGAGATGCATGGCTTCTACATGGGGCGGCTGGGTCTCCAGACTCAGTACACAGTGCAGACGCACAGCTTCTGAGGGGGCGAATGGCGTCTCAATACACTATATGTGTACACAGTACCCAGACTGGCATTACAGACTTAAAAGGGGACTGACTCCATTTTTAGGCACTAAATTACCTCAGCCAGTATAAAAAAGAGTGGGAAGACTGCGTGCCATTGAAGGGGCGGGACTTCACTATAGGGTATATTCAATTGTGAACTGTAAGCCAAGGCTGGAGAACTGTGAAGACTGAGGCTGAATCTTTAATGCAAGACTGGAATAATTCTATGCCTGTGCCTTTAAGACAAGACTGAAGAATATTCCGGGGAAGCTGGAACCCCACCATGGGACGCAGAATAGGCCGGCAGTACCGCCCAGTTAACTGTACAGCATACCGGGGAGCTGGTGGGTATCAAACAGCGAGGAATGGCTTGCGAACACAGGGAGCGGAGTAGGGACCAGGACACTTTGATGGACACAGATAAATCTGCTGTAGCACAGAGCTGGGATGCTGTCTAGTAACAACAAAGCACTGGCAGAGAGTGCCTAAAGCTCAGCTTATTTACAGGAAGTGAAGCCACGGGATTGGCTAACCACTTACCCCAGAGAAGCTCATTGGCACAGAATAATCTAGTCTCCAACATGGCTGCCTCCTGTGCTGCAGACACGCAGAAGCACTGCCAGAGCCAGGCCCTAGCCAATTTGATGCCCTAGGCAAAATTTTGTTTGGTGCCCCCTAGCACCGCCGCTAGTTCTGCATCTGACCCAGCAACACTTAGGCAGTGGGGCCCACCGGGGGTTACCCTGTGGGCCAGTTCAACCCTGCATAATGGCATACAGTAATGCCCATAATACACATAATTCCACACAGTAATGCACCTTACACATATGCCCCACATTAGTAATTCTAGTAGCTTTTTTTTATAAAACTTTCTTTTGCTTGCTGGCTTGCTTGCAGTCAGTGTGTGCGCCCATGCAGCTCCCTGGATCCGTGACTGTGTTTTGTGAGATGGGGGTGGCAGGATGGGTGGGTGGGTGCGTGCGTGCATGCGCTCGCACCCATTAAAGGGGCACACGTACAAGTGATGTGACCTCACAGGGTATGCCATCCTGGCAGGGGAATTTTATGGCATGGACTGACTAGGAAATAAAGTGTGAGGAGAACACTTCCCATGTTACAGTATATCCCTGCAGACACCTGGGGTTTGCACAGGGATAAGGGACACACACAGGATGGCAGGGTCCCCCTCCCCCATGTGCACAAGCAGTATAGGTGATGTCAGATTTATGTGAAGCAGTCTTCAAAAATACACATGTGGTAACATATGGAACCATCCAGTAATAACTTTATATAGTCAGTGAAAATGTCACAGGTCCAGGAATTGCAGTTATTGGGTGTCTGCTGTCTGTCTGAGGTCTCACAAGTCAGGGGCATTCAAGCATGTCGGAGGGAGTTCAAAGAACTTTAAGGGAGAGTGTGCATTTTATTTGACAAATGTAAACAGCAGTGTATAGAAGTACTGATTGAATACATTTGGAAAGTAACAGTTAGTTTGCAGACTGTCCCTCCCAGCATGAGATACTACAGGGACATGCTTGGAAGCCCCTAGACATGCTTGGATGCCCTAGGCAAATGCCTAGCCTGCCTATAGCTAAGGCCGGCTCTGAGCACTGCAGACTACCTGATCCTCAAACCTCCTGGCCTCCCAGAAGTCACAACAACCCCACTGCTGACTCCCCCCCCACTGCAGCCACACTAGCACCATGGCAGCCATACCGACAGCGGTAAATCTAATGGACTGGTGCTAGAAATATAAGACAAAGTGGATGCCCTATTAGGGAGAGTTTTCTGTAATACGACTTCCACAATTTTTACAGTAGACTTCCACATCCTGTTCAATTCAGGGCCAATAAAACCTGTCTAAAATCAATCCTAATGTCTTGTCCCCCTCCTTTTGTTTGGCAAAATCTCAGAGGAGTTTTATGTCTGCTGTTTGTTTGGATGATTCCATCATATCTGCAGGTACTCCACCAAAAAAGTAGTAAGGGTCATATAAGGTGCCCTGTTGCTCAGGACAATGGAGAATTTGAGATTGCAAACTTCGCATGTCTAGGCAGTAAGTAGGCATCCACTGTAATGATGCTGAATACTTCACTCTGTGCTCTCCATACTTAAATAGATGGAGCACCCAACAACCGAAAAGTTGATTTTTTTTTTTCATTTAAAAATAAAAAGTATTGCATTTTATACGTTTTGTGAGACTACTTCCAGGTAAAGCACTTCCTGCAAAAACTCCTTTGTGTAACCTCACTCTATCAGGCTCTCACCCCTTTTGGATCACTTTATCCCACTTCAATTGGCACCAATCCATGCCCTTTCTGACATATATAAACTACTGGCCGAAATACAGTTTGGCTGTCTCCCTACCTTCACCTCTATTTGGCATAAGGAACTGGGACACTCCTTTCTTCACAAAGCCTTTCTGACTAAAATGGTTATTAAGACAAATCGGTTAAATCAAATGCATTTAACCAATTTGTCTGACTGACCATTATTGTCATCTTACTGGCATTTTGGAGCAAATGGTCAATTGTCATTTGCTCCCACACATTACCAGATTTTCGTTCCAACTGGCCAAATTGGACAATAAATCTTTAGTTGTATGGCCAGCTTTAGACTGAAGTTGTGTTTGATTTGACTATCACACAGTATATTATATTCCCAGCAACATTGCTCTGGAAATGGAGATAAAAATCCCTGACTTTCTGAGGCTTTTTTTTTTTTTTTTTTAAATCATTACCAAGTACATATTTGAGGAACTGCACACTCAGCTTTCTCTAGGTGGAGAGTTGAGTAATCTTATAGCTGGCCACTGAATGGCAGCTTTTATTTTAATATCCACAGTATTGTTACCTGGGGAAATAAAGTCCACTGTTCTCTGGCAATGACAATATTTGTGTTATGCAGATATCTATCCAGGAAGCAATAACAGCCTGAAGGGTAAGGTTCATGTTTTCACAATCCATCACTACAAAATAATGAACTTGAAGTGTACTATTCACACACTATACATACAGTAGATGCTCTAGATTCGACTATTGCTGATTGTCTGTTGCTGATGTTGCAACAGTCGGGAATAGAGAAGTTATAAATAATGCTGGCAAGATCATCAGGTCACTTAATACAGCATACAGTACAAACGAGAGGTTTATCTGCCTTGGGAGGAAAGCTCTCTCTTACTGTAATATCAACTTAATGAATTTCTCTCATTGTAATGAATGTTATAAAAATATTTTGTAGTGCTGTCTTCTTTATGGATGTGTATCATAGCAGTTGGACTCTGCTATGTTATCTGTTATATGTTATATGTTAACTGTTATCTGTGGCACAAATGTAAGTGAAACTATAAACTGCACATGAGAAATCATGATGACCCGCCAGGACGAGGATGGAATGCTCGACCATCGCTCCGGGCAATTCTGCAGGCTGCAGGGTGCTATTTCATGCATCCTCTAAGCCTAATGCTGGTGCCATGGGGCAGCAACAGCAATGCCATAAGTAGGGGTATGAGAGTGGTATCATCACCCAGAGCATAGGGTTCTGGTTGCAGCATCGCCGCTGCCCCATGGCACCTGCATGTGGCTTACAGTGTGCCTAGAACAGCACCATGTGGCCAGTGGAACTGCTGCAGAGCTGCCAGGACCGACCAAGGGACATTCCAGGCATGCACACTGGAAGTATTTCAGCAGATACTAATGTTATTTATATGTTTGGTTTAAGGTTTGAGCCACTTTTTGAACAAGACTACCTTGTGTACACTGCTGTTTATGCAATGTGAATTTGGTAGTAAAATATTTCAAAAGTGCTTCTGCTTCTTGTTTACAGATATGGTAAAGGGTTAAGTATGAATGACATGTCTATAATTATGTTTACACATTTAACACATGGTGGGGAGTGGGACTGGTAAAGGAGAGTTTTATTGTACAGTAATAACAGGTTAACAACAGTACACTATAGGCAGTCACTAGAAGTAGTTCCAGAACTGCAGCTGTGTTAGATTCAGTGGCATCACAAGGCGGGTGCAGCCCACACCCAGGTGTGACACTTGAAAGGGGTGACACCAAAATGTCAGCTCCTCCGCAGTGACAGGAGCCAGGTGCTGCAGTGTGAAAGTCCAGCACAGTACCCGGCTCCTGTCATAGAAGAGGAGCGGATGGCGCTGGGAGACAGTCTCCGGGGGCAACCCAGTACAGTCCGGCACCTCTGGAGATGCTGGCCACGTCCCCGGAGTGACGATCCCTTGAGGCCACATCCCCTTTATGTATTAACATGCCCCCTTTTGCTGTGAGCCCGTCCCCAGAGTGACGACCATGTGAGACCATGTCCCCTTTTATATGGCCACCCCCCCCTTTTTGCCGCAAGCGCGCACAGGGTGTCACCAGACCCAGTGTTGCCTCAGGTTAGATTTTGTAACTAAAGGGTGGTAGTTTTATTTAGAGACATGACATATTTCACTTTTTAGCTTGCATCATGATGTACAGTATCTTGAACTATTAGAAGCACTTTGGTGACCACTGATTGGGTAGTCTAGTTTTTTTTGTTTATTGTGGTCTGATTTCTCAGGTTGGGTATGGAATTCCGGCGTTCATAATACAGAAACTGGGATCCCGTTCGCTAGAATCACGGCAGCGGTGCGAACGCTAGAAAGCTCCTTGCAGGCTCGCAGGCTGCGGGCTCAGTAGCTCGCTGAGCTTGCCACAGGTTTTATTCCTACACTATGGGTGTCGTGGACACCCACAAGTGGGAATAGCCCTGGCACAGCTGTCAGCATTCTCGGCGGTCGGGATCGTGGCGTTGGTATTCTGACCGCCCAAATCCCGACTGCCGGGATATTAACTACATCCTGATTTGCCTGCAGGTTATATTATGTTTACAATCAAGACGGTTTGTAAATTTGGGATTTCTATTGATGTCTATTATCTAAAAAATAAAGTCATGTTTTCTTGCAATTTGTTTGTGGGTTGGTCTTTAGTAAGTTGCCATTTTGCAAAATTGATGGAAAATTACAAAAAACATACATAAATGACACTAAAAATACCCTATAATGTTATGTCCATTAGCTTGCTAAGTTCATTTATTTTTAATTTTATTAAATATCTATCGCGTACCTATTTGACATTGAAGCATTACCCATTTAATTGAATATCTCTTTGTATTTTCTTCTTTGTTCAATATCGTTATTAACCTTATGCCAGTTGTATTAAATATTGCTAACTTTTGATAAATAGAAAAAAGATGATTCCTTATATTGACAAACATTTTGAGGTTCTTCTGATGAGATTGGAAGATTACTTAAAAATATCTCACTTAAACCTCACTTCAAAACCCATGTTTTTTTAGTTTGTTCATTGACTTGAACAAACACATTACAGGTTTATTTAGAAAACCATATTTTACTTACATTTACCTCTTATTAAACCCGCAAATCACAAACAAGGACGAACTGAGTGTATCAAATTTCTACGTTTATTGTGATATGTTACTGACATGTACAAACTCTATAAGACCTAATGTACCATGTATATATATATATATATATATATATATATAAAGAAAATAATATTTTGTCAATAAAAAACTAATAAAAACACCTGAATATCATACAGTACTAGAAGAAATAGTTTTTTTTATGAAATTGATGTCACAGTTCCTGTCTCACTTACAAGAAACAGGCAAGTGGTCATTAAATAAAAAAAACATTGACCTCTTTTCCTGTACAAGAAGCTTAGAAGCCTATTTGAGAGGGGAAGACAAACAATTGAAAGAGGGTAATTATTTCCTCACCATGGTGGTCGAGGCCTCATATGCCAATACACATCATGACAATTGGGCATATGTACTAAACCTTGTAGAGTGATAAAGTGTAGAGAGATAAAGTACCAGCCAATCAGCTCCTAAATGCTTAGCTATAGACTGTGTTTTAAAAATGACAGGAGCTGATTGGCTGATACTTTATCTCTCTCCACTCTATCTCTCTCCAAGGCTTAGTACATCTGTCCCTTAATAAGGCCAGGAAGTGGTAAGAACTTTTTTAGCGGGAGATTGTGGAATCTCGGACCGACATGTAGCAAGTATTACATTTAATTCACTCCAGTTTATCATATAATAAGTTGCTGTTCAATAATCAATTATTTCTTAAAACACTTTGCAATTATCTTTATGGGGAAATCAATATATATGTACAGAGGAGTTTGGGGTGAATCCCATCCTTTAAGCAAGGTATTTTCTTTTTTGTTTGGAAGAGATATTTGAATTCAATTACACATTATACTTAACACAAAAACCACAATTCACATGGTTAATTCTACCATTATAAACTTCCTGGATAACACCCTCAACGTGTCGAGAAAGTCACTCTCCACTTCAACTTAATGTTAGCCCATTAACACTAATAATTACTTCCACTTTGGAAGTAATCATCAAAATAAAATGGTCCCTCTTATTATTGCCAAATGACGAGGATTCACAGTAATTGCTCCAATTTGGAGACATTTAAAATACAAAAAATACAAACACAGATATTGGCATCTTCTTTTCAGGAAAACTATCCAGAAAAACTTTTCAATATGGCATATCATAAATTATTGAATTTAGTGCTTCACTTTTAGAGGTAAATAATAAAAAAATAGTAATAGATTTTTATGATTAATTGTGTTTTTTCTAAAGATACATCTCATCAGCTAAAGAAATCATGGGGATTATAAATTGTATTTCTACTCTGTGGCTTGATCCAGTACTTCAATCCTTTCTAAATGCAAGTCTTACTATGACTATCCCCAGCTTTTTTAAGTGATTCAGTATCATGGGAAAACATCACAAGGGTTTTTGGAAGGCATACAGACTTTTCCTTACACCTGTTAATGGTTGTTATAGATGTGGCATTACTAGATGCACATCATGTATATACTGTATTCAAATAATAAAGAAAAGTGGGGACAATGTATTATTACTGCCATTTTTCCAAATAACTGTCAGGACCTGTTTTAGTCCTTTATCATGGCAAAGCAGGTCTATGCATTGGGAGAATGTATTAATATCTATTTTGCCAAAGAGGTAGAGTGTTACATAACATTACCTGATTGCCTAAGTGCGCTTTCCCTCTAGCTGCTGTAACTATTGTCACTGACTGGCGCTGCAAGGATTGTGCATATGCACCCGCCAAAAATCTCCCAGCAGCACGCGTGGCCCTATTGAAAAAGACAAAAAAATAAACTTTATTGTTTTGGTAAGCACAATCCCAGGCTGCATATCCCGGCAGCCAGTTACAGTGATGTGGTGGGGCAATGACAGCTGCAGCTGTTGAAATCGAAAGTTGTGGCTGTTGGAATGGTCAGTGACCCTGATAGTTTACATATTCAGTGGGCACATTGGCACACTGTCTAGTAGATAGTAGTACTGATAAAAACGGGGGTGCCCTTGGCATTTATCACACATTGTGACCATCACACATAGGGGAAAGTGGTATCTTTGGCAGATAACATGCGCAGATACCGCTGAGGCACATGGTGCCTCTTCATACATCTCCCCCTGTATTCTTCTTCATTTAGTACCCATTTTATTATTTGTTGTTCAATTCATGCTATTTATCTAATAAACTGTAAGCGTGGGTTACTAATATGTCGGTTGTACAATTCGACTTTAAAAATAAAAGGTATTCAAAGCACAGAAGAAATAGCATAAATCAAAAATTAAATTACAGTATTTAATAGCATCATGAGATTAATCCGAAAGTTTAGGATTGACACTTACAGAGCTAATTACCTCCTGAGACCCAAGAGGAGGTCACAGGTTTAGAAAAATCTGTTTAAGAGTCATACTACATACAACTTTCTAATGCACTAAGTACTTTGGCAAATATTAAAGGTTGTAAAATTAGGAGATTAATATATTTTAACATCATGAGCTATTTTGAATTTATATATCTCAAAATATTAAATCAAATATAATTCTGAGTGGAACAATAAAAACATTGCTGATGTTATTTTCATAATGTAATAGTAGGGAAATCCGGTTGTGATATCCTTTAAATTGTAATTGGGGCTATTTTTACATTTTTAAAGAAAAAGGGTAAAAATATGATATACAGATGTGTCCACGGTTATCTTGACTAGTTTGCTGCGCCTAGGCACCACATGGTTTATTAACATAACCCTTCATTTATTGTTCTCAGCTGCAATACAATACAGAGAACAATACAGCAGGGGATTAAGGGGGTAATTCCAAGTTGATCGCAGCAGGATTTTTGATAGCAATTGGGCAAAACCAGGGCCCTCATTCTGAGTTGATCGCAGCAGCAAGAAAGTTAGCAATTGGGCAAAACCATGTGCACTGCAGGAGGGGTAGATATAACATGTGTAGAGAGAGTTAGATTTGGGTGGGGTGTGTTCAATCTGCAATCTAATTTGCAGTGTAAAAATAAAGCAGCCAGTATTTACCCTGCACAGAAACAAAATAACCCACCCAAATCTAACTCTCTCTGCACATGATATATCTGTTTCCCCTGCAGTGCACATGGTTTTGCCCAATTGCTAACTTTCTTGCTGCTGCGATCAACTCAGAATGAGGGCCCATGTGCACTGCAGGGGAGGCAGATATAACATGTGCAGAAAGAGTTAGATTTGGGTGGGGTGTGTCTAATCTGCAATCTAATTTGCAGTGTAAAAATAAAGCAGCCAGTATTTACCCTGCACAGAAACAAAATAACCCACCCAAATCTAACTCTTTCTGCACCATAGCAGGGGATTAAGTCTGACTGGCCAGTCTCAGTTAATCCTATTAAAGGTCAAGATAAACGTGGACCCATCTGTAATAAATATTGTAATAGAAATATATATTATTCAATATGTATTACATAATAATAGTAAAAATAATTATTTAAAAGATATGACCCTTGGAAATCTTTGAATACCAGAATCTCTATATAGTTGAAATATTCAGCTAAATACTCCACTGTTTAGTAATTGAATGGATCTGGATATACTGTATGAGAATATCTCTGAGGGTGTGATTAAAAAGGCCTTTTAACATGTACTTGTTCTCTCTATCAATTCTGTTGCTCTTCTGCTCCACGGGAGGCTCCTGTCTTTCCTGAGCTTGCCTTGGGACACATGCATTATGGTTTGACAGGTGCACCGCCCCCAGTCAAACTTTTCCAAATGGCCTTTTGGTTAAATGGTCGTATCTTTGGGGTTTGATACTTTTATTTTTTTAATTTTCTGCAATACAGTTGAAGAGGACAATACATTAATTCTATGTATTGCTCCAGGTAAAAGCTTGAATAACCTGGAGGCTATGTTTTTTACCTTGGATGTGGGAGAACATGGCTTGCTTCCCAAATTAAATCTCCACTTCTAATGATGTTTTGAAGGAAGCCAAGTCCATTGAATTACATGCAATATTATTGTTTTTAAAGAAATTTCTGAAATGGGAAATATATAAAAAAAATTATGTGAAGGGGGGTACATACGGAGAGATCTGTGCTTAAATTCTAAGCAATCTGACTAGATTCCTTAGAAGTTAAGCACGGATCTCTCTGTGTGTATGCCCCACAGTGATAGCGATGCGTGGCCCTGTGTGCTCTATCGCTGAATCTAGATTTGACATGCTAAATCTAGCTAGATCGCTCATTTCACCGCTGGGTGAAATAAGCGCCCCCGGTCACCCCCACCCCCCTTGCTCATCACACAACGTGCTGTGCTGAGCAGGGGGGGGGGGAGAGATGGGTGCTGAGCGGTCTGTAGCACACATCTCCCCCGTGTGTACCGGGCTTCAGTCTTATTTCAAACTTCAAAGTGCTGGAAACTGATTCATTATTTCTGCAGCGGGGTACACTGGGATTCCACAGGTAATACATCGGGGGTGTAGAGTTGGATCTTGATCCGAGGCACCAACAGGCTAAAGCTTTGACTGTTCCCAGGATGCATTGCACCACCTCCTCTATGACCCCACCTCCAGGCACTAGAGCTCAGTTTGTAAGTTGGTGCCTGCAGTGCAGGTCACTAACAGGTGGGGCTGCGCTAGGCAGCCTTGAAAAGAGCTTTTTAAAAAGACTTCAAGGGCCGCAGCATTGTTTATGTCAGTCTGACATTCTGTGCTGCGGCTCCATCACCTCCCCAGCAGCGCTGCATACTCCCCCAGCCGGAATCACAATAAATATATCACTTATATTTTTAATACTACAAACTTACTTATTTACTCCATATTAATGTTAACTTATCGTTTGCGTTCCATGGCGCCAGGCCGGAAGTGACATAACACCATACACTGCTGTCCTGTTACCAACTTTGCTACCCAGCAACAGTCACAGCGCTACTTACTTCCCACGTACGGGAAGCAGTGCTGGTGTATTCTCCTTCATTAGATATTAGTAGCAGCTACGGCCACGGAACTTCCGATTACGGCTGCACCTAAGGTTCAAATGGATCTCGCCCGGGATCCCCTTCTATGTTATTGTGCATAAGGAACATGGGCGTGCGTTCCACTGCGTTAGTGGGTGGAACGCATCATGTGATCCATTTGACCCGTAGGTGCTGCCGTAATCAGAAGTTCCAGGGCCGTGGCAGGTACTAATATTTAATGAAGGAGAATACACCAGCGCTGCCTCCCGTACGTGGGAAGTAAGTAGCACTGTGACTGTTGCTGGGGAGCAAAGTTGGTAACAGGACAGCAGTGTATGGTGTTATGTAACTTCCGGCCTGGCGCCGTGAAACGCAAACGATAAGTTAACATTAATATGGAGTAAATAAGTAAGTTTGTAGTATTAAAAGTATAAGTGATATATTTATTGTGATTCTGGCTGGCCGCGGCTGTGTTAATAATGGGCTGTGGAGGCTTATGTGAGCAGATATTGCCTTTAATTGTGAGTTTGGCCTAGTTCCTGTGTATGTGACATGGGGTCGGACCCTGTGGTGAGCCTGTTGGGTATTTATAGGCCATCTGGGGCCTGTGGTGTGTTATGCTTTCTTCACTAGGGCATCTGGGTCTTGATAAAGGGCCATGCTGGGCTTGAAACGTCGACGCATGCTTTGGTGACGTATGATTCTTAAATAAATTTGAATTTTTTCTGTTAAGAAGACTGGTGAGCGCACTCTCTATGTTTTTGATATATGGAGGCTAACCTTGGACTCTATTATCACTATTGACTCTGGACTATATATATATATATATATATATATATATATATATATAGTGCTACACAGAATATACGATCTGGTATTTTCTACTGTGTGTTTCAGTCACCTCATACCGTTTAAATCCTCTGTTTGTGTCCTGTGTTTACTGTCACATAATACAGGGGATTATTTGCAGGTATTGTGTTTGTCTGGCTATGTTGTACTGTCACGCTCTAAGGCTACATTCCCTATAATGTCTGCCACACAGGGCGGGAAATCTGCGGACGCTTCTGCAACCTGCAGTGCCGGTACCGCGGATTTACCTCAGAGGGGGAAGTGTTAGCTGCTGGTTCAGGCGCTGGGTGCCATACATCTCCCAGTCAACCCGCAGCACCTGTGGCCAATCAGGACCCACCTTGGGCAGCATTCTCGGGCAGCATTCTCAAGTATGCAGAATACGCTTGTAACACGTCTTACGCCCCCTGTGGGACCTCTTATGCCATTATAGTTACATATTGTCTCTGTGGTTAATCCGCCCTGGGCGGACACTCTGTCTACCCAGTTACAAAAATGTAATCAATCTTTCGTTAGACACAAGTCTACCCCACGCCCCTCTGGGGCCAAGGGGTCATCTAAGCAGGCCATTTCTTCCTCACTGTCCACTAATATTTCAGATAATTCTTCCTTTGATGGGGAATATACTGATCCGTCAGATACTGATACAGTTGCTTTTGATACGAAATCTACAACCCAGGTTGATGTTCCTGACCTAGTGGAGGCTATTAAGCTGATTCTGCAAATAGATGATGAGATCAAGCCCGCTACTACATCTAAAAAACCTGATAAATTCAAATGTCAGAAGGTTGCTAAAGTAGTCTTACCACATTCTGACCATTTAATTGACATATGTCAGGAATCCTAGTCGTCTCCAGGAAAGAAGTTTTCCCTGTCTAAAAAGGTGCTAGCTCGTTATCCTATCCCTGCGGAGTTGAGTAACAAGTGGGAAATTCCACCACCGGTTGACTCTCACGGCACCCGTCTAGTGGTGTCATCTACTCTACCTGTCACCACTGTCACCTCACTGAAGGAACCGACGGTTAAGCGTGTGGAGGGTTGCCTGAAGTCTATTTACTCTCTTACTGGTGCTGTACCCATTATGGCAACCTCCTGGGCTGCGAAAGGAATTGAAGCATGGGTTCAGGAAATTGAGGATGAGCTAGCTCAGGATTTTTCTGACACTGCCAGCCAATATCTGTCTTATATTACCACAGTCTCCCACTATATTCAGGAGGCAGCCTTTGATGCAGGTGTAATGGCGGCCAATGCGTCTACTACGTCTATCCTGGCTCGCCGAATTCTGTGGTTGAGGTCCTGGAAGGTGGACCTGGTCTCCAAAACTACCTTGGAGGTGCTCCCTTTTAAGGGAGACATCCTATTTGGGGAGGATCTGAACAAGATTGTGACTGACTTGGCGACTGCCAAGACTGCTTTTCTCCCAAGTACTAAACCATCTGCTCAGAATGCTAAGAGTACCACTTTTTATTCCTTTCGACCTCCCAAAAAAGCAAAAGGTCAGGTGTACTTGAGACAGGCTTGTGCTTCCAAAACCACTAGGCCCAAATCTATACAATCCTGGGTTGGCCGTCAGCCTGCTTCCAAACAAGACAAGCCTGCTGCATGATGGGGCGGGCCTCGCAGTTCACCCAGGCCTGGTTAACAACCACTTCAGATGCCTGGGTGCGGGAAGTTGTCTCTCACGGATATGCAATCTCTTTCAAGAGACATCCCCCTCACCAGTTCTGCATGACGGTTATCCCTTCGGATCCATTAAAAGCGCAAGCTCTACACTTGGTTGTACAATCCCTTCTGGACACAGGAGTGGTAGTGCCGGTACCTATGTCTCAGAGAGGCAGGGGATACTATTCGACCCTGTTTCTAGTTCCAAAGCCAAATGGGTCCCTCTGGCCTATACTCAACCTCAAATCATTGAACAAATTTGTAAGAGTATCCAAATTCTGTATGGAAACTTAGCGCTCCATTGTACTGGCCATGGAACCCGCAGACTATATGGTATCCCTGGACATACAGGATGCTTACATGCACATACCTATTGCCATGTTGCATCAGCAATATCTGCGGTTTGCTATTGGCAACCTACATTATCAATTCCAGGCCTTGCCTTTTGGATTGACCACAGCCCCTTGGATATTCACCAAGGTCATGGCCGTAATGACGGCCCTTCTCCGCCATCAGGGAATCAGGATCCTGCCGTATCTGGATGACTTGCTGATCCTGGCGACCTCCGAAGAGGTTCTCCACAGTCATCTGGAACTGACGGTCCAATTTCTACAATCCCATGGGTGGCTCATCAAATGGAAAAAGTCCTTGCTGGTCCCTGCTCAGAACATGGTGCACCTGGGGGCAATACTGGACACACAAAGCCAATGATTGTTTTTGTCTCCAGAGAAAGTTCTGAAACTCCAGGACAGGATCAGATATTTCCTCTCTCACCCAAGAGTGTCGATACACTCGGCGATGCAAGTACTAGGCCTCATGGTGTCGGCTTTTGACATGGTAGAGTACGCTCAATTTCATTCCCGCCCTCTGCAGAGGTTAATCCTGTCCAAGTGGGTCGACCTGCCTCATCGGATCAGGTCTCAAATGATCTCCTTGACTCCGGAGGTTCGTCTGTCACTGAGCTGGTGGCTACAGGACCAACAGTTGAGCAGGGGCCATCCCTTCTGGATCTCCAACTGGGTCCTCCTGACAACGGATGACAGTCTGTGCGGTTGGGGCGCGGTGTTGGAGCAACACTCTCTCCAGGATCGTTGGACAATTCTGGAATTGCGGGCAGTGTTCAATGCGTTGACACTGGCCCTGCCTCTAGTACAGAACAGGCCCGTTAAAGTACGACCAGACAACGCCACCACGGTGGCGTACATAAATCATCAAGGTAGCACTCAAAGCCGCATGGCAATGCTGGAAGTATCAAAAATCCTACGTTGGGTGGAACGCCATCTGCCAGCAATATCGTCAGTGTTCATTCCTGGAGTCCTCAACTGGGAAGCGGACTTCCTCAGTCGTCAGGACATTCATGTCGGAGAGTGGGGTCTTCATCCGGAGGTCTTTCAACTCCTAGTGGACAAGTGGGGCCTACCAGATGTAGACCTGATGG
Source organism: Pseudophryne corroboree (assembly GCF_028390025.1). Lineage (NCBI taxonomy): Eukaryota > Metazoa > Chordata > Amphibia > Anura > Myobatrachidae > Pseudophryne > Pseudophryne corroboree. The sequence goes on along the minus strand of NC_086445.1, from coordinate 584,049,866 downwards.
CGTCTCGACACAATCACAAGTTTCCGGTCTTCGGATCAAGGACAAGGGATCCTCAAGCAGCGTTCGTGGACGCACTGGCAATTCCATGGAACTTTTGGCTGCCATACGTGTTCCCTCCAGTGTCACTCCTGCCCAGGATACTACGGAAGTTTAAGCAAGTAAGAGGAATGCTACTTTTAGTTGCTCCAGCGTGGCCCAGACACCATTGGTTCTCAGACCTGCAGGGTCTATCGATAGAGCATCCTCTTCTGCTTTCTCAACGCCCAGACCTCCTCGTTCAGGGCCATTGTGTCTATCCGGACCTGGCCAGACTGGCTTTGACAGTGTGGCTCTTGAAGCTTCACTCTTGATGGCCAAAGGATTCTCTGAGGCGGTTATTCAAACTATGTTGAAGGCCCGCAAACTAGTTTCTGCACGGATTTATTACAGGGTCTGAAACTCTTACTTCATATGGTGTGCTGCTAAGAACTATGATGCCTATTTGTTCAGAACTTCTAGGATTTGGGCTTTTCTGCAACAAGGCCTAGATTTAGGCCTTCTTCTGGCCTCCCTCAAGGTTTATATATCTGCATTGTTGGTGTGGTTTCAGAGGTAAATTGCGTTTATTCCTGACGTTTATACTTTCACTCAGGGTGTTTTACAGATTCAGCCTCCCTATGTCCCTCCTGTGGCTCCATGGGCTTTGTCTGTTTTCTTAAATGCACTACAAGAGTCTCCATTTGAACTTCTTGAGTCTGTGGACCTTAAATGTCTTACACTTAAGGTCGTGTTTTTACTGGCTATTGCCTCTGCTAGGAGGGTGTTGGACTTAGGCGCTTTGTCCTGTCGTCCACCCCTTCTGATTTTTCACTGTGACCGGGCAGTTCTTAGAACTCACCCTGGTTATCTACCTTAGGTGGTATCCTCTTTTCATCTTAACCAAGAGATTGTGGTTCCGGCCTTTATCTCTTCTGGTTTGTCCTCCAAAGCGCGGTCTTTGGATGTGGTACAGGCTCTCTGTATTTACGTAGAGAGGACTGCCTCCCTCGAGGTCAGATACCCTTTTTGTAATTTTTGATTTTCACAAACGTGGCTGGCCTGCAAATAAGCAAACCTTGGCCAGAAGGATTAGAATGGTGATTGCACAAGCCTATGTACAGGTTGGTCTTCCAGCTCCTGCTGCTATTACAGCCCATTCTACTCGGTCTGTTGGACCTTCTTGGGCGGCCTGCCAAGGCGCGTCCGCTGAACAATTGTGAAAGGTGGCTACATGGTCCTCAGTGAACACGTTCATCATGTTCTATGCCTTTGATACTTACGCCTCCCAGGATGCTTCCTTTGAACGCCGGATTCTTGTGCCCGCTATGGTGCATCCACTCCCATGAGGAACCGCTTTAGGACATCCCCGATGTATTCCCTGTGGAATGCATGTGTACCCCGCTGCAGAAAAGGAGTTTTATAGTAGAATTACCATGGTTAAATCTCTTTCTGCGAGATACATTGGATTCCACAGGGTGCCCACCCTGACGTACTTAGCTTCTTTGGGTTTGTATGGCATTAGTCGCTGGTCCCTTCTCCTGTCGTGAGAATGTGGTTCTATGTGACTAAAATCTACCGTCTCTTTTACCTGCTACTGCATTGGACTGGTTAACGAAATTGAGCTCCAGTGCCTGGAGGCGGGGTTATAGAGGAGGCGGTGCAATGCATCCTGGGAACTGTCAAAGCTTTAGCCTGTTTGTGCCTCGGATCAAGATCCAACTCTACACCCCGATGTATTCCCTGTGGAATCCCAGTGTACCTCGCAGAAAGAGATTTAACCATGGTGAGTCTACCATAAATCTCCTTTTTTCACCGTATTGACTCATTGATTAATTTTTCATTGTTAATATCTAATGTTATTGGTTATTTAGACCTTAAATAAAGAGGCTGAACAGAAGGTGTTTACTCTGATTCTTTCTGATACCATGATATGCATCAACTGTAATACCCATCATATTATTGACAATATTTGACATTTTAAATAACCATCATCAAAAGCATTTAACTTATAAACCCTAATGTGCAGGAGTAGATATTAAGATGTATGTATGTTATAAGCTGTGTGTAAGTGACTAATGCTATCCTTAACTCTAACCCTATGAATAATACAAATGTTGATATTTCATGTCAACTTTAATGATGTCGATGTATTATCAACATCATAAATGTCAATACTGTCACTGTCAACATGGTGACTGTTCCCTGTTCAGATGGAGAGGAATTTATTGTACAGTTGGTCAAATACTGAAAATCAGTGACATTTCCAGGTGCAGAAATTAGCAGGAACAAATCTATAAAACCGATGACTGTCCCAGGGTATGGAAGTGTCACAGTTGGCAGCTATTGTATAATTATCATTTTAACTATGCGGAACATCTGCTACTTGACTTGGCAGAAGACTTCATGCTCTGTTAATAAATACCTGAGGTCATAGTATCATGGTTATCTTTGTAAACTGACCGGTAACTTTTCCCTCACATTTTACTCCATACAAAGGTTAATAGAAAATGATAAGTGACTTATTGTTCCTATCATGACTAAATCAAAGGACCTATTTCACATTTTATTTCCATAATTTTTGCTTTTGTGAACTTACAGTAAATATGAATCAGTTATCTGCTTTTAAGTAAGATTTCATTGCTGTTTAGTTACGTAACACCAGACCAGGTCCAGATAAACACCAGTCATCATGGAACCTAAAAATTAGGCTGTGGTGCTTGGAGAAGGTTTGATGTATGCAGCATCACAGAATTCTATAATTATGTGTATGGGTTGTTGGGTTTACAGGAGCAATAGGTCGACCTGGTCATTAGGTCAACATGTACTAGGTCGACAGGTCAAAAGGTCGACATGGGTTTTTGGACTTTTTTGGAGTTTTTTTTGTAAAGTGACGGGGAACCCCAATTAGTGCACCATGTCTCCTCGCATGGTGAGCGAGCTTTGGGCAAGGTGCCTCGCTTCGCTGCCACTGTGCTTGGCACAGGTTACCATTCCCAATTGTAGTCCACGTGGATCGTAAAATGTGAAAAAGTCAAAAAATGTAAAAATGTTTTGAAAAACTCATGTCTACCTTTTGACCTGTCGACCTAGTACATGTCTACCTAATAACCATGTCAACCTATTGACCATGTCAACCTAATGCATGTCGACCTTCAGTGGTCAACCTAATGACTGTCGACCTAAGTTATGTCGACCTAACAACCGTATCTCATAATTATATGCCCTTACACCGGAACTGAAAGGTATTGCACTGAAAGGTTACACAAGCACTGAAAGGTTGCAAGTAACAAGTAACATGACCTGCGACTATGATATATTTCAACTCGCATCATGTGCAGCATAGCATGCAGTATTTGTCTTGATGAAGCATCTACTGGATTGATGTGTAAACTGAAACTTCATGAGTCAAGATAACATGCCTGATTGGGGATTGATCTATAGCCGGGCTAACATGCAAGAAAGATCTTGTGTATGTTTATATATATATATATATATATATGAAACGAAATAGAGGAGATGGCGCCAAGGGAGTTATATCAACGCCCTACCTAAAAACGGACCCTTACAGTACTCTCCGGATAAATTACGTCAGATAACAAATACTAACATAAAAATTTATTAAAACAACATATAAACCCGACACAAATGTTCATAAGTATACAGAGTTGATACATTTACATTTGTCGCACAATTTGAACAATCAGTTTGTAGTGATGAGGAAAAAGCGTAGATATATCACTACGATTTCCTCCTTCTCCTTATTGTAGATTCGGAGGTAACATCAGATAATAGATAGATAAATAACCCAACGCGTTTCGTCTTGTTCCAAGACTTCATCAGGGGTAAAATCTCTTCATTTCAGAACATATTGTCAGCACATAAAAGGTCATTCAAAGATGTATGAACAACGTTTCAATATTTCAATGGGACTTGATTGATACAGCGAGGACCATACCTCATATATCATCAGCTTGAGTCTGACATTCAGATATTCGAATATGGGGAAGATTCATATGTGTATAGAATCTAACTGGTTCGCAAGCATAAGGAACCTCGTCGGTCAGCAGCTTGAACCTGACACTCAGAGACTCAGGAGTGAAGGCAATTCAAATGGGTATAATGTCTAACCAATTTAGAACACGTGGTAGACCCTCCAGTGGTGCAGTGCTGACAGCCAAGTCTCTGTATAATGTGTATTTAGTGTTTTATTTGAAATAGCGCAGTGGGAGAGTAATTCTTGTCATATATATATATATATCTATATATATACGTTGGATGGTAAGGCACTCCTAAAGCTGAATCTTCAAACGCCGGTGCCCCCGTATAGCAAAAGCAGTATATTCAAAAAGGACGTAGCACTCATGGCAAGATACAAATAGTCAAACACTCATGTGTTGTTAGCAACGTTTCAGTTATATCAACTGCAGTGCCACTCCTAGATGGGCCAGGTGTTTGTGTCGGCCACTAGGGTCGCTTAGCTTACTCACACAGCTACCTCATTGCGCCTCTTTTTTTCTTTGCGTCATGTGCTGTTTGGGGAGTGTTTTTTGGAAGGGCCATCCTGCCTGACACTGCAGTGCCACTCCTAGATGGGCCAGGTGTTTGTGTCGGCCACTAGGGTCGCTTAGCTTACTCACACAGCTACCTCATTGCGCCTCTTTTTTTCTTTGTGTCATGTGCTGTTTGGGGAGTATTTTTTGGAAGGGCCATCCTGCCTGACACTGCAGTGCCACTCCTAGATGGGCCAGGTGTTTGTGTCGGCCACTTGTGTCGCTTAGCTTAGCCATCCAGCGACCTCGGTGCAAATTTTAGGACTAAAAATAATATTGTCAGGTGTGAGGTGTTCAGAATAGACTGGAAATGAGTGTAAATTATGGTTATTGAGGTTAATAATACTATGGGATCAAAATGACCCCCAAATTCAATGATTTAAGCTGTTTTTTAGGGTTTTTTGAAAAAAACACCCGAATCCAAAATACACCCGAATCTGACAAAAAAAATTCGGTGAGGTTTTGCCAAAACGCGTTCGAACCCAAAACACGGCCGCGGAACCGAACCCAAAACCAAAACCCGAAAAATTTCCGGTGCACATCACTAATATATATACATATATACATACATACACATTAGCTGTTCTACCTACTCTTCGCACATGAGTTTCTTATTTTCTTATTTTCACAGTTGTAAAAATAAATGAGTGTTAATAATTTGGTAATTAGCTGCAATACAATACAGAGAACAATACAGCAGGGGATTAAGGGGGTAATTCCAAGTTGATCGCAGCAGGATTTTTGATAGCAATTGGGCAAAACCATGTGCACTGCAGGGGAGGCAGATATAACATGTGCAGAAAGAGATAGATTTGGGTGTGGTGAGTTCAATCTGCAATCTAAATTGCAGTTTAAAAATAAAGCAGCCAGTATTTACCCTACACAGAAATAAAATAACCCACCCAAATCTAACTCTCTCTGCAAATGTTATATCTGCCTCCCCTGCAGTGCACATGGTTTTGCCCAACTGCTAAAAATTTTCCTGCTGCGATCAACTTGGAATTACCCCCCAAGGTAGCTGGATGACTAAGCCAAGCGACACAAGTGGGCAGCACAAACACCTGGCACATCTAGGAGTGGCACTGCAGTGGCAGACAGGATGGCAGTTTGAAAAATTAGGCCCCAAAGAGCACATCATGCAAAGACAAAAAAGAGGCGCAAGATGGAATTGTCCTTGGGACCTCCCACTCGCCCTTATGTTGTTTAAACAGGACATGCACAGTTTAGTAAACCCATCATTTCAGTGACAGCGACTGACACATGACTATGGCTGAAATGATTGCTTTGTCTGGTCCCCGACCAAAAAAGAAGCAATTAATCTCTCCTTGCACAAACTGGCTTTACACAGGCAAGATGTCATCCTTATCCTCAGATTCCCCCACCCCCCTTCAGTGTTTACATCCTCATTCTTAGAGAAATAATGGGGGTCATTCCGAGTTGTTCGCTCGTTATTTTTTTGTCGCAACGGAGCGATTAGTCGCTAATGCGCATGCGCAATGTCCACAGTGCGACTGCGCCAAGTAAATTTGCTATGCAGTTTGGTATTTTACTCACGGCATTATGAGGTTTTTTCTTCGTTCTGGTGATCGTAATGTGATTGACAGGAAGTGGGTGTTTCTGGGCGGAAACTGGCCGTTTTATGGGAGTGTGTGAAAAAACGCTACCGTTTCTGGGAAAAACGCGGGAGTGGCTGGAGAAACGGAGGAGTGTCTGGGCGAACGCTGGGTGTGTTTGTGACGTCAAACCAGGAACGACAAGCACTGAACTGATCGCAGATGCCGAGTAAGTCTGGAGCTACTCAGAAACTGCTAAGAAGTGTCTATTCGCAATTCTGCTAATCTTTCGTTCGCAATTTTAATATGCTAAGATTCACTCCCAGTAGGCGGCGGCTTAGCGTGTGTTGCGAGCGAACAACTCGGAATGACCCCCAATATTCAAACAAAGTCACAAACCACATAATTTAGGTGTTAGTGGACTGATTACGCTATTACCCAAAGTTTCTGAACTTGACAATGACTTATGATGAATGTGCTGTAGGTGACGTGTAAGGGAGGATGTTCCTAGGTGGTTAACGTCCTTACCCCTTTTTATTATGGATTGACAAAGGCAACAGATGGCTCGACACCTGTTGTCCGGGTTTGTGGAGAAATAATTCAACACCAAAGCAGTGGGTTTCTTTTGTAGTTTGCCCAGGCATGACAATGGGCTTTTTCATCCCATGGACAACAACTGTCTCCACTGGTGCCTTATTCAAACAAACCACATCACTATCAGAATCCTCATCGTCAACTTCCTCCTCAGCGCCAGCTACACCAATATCCTCCTCAAACTGGTGTACTTCTACAGTGACATCCTCATACTCGATATCAGCAACTTTACTGGCGGTGCTCCTCCCAGCATTTGCAGGGGGCGTGCAAATGGTGGTAGGAGCCTCCTCTTCCCATACAGTGCAGTGAAGGTCAGGCCTAGACATCACAACCACGGACAGTGCCAGCATCCCTGTATTTTCACAACGCCCCTGTATTTTTACAACATACAGGACCAGTGTACTTTTATTTTAACAACAGCACCCCTGTATTTTTACAGCATACAGAGCCAGTGTACTTTTATTTTAACAACAGCACCCCTGAATTTTTAGTGCATACAGAGCCATTGTACTTTTATTTTAACAACAGCACCCCTGAATTTTTACAGCATACATGGCCAGTGTACTTTTATTTTAACAACAGCACCCCTGAATGTTTACAGCATACAGGACCAGTGTGCTTTTATTTTAACAACAGCACCCCTACATTTTTACAGCCTACATGGCCAGTCTGCTTTCATTTTAACAATAGCACCTCTGAATTTCTCTGACGTCCTAAGTGGATGCTGGGGACTCCGTCAGGACCATGGGGAATAGCGGCTCCGCAGGAGACAGGGCACAAAAGTAAAAGCTTTAGGATCAGGTGGTGTGCACTGGCTCCTCCCCCTATGACCCTCCTCCAAGCCTCAGTTAGGTTTTTGTGCCCGGCCGAGAAGGGTGCAATCTAGGTGGCTCTCCTAAAGAGCTGCTTAGAGTAAAAGTTTTGTTAGGTTTTTTATTTTCAGTGAGTCCTGCTGGCAACAGGCTCACTGCAACGAGGGACTTAGGGGAGAAGAAGTGAACTCACCTGCGTGCAGGATGGATTGGCTTCTTAGGCTACTGGACAGTAGCTCCAGAGGGACGATCACAGGTACAGCCTGGATGGGTCACCGGAGCCGCGCCGCCGACCCCCTTGCAGATGCTGAAGAGAGAAGAGGTCCAGAAATCGGCGGCTGAAGACTTCTCAGTCTTCATGAGGTAGCGCACAGCACTGCAGCTGTGCGCCATTGCTCTCAGCACACTTCACACCAACGGTCACTGAGGGTGCAGGGCGCTTGGGGGGGCGCCCTGGGTAGCAATGAAAGTACCTATGCTGGCTAAAAATACATCACATATAGCCCCTGGGGCTATATGGATGTATTTAACCCCTGCCAGGTTGTCAGAAAAACGGGAGAAGAAGCCCGCCGAAAAGGGGGCGGGGCCTATTCTCCTCAGCACACAGCGCCATTTTCCTACACAGCTCCGCTGCTAGGAAGGCTCCCAGGCTCTCCCCTGCACTGCACTACAGAAACAGGGTTAAAACAGAGAGGGGGGGCACTTATTTGGCGATATTATTATATATTAAGATGCTATAAGGGAAAACACTTATATAAGGTTGTCCCTGTATAATATAGCGTTTTGGTGTGTGCTGGCAAACTCTCCCTCTGTCTCCCCAAAGGGCTAGTGGGGTCCTGTCCTCTATCAGAGCATTCCCTGTGTGTGTGCTGTGTGTCGGTACGTGTGTGTCGACATGTATGAGGACGATGTTGGTGAGGAGGCGGAGCAATTGCCTGTAATGGTGATGTCACTCTCTAGGGAGTCGACACCGGAATGGATGGCTTATTTAGGGAATTACGTGATAATGTCAACACGCTGCAAGGTCGGTTGACGACATGAGACGCAATTAGTACCTGTCCAGGCGTCTCAAACACCGTCAGGGGCTTTAAAACGCCCATTTACCTCAGTCGGTCGACACAGACACAGACACGGACACTGACTCCAGTGTCGACGGTGAAGAAACAAACGTATTTTCCATTTGGGCCACACGTTACATGTTAAGGGCAATGAAGGAGGTGTTACATATTTCTGATACTACAAGTACCACAAAAGAGGGTATTATGTGGGGTGTGAAAAAACTACCTGTAGTTTTTCCTGAATCAGATAAATTAAATGAAGTGTGTGATGATGCGTGGGTTCCCCCGATAGAAAATTATTGGCGTTATACCCTTTCCTGCCAGAAGTTAGGGCGCGTTGGGAAACACCCCTTAGGGTGGATAAGGCGCTCACACGCTTATCAAAACAAGTGGCGTTACCGTCTCCAGATACGGCCGCCCTCAAGGAGCCAGCTGATAGGAGGCTGGAAAATATCCTAAAAAGTATATACACACATACTGGTGTTATACTGCGACCAGCAATCGCCTCAGCCTGGATGTGCAGCGCTGGGCTGGCTTGGTCGGATTCCCTGACTGAAAATATTGATACCCTTGACAGGGACAGTATTTTATTGACTATAGAGCATTTAAAGGATGCTTTTCTATATATGCGAGATGCACAGAGGGATATTTGCACTCTGGCATCAAGAGTAAGTGCGATGTCCATATCTGCCAGAAGATGTTTATGGACACGACAGTGGTCAGGTGATGCAGATTCCAAACGGCACATGGAAGTTTTGCCGTATAAAGGGGAGGAGTTATTTGGGGTCGGTCCATCGGACCTGGTGGCCACGGCAACAGCTGGAAAATCCACCTTTTTTACCCCAAGTCACATCTCAGCAGAAAAAGACACCGTCTTTTCAGCCTCAGTCCTTTCGTCCCCATAAGGGCAAGCAGGCAAAAGGCCAGTCATATCTGCCCAGGGATAGAGGAAAGGGAAGAAGACTGCAGCAGGCAGCCCATTCCCAGGAACAGAAGCCCTCCACCGCTTTTGCCAAGTCCTCAGCATGACGCTGGGGCCGTACAAGCGGACTCAGGTGCGGTGGGGGGTCGTCTCAAGAGTTTCAGCGCGCAGTGGTCTCACTCGCAAGTGGACTCCTGGATCCTACAAGTAGTATCCCAGGGGTACAGATTGGAGATTCGAGACGTCTCCCCCTCGCAGGTTCCTGAAGTCTGCTTTACCAACGTCTCCCTCCGACAGGGAGGCAGTATTGGAAACAATTCACAAGCTGTATTCCCAGCAGGTGATAATCAAAGTACCCCTCCTACAACAAGGAAAGGGGTATTATTCCACACTATATTGTGGTACTGAAGCCAGACGGCTCGGTGAGACCTATTCTAAATCTGAAATATTTGAACACTTACATACAAAGGTTCAAATCAAGATGGAGTCACTCAGAGCAGTGATAGCGAACCAGGAAGAAGGGGACTATATGGTGTCCCTGGACATCAAGGATGCTTACCTCCATGTCCCAATTTACCCTTCTCACCAAGGGTACCTCAGGTTCGTGGTACAAAACTGTCACTATCAGTTTCAGACGCTGCCGTTTGGATTGTCCACGGCACCCCGGGTCTTTACCAAGGTAATGGCCGAAATGATGATTCTTCTTCAAAGAAAAGGCGTCTTAATTATCCCTTACTTGGACGATCTCCTGATAAGGGCAAGGTCCAGAGAACAGTTGGAGGTCGGAGTAGCACTATCTCAAGTAGTTCTACGACAGCACGGGTGGATTCTAAATATTCCAAAATCGCAGCTGTCTCCGACGACACGTCTGCTGTTCCTAGGGATGATTCTGGACACAGTCCAGAAAAAGGTGTTTCTCCCGGAGGAGAAAGCCAGGGAGTTATCCGAGCTAGTCAGGAACCTCCTAAAACCAGGAAAAGTGTCAGTGCATCATTGCACAAGGGTCCTGGGAAAAATGGTGGCTTCTTACGAAGCGATTCCATTCGGCAGATTTCACGCAAGAACTTTTCAGTGGGATCTGCTGGAAAAATGGTCCGGATCGCATCTTCAGATGCATCAGCGGATAACCCTGTCTCCAAGGACAAGGGTGTCTCTTCTGTGGTGGCTGCAGAGTGCTCATCTACTAAAGGGCCACAGATTCGGCATTCAGGACTGGGTCCTGGTGACCACGGATGCCAGCCTGAAAGGCTGGGGAGCAGTCACACAAGGAAAAAATTTTCCAGGGAGTGTGATCAAGTCTGGAGACTTCTCTCCACATAAATATACTGGAGCTAAGAGCAATTTACAATGCTCTAAGCTTAGCAAGATCTCTGCTTCAAGGTCAGCCGGTATTGATCCAGTGGGACAACATCACGGCAGTCGCCCACGTAAACAGACAGGGCGGCACAAGAAGCAGGAGGGCAATGGCAGAAACTGCAAGGATTCTTCGCTGGGCGGAAAATCATGTGATAGCACTGTCAGCAGTGTTCATTCCGGGAGTGGACAACTGGGAAGCAGACTTCCTCAGCACGACCTCCACCCGGGAGAGTGGGGACTTCATCGGGAAGTCTTCCACATGATTGTGAACCGTTGGGAAAGACCAAAGGTGGACATGATGGCGTCCCGCCTGAACAAAAAACTGGACAGGTATTGCGCCAGGTCAAGAGACCCTCAGGCAATAGCTGTGGACGTTCTGGTAACACCGTGGGTGTACCAGTCGGTGTATGTGTTCCCTCCTCTGCTTCTCATACCTAAGGTACTGAGAATTATAAGACGTAGAGGAGTAAGAACTATACTCGTGGCTCCGGATTGGCCAAGAAGGACTTGGTACCCGGAACTGAAAAGAGATGCTCACAGAGGACTCATGGCCTCTGCCGCTAAGAAGGGACTTGCTTCAGCAAGTACCATGTCTGTTCCAAGACTTACCGTGGCTGCGTTTGATGGCATGGCGGTTGAACCCCCTGGATCCTAAGGGAAAAAGGCATTCCGGAAGAGGTCATTCCTACCCTGGTCAAAGCCAGGAAGGAGGTGACCGCACAACATTATCACCACATGTGGCGAAAATATGTTGCGTGGTGTGAGGCCAGGAAGGCCCCACGAAGAAATTTCAACTCGGTCGATTCCTGCATCTCCTGCAAACAGGAGTGTCTATGGGCCTCAAATTGGGGTCCATTAAGGTTCAAATTTCGGCCCTGTCGATTTTCTTCCAGAAAGAATTGGCTTCAGTTCCTGAAGTCCAGAAGTTTGTCAAGGGAGTACTGCATATACAACCCCCTTTTGTGCCTTCAGTGGCACTGTGGGATCTCAACGTAGTTCTGGGATTCCTCAAATCACATTGGTTTAAACCGCTCAAATCTGTGGATTTGAAATATCTCACATGGAAAGTGACCATGATGTTGACCCTGGCCTCGGCCAGGCGAGTGTCAGAATTGGCGGCTTTGTCTCACAAAAGACCATATCTGATTGTCCATTCGGACAGGGCAGAGCTGCGGACTCGTCCCCAGTTTCTCCCTAAGGTGGTGTCAGCGTTTCACCTGAACCAGCTTATTGTGGTACCTGCGGCTACTAGGGACTTGGAGGACTCCAAGTTGCTAGATGTTGTCAGGGCCCTGAAAATATAGGTTTCCAGGACGGCTGGAGTCAGGAAAACTGACTTGCTGTTATCCTGTATGCACCCAACAAACTGGGTGCTCTTGCTTCTAAGCAGACGATTGCTAGTTGGATGTGTAGTACAATTCAGCTTGCACATTCTGTGGCAGGCCTGCCACAGCCAAAATATGTAAATGCCCATTCCACAAGGAAGGTGGGCTCATCTTGGGCGGCTGCCCGAGGGGTCTCGGCTTTACAACTTTGCCGAGCTGCTACTTGGTCAGGGGCACACCCTGGCTGAGGAGGACCTGGAGTTCTCTCACTCGGTGCTGCAGAGTCATCCGCACTCTCCCGCCCGTTTGGGAGCTTTGGTATAATCCCCATGGTCCTGACGGAGTCCCCAGCATCCACTTAGGACGTCAGAGAAAATAAGAATTTACTTACCGATAATTCTATTTCTCGTAGTCCGTAGTGGATGCTGGGCGCCCATCCCAAGTGCGGATTGTCTGCAATACTTGTACATAGTTATTGTTACAAAAATCGGGTTATTATTGTTGTGAGCCATCTTTTCAGAGGCTCCGCTGTTATCATGCTGTTAACTGGGTTCAGATCACAGGTTATACGGTGTGATTGGTGTGGCTGGTATGAGTCTTACCCGGGATTCAAAATCCTTCCTTATTGTGTACGCTCGTCCGGGCACAGTATCCTAACTGAGGCTTGGAGGAGGGTCATAGGGGGAGGAGCCAGTGCACACCACCTGATCCTAAAGCTTTTACTTTTGTGCCCTGTCTCCTGCGGAGCCGCTATTCCCCATGGTCCTGACGGAGTCCCCAGCATCCACTACGGACTACGAGAAATAGAATTATCGGTAAGTAAATTCTTATTTTTTACAGCATACAGGACCGGTGCGCTTTTATTTTAACAAAAGCACCCCTGAATTTTTACAGCATAGAGGAGGACAGTGCCCATGCCCCCTGTACAATACAGTGACAGCCAGGACAGCAACACCCATGTACAGCTGCAGCACCCCTAACAGCACATGAAACACCAGTGACAGCCAGGACTGCACCCCTAGCAGCATAGGGACACCACAGTGACAGGAACAGCAACCCTTCAGAGCACACACTGACCCCACACGATGCCACCACCCACAGAGAGACTAAGGTCTGTATCCATCACTTCTCAAGTCCGGAGTGAAAATGGCGGCGATGCATGGCTCCTTATATGGAATCCAAAACCCGCAAGAATCCAACAGTGAAGATGTTTTGCCTCGTTCTGGTTTCCGAGTCTGGCGGGAAGTCCTTAGCCAGACTCAGATCCAGGCTCGGAGCATGAAGTTCGGGGTTTTTGTTCTCTGAGAACTGAACCCACTCATCTCTAATATATATATATATATATATATATATATATATATATATAAGAAAAAGGATGGAGGCGCAAATGTGAGTATAAAAGTATTTTCCGTCTCCATGGTTCATAATCTGTTCTTAGAAATATATTTCTCAAAAAATTGCTATGTACAGCCACAACCCTTAGAGTTTTATTATATAGATAGATCACCATCTTACATTTCTACCTTCTATTAGCACCAGTGTTGCTTACCCCCAAAGACCCTACTTCATGTACAAAGAGTGCATGAACATATTGTACAGTGTTCATTGAAGGGATTCATTTTTAAAATACATTATTAGAGCATGTTGCCACTGATACTTATTGTCAGGACATTTATAAAAGACATTAGATTCTGGTATTATGGGGTGTGGCCAAGTGTGTAGGGACATGGACTCATCTTTTTGCAAATTCTGGTCCTCCTAGACAGGGTGTGCCTCCTATCTAGCCCACAGGCAAGCTGCCCACCTCAATGCCCCAGCTTACTGAACCCCTTTCACACTGGCGAAATAACTCTGGCCGCAGCCCAGTGCCCAACTGTGGTCGTAGGTGCGGTGTACCCAGGGTCTATCCCAGGTTGTTCCTGGGATTTTGGTGTAAAATGGGTATTACTTAGATCTTTAGGGGTGGTTGTTTCCTTTCCTTTTACTTTTACAGGAAATTCAGAGGCTGACTTGTTGAAAGTTGTTTCACCTGCTTATTTCTCTGGAAAAGGCCATGTCAAGCAGCCAAAGTCATCATAATTGATAGACCAATCTCAATAATTGTGCATACCTGTTTACCTATAACTGGGCATTCACACACACACACACACACACACACACACACACACACACACACACACACACACACACAAACAATATAATATATAGCCTTAGTGATATATAACTGATTTCTTAATTGTTATTTATTTTGATAATTAAATTAATTTAATCTAAACATTATTGAATAAAAAAATATTTTATTCTCAGAATGATGCCCTTTTCTAATGCTTTTATATTGTTATGCCATCCTGAGATACTTGTTATATACTGTAGTCTGGGAAGGGTTCCTTGTCAAAACTAACTGCTGGCAGAATTCCTCTAATGTTTAGGGCAATGCTATATCACTAGCAAAAAGGTCATAGGGATCGTAAAATAAAAATAGTTATTTTAATTAGTCAACACAAGTACCACACCATTTGTGATAAACAATTGTAGCTGGAGACATTTGTGAAAGTCATTTGCTGAGAGCATAGGAAAATGCATTCAAGAGAATTATGTTTATGCAACTATGGATTCCAGGCTGCCTTAATCAGCAGGATTAATAAGGTTTAGTTCTGCAAGTGGAGTTTAGCAAAAACAACAGTTATCTAAAAGCTACCGTGCAGGAGGAATGGACCAAATGGAACTGACAGTCTCAGTGAAAGTGAGTGTTAGCTCTTAAACCAAGCCAGTTTGTTATTTTCTGTTAAACCTGATGTGGGTTAGCTGATAACATGACTTGTTCTTCAAAAGTTACCTTGTGAGCAACTGCTAAATGTTGCAATGTGCTATAAGCAGGTCCGGATTAAGGTTTGTGGTTGCTCCATGACAACTAACTTGTGAGGGCTCCTACCAATAAAATGGCCATAATGGTACTGTATACTAGCGTAGTTATTAAAAACTAGAATGTGTAAGTACTTCTGGCACCACAGTTCACATTATGCCACACAGAACACCCCAGTTCACACTTTGTCATGGTGACCCCCTCCTTGTGATGTTACTATATGTGGGGGCCCCTGAACCACCGCTCTGGCCACCCTCTTGTTAGTATTGCACTTACTACGAGATGTACAGATAATATATTGTGGTCCTTAATGAGAGTTAACAAGGTAAGACTCAATTCAGTCCAATGAAGTGCGTGTCTCCCAGATTCACTGCCAACAGAGGGAGACACACACTTCATTGGACTGAATTGAGTCTTACCTGGTCCTCTTGCTCGGCATTGGGTCTCAGAATTTTTTTGCACATTGGGAGTATATGATACGTCCTCGTATTTAAATTGGTATTAAGGAATCCGGTTACATTTTTGAGCAGTTGAGAAATATCTGCCTAATTGTTCCAATAAAAAGGTTATAAGAATCACCTGACTTTTGAAAGCCATTTTAAAAGCCCTTCTCGACTAAGGGACCTAAAATAAACCTATATTATTGAGGGTGTATTCAGTCCCAATCAGCACAATATAAGGGTTATAAGAACCAACTGGCTTCTAAGACCAACTTTAGGAACTTCTCCCTATTAAGAGATGGAAAATAATCATACACAGTGCCACTGAGTGTTCATTGTGACCAATTCCACATCACAGAGTGTTTGTTCAGACCAGTTAAATTTTTGTATTTACCCTGATGAAGTCCCATATGTGGATGAAACGCGTAGGGTCATCGTTTTGAAAAACCTGCATCTACCACATAAGAGATCCACATAAGAGCCCACTCCCATAAGGGTGTAGGTGGCAGATAACATCTACCCTCCTGTACAGGGGCAGGTTTACAAAAAAATAGTTTTATGCTATGTATGTATTTACTTGTATTGTAAATTGTTTATATATGAATTATATATTTTTACGTCTGTTGAGATACCAAAAATAAAATACTCAGGTATAAGAATTTTGGGGTGCCATAGGGCTTTTATAGGTAATATCTCAAACACAAATAAAGGGTTATTTGAAGAATAATAAGAAGGTTGTGTTTGATCAACAGCTGCTATTGAAATAAATCCCCCTAAGTGGTGGAAATTTCTCAAATTCAATTGAAATTCTTTTTTCCATTTTTATTTTTAAGCCCTCTACTAGCAGAGATCCACCTAATTGGTGCAGCTGAACCTGTGTTAACGCGATATAAGGGTTAAATTTTATATATATATATATATATATATATATATATATATTATAAGGGCACGGTCGTGCCCTTATATTAAGGCTGAATCGAACAAACGGAATTCTCCCATAGGGAACTTCTGAGATGGGGGCATGGTGTTTGAGGGGCTACACCTCAAAACTGATTGGACGTACTGAGCTCAAATTTGGCATGGGAGCGTAGAATCGTCACCTGCTGCTGCATGCCAAATTTCAGGGCAAAATAATAAAAAATGAGGAATTGGGAGTAACCTAAAGTTCCAACTGTCAGTTTTTTTCTGCCACTCCCTCAGTGGCTTTTTGACATGGTTTTCCTATAGAGTGAATGAGGAGATTTTTGGGAAGGCATAACTCAGGATAGAGGACGAATTAAGACTTGGGGTTTGTTTTATTAGATAGAGTATGTCCCAGTGTAGTGCCTTTTGGGGTTGTGGTTTTTGAGAAAGTTATAGGTTTTTTTTAATTAAGTAAAATATGCCCCATTATAAAGATAGGGCTTTTCAATTTGTTGCGGCTGCGCAGTGGCCGCCAGCAGGGGGTGTACAAACAGTAGCTTCAAATGGGTGTACAAATATGGCTGACATCTGCACAGAAGCGGACATCGGATCTGCGATCCTCCTCGCAGCCAGAACACTCTGCCGGTCCCCTCCTTAAATTGAGCTTGGCCAGCAATAAGGTATCCGGGGGGAGGGGGGAAAGGGGCAGTAAGTGAGCGGCGCGGGTGGCTCATTTATACACCGGGCGCCCTGTGCGGCGGTGTAATATTGCCCCCCGCCCCCGCCGCCGCGTGTGCTGACCTGGGAGGGGAATGCTGGCACAGGAGTGCAGACTACCTCTCTGGCTAATGGGTGATGAGAGGTATCTGCAGTGCATGAGCGGCTCCCCGGCCCTGCTGCTAGTACGGTGTGAGTGCGGCCAGGCAGAGGTGTCAGTGTGGAATCGCCAGCGAGTCACCCAGCGACCCGTCAGAGCAGCGGAGGAGGGATGCGGCGTCATACACCCAGCAGCAGCATCTCCGTCCTCACAGCCGCTGCCCGGACACCGCACACACAGCTGCTGCCCGCTCCTTGCTGCTGGACACTATTGGGGAGGGCCTGGCATGTGCCAGCGGCGGCTGCCCGGGGATATATACTGTGCACCGGTCCCTGGGCTGGGAGTCTCTGTGCTGCACTTGCACAGTGTGAGGAGGACACAGAGGGAAGGGGGTTTTATATCCACACACACAGGAGACACGCTGAACCGCACCATCAGGAGGATCCCACCACCACAGTCCAGAGAAGCCTGTGTGTGTGTGTGTCCGTGTCCGTGTCCCCTCCCCCTTCACCTCCCCCTTCATCTCCTCCCCCCCTCCTCTCCCCCTCCCTGCTGTTTGTCCGGCCTCCCTCCCCTCCCCTGCTGTGTGTCCGGCCACCCCCCCCCCCCCCCCCCGCCCGCCCGCCCCTGCTGTGTGTCCGCCCCCCCGCCCGCCCCTGCTGTGTGTCCGGCCACCCCCCCCCTCCTCCCCTGCTGTGTGTCCGGTCACCCTCCCCTCCCCTGCTGTGTGTCCGGCCACCCCCCCCCCCCCGCCCCTGCTGTGTGTCCGGCCACCCCCCACTTCTCCCCTGCTGTGTGTCCGGCCACCCCCCCTCCTCCCGCTGTGTCCGGCCACCCCCTACCACCTTCCCTCCCTGCCGTGTGTCCGGTCACCCTCCCCTCCCTGCTGTGTGTCCGGTCACCCTCCCCTCCCTGCTGTGTGTCCGGCCGCCCTCCCCTCCACTGCTGTGTGTCCGGCCACCCTCCCCTGCTGTGTGTCCGGCCACCCCCCCCTCCTCCCCTGCTGTGTGTCCGGCCACCCCCCCCTCCTCCCCTGCTGTGTGTCCGGCCACCCACCCTCCTCCCCTGCTGTGTGTCCGGCCACCCCCCCCTCCTCCCCTGCTGTGTGTCCGGCCACCCCCCCCCCCTCCTCCCCTGCTGTGTGTCCGGCCACCCCCCCCCCCTCCTCCCCTGCTGTGTGTCCGGCCACCCCCCCCCCTCCTCCCCTGCTGTGTGTCCGGCCACCCTCCCCCGCCCCTGCTGTGTGTCCGGCCACCCCCCCCTCCTCCCCTGCTGTGTGTCCGGCCACACCCCCCCCCCCTCCTCCCGCTGTGTCCGGCCACCCCCTACCACCTTCCCTCCCTGCCGTGTGTCCGGTCACCCTCCCCTCCCTGCCGTGTGTCCGGTCGCCCTCCCCTCCCTGCTGTGTGTCCGGCCGCCCTCCACTGCTGTGTGTCCGGCCACCCCCCCTCCTCCCGCTGTGTCCGGCCACCCCCTACCACCTTCCCTCCCTGCCGTGTGTCCGGTCACCCTCCCCTCCCTGCTGTGTGTCCGGCCGCCCTCCCCTCCCCTGCTGTGTGTCCAGCCACCCCCCCCCCTCCTCCTCCTCCCTGCTGTGTGTCCGGCCGCCCCCCCCCCCTTCCCTCCCTGCTGTGTGTCCGGCCACCCCCCCTCCCTGCTGTGTGTCCTGCCACCCCCCACCCCCCCCAGACACGCCTGACGCACACGCATATGCAGCGCCTGACACACACGCAGCACCTGACACACACACAGACGCAGCACCTGACACTCACACGGACCTGACACACACGCACACACACGCAGCGCCTGACACACACACACAGACACGCAGCGCATTTGACACACACAGACACGCAGCGCATTTGACACACACAGACACGCAGCGCATTTGACACACACAGACACGCAGCGCATTTGACACACACAGACACGCAGCGCATTTGACACACACACACGCAGCACCTGACACACGCACACGCACACCTGACAGACGCACTCACACGCTGCACCTGACATACACACACGCAGCACCTGACACACACGCAGACACGCAGCACCTGACACGCACACACACAGCACCTGACACGCACACACGCAGCACCTGACACACACGCAGCACCTGGCACACACGCAGCACCTGGCACACGCAGCGCCTGACACGCGCAGACACGCAGCGCCTGACACGCGCAGACACGCAGCGCCTGACACGCGCAGACACGCAGCGCCTGACACGCGCAGACACGCAGCGCCTGACACGCGCAGACACGCAGCGCCTGACACGCGCAGACACGCAGCGCCTGACACGCGCAGACACGCAGCGCCTGACACGCGCAGACACGCAGCACCTGACACGCGCAGACACGCAGCACCTGACACACACACACAGACATGCAGCACCTGACACACACATGCAGCACCTGACAGACACACACACACAGACATGCAGCACCTGACACACCCACACACAGACATGCAGCACCTGACACACCCACACATATACAGACATGCAGCACCTGACACACCCACACACATGCAGCAACTGACACACACACACACACATACAGACATGCAGCACCTGACACACCCACACACATACAGACATGCAGCACCTGACACACCCACACACATACAGACATGCAGCAACTGACACACCCACACACATACAGACATGCAGCAACTGACACACCCACACACATACAGACATGCAGCAACTGACACACACACATACAGATATGCAGCACCTGACACACACACACACACACACACACAGGCAGCACCTGTCACACAAATATACATGTGGCATTTAACGCACACACGCACAGCACCTGACACACAATCATATACACTCAGAGCATCTAACACACACATACACACGCAGCACCTGCCACTCACACATATATACACATGCAGCACCTGCCACTCCCACATACATGAACAGCACCTAACACACACATATATACATGCAGCACCTGACACACACATACACGCGCAGCACCTGACAGTCACACACATACAGATGCGACACCTGACACAAACACATACACGCTCAACACCTGACACCCACGTGGCAGCTGACGCATACAAATGCAGCACCTGAGATACACACATATACACGTGCAGCACCTGAGACACACACATACACGTACAGCACCTGACATACACACACATGTATGTACAGGCGCGGCTCCAGGCACACACATACATACATACGTACGTACGTACACACACGGCACTTGACACACACACACACACGTACACGCGCGGCACCTGACACACACACGTACGTACACGTGTGGCACCTGACACACACACACACGTATGCACACGTGTGGCTCCTGACACACACACACACACACGCATGGCTCCTGACACACACACATGTACTTACACGCGCGGCTCCTGACAACCACACGCATGTACACGCGCGGCACCTGACACATACACGCGTGTACGTACACACATGCACAGCACCTGACATACACACATGTAGGTACGTGCCACCTGACACACACACGTACACGCACGACACTTGACACACACGTACGTGCACGCACGGCACTGACACGTACGTACGTACGTACGTACGCGCACGGCACCTGACACACACGTACATACTAGTGATGAGTGGGTTCGGTTCGTCAGAATCCGAACCCCCGAACTTCACCCATTTTACAAGGGTATGAGGCAGGTTCGAACCTTCCCGCCTTGCTCGGCTAACCCGAGCGCGCCCTAACGTCATCATCCCGCTGTCGGATTCTCGCGAGATTCGGATGTCTGCATTCGTGGAAAGGGGTCCTATGTGTAAACATGGGACCCCTTTCAGTCCGTGTGGTCCGGGTGTTCGGTTTGTTGTTTTGCCAAGTACGTGGATTTAATCTGGAACCTGGATCAGGTGAGTATAATTATCTTTTATTTTCAGGTACCTGTGGATTCTACTTGGAGAAGAGGACCGACTGCTTCGTGTCAACATAGGTAAGTATGTGTGTGTCGGCAGGTGTGAAATAAAGTTTTACTTTCACGGTGTCTGTGTCCTGTTTTTATTTGGGTATTTTTACCCCAGTAGAACTACAGGTACCAGCGGGCCCGTTTTTCTCCTGCATGCTGGTACTTGTGGTTCTCCAAGTACCAGCTTGCGGGGGAGGCTTGCTGGGACTTGTAGTACTACTGGAAAAAACAATATTCTTTCAATTTTCTCAAGGCTATCAGCCTCCCATCCGCAGCCCTTGGATGGGGGGGACAGCCTCGGGCTTCACCCCTGGCCCTTGGGTGGCTGGGGGGGGGACCCCTTGATTGAAGGGGTCCCCACTCCCCCAGGGTACCCCGGCCAGGGGTGACTAGTTGGATATTTAATGCCACGGCAGCAGGGCACTGTATAAAAGTGACCCCCGGCTGTGGCATTATCTGTCCAGCTAGTGGAGCCCGATGCTGGTGTAAAAAATACGGGGGACCCCTACTCTTTTTGTCCCCCGTATTTTTTTGCACCAGCACCAGGCGCAGAGCCCGGTGCTGGTTTTAAAAATACGGGGGATCCCTTGTCCGTTTTTCCCCCGGATTTTTAGAACCAGGAGCGGCTCGAAGAGCCCGAGGCTGGTTATGCTTTGGAGGGGGGACACCACGCAATTTTTTTTCCGTTTTTTTCACATTCCATTTAAAAAAAAGAAAAAAATAATAATCTTTTAAAAAATATATAAATAATACTTGTGCCTCCAAAAAAGACAAACCAAGTACCTAATCCAGGCATTCCTAACCGCGGTCCTCAAGGCACACCAACAGTGCAGGTTTTAGTGATATCCAGGCTGCAGCACAGATGGTTAAATCAAAATAACTGAGCTACTAATTAAGTCACCTGTGCTGAAGCCTGGATATCACTAAAACCTGCACTGTTAGTGTGCCTTGAGGGCCGCGGTTGGGAATGCCTGACCTAATCCCTTCTAATATAAATAGATATGCTATTACCAAAAAAAAAAAAACAGCAAAAAAACAACATGTTTTTAAAAATTTTTATTAGATTCCGCCAGCAAAGTGTGGTGGATTGAAAATGACGAATTTACTGTTTAAAAGCACTGTTGTCGAATTTACAAACTTCAATTGAATATACTTTTGTCGAATTGCCGCATTTGTACCATTGCAGAAAAGTAGAATTTGTCAAATGTCGAATTTTAAAAAAAATAGAATTTTGAAAGCCTGTAAGAATAGGCCCCGCCCCCTTCTTCACATCAGCCGTCCCCTTCTACCCCTGTACCTTGCTCTCTCCCGTCTGTAGGACTAGGCCCCGCCCCCTTCTTACCCTCCAGTGACTGCTCTCTCCTGACAAGTGGACCAGGCCTGCCCCCTACACGCTGCTGGTGTCTTCATTGTTACTTGGTCTGGAGCTCCGCTGGGGAGAGAACTCACGTGAGCTCATTAAGAATGAGGAACTGGGATGTTTTAATTTTATTGTGAGTAGTGTAGTGTGGTGATGTAGTATGTTGTATGGGGGGTATAGTGTAATTATGAAGTGCAGCATATGGGAGGGCTATAGCATAGTGATGTAGTGTGGCATATGGGGGGTGGTAGCGCATAGGCGTGCGCACAGGCACTCCCTAATGTCCAGCACCGCTGCACGCCACGCTTGCTGTAGCACAGTGATCGCTGAGTGTGTGATCGGTGGAGCCTAGCCTGCAGCTCATTTCCGTACCTCCCACCACCGCTGCGCCCGCCCCCCCCCTGCCTGCTGCTAATACTATGCTGAGTGCATTCGTCGGCGGCCTCACTGGGGGGACTGGCGTCACCTTGCAATGTGACGTGGTGATGTCCGCCCATGCTCTCCTCCCGCCCACCTGTGCTTTCCTCCCGCTGCGGTCTCTCAGTCCTAGTGTGCAGCGGCCGCCACACCACTGGCAGTGTTCCTCTAGGAGGGACTGGGAGCCGCCAGCAGACACATTCTGCTGAGACTTACTTGTCAGTGCGGGTTCCGGATGGCAGGCGGCGGGTGGGAGGGAGGGCAGACGGGGAGCAGGTGTCACAAGGAGTGTGTGGGTAACTAATTCACAATACTTCCGCTCAACGTGGCACTGCTGGTCCTTCATCTCCCATGTCTCTTCACCAGGTGGCGGGCGGCCTGGAAATGAAGTGATGTGTTGTGCAGCAGTCAGTGTGAAGTGACTGTGAGTAACACTGGTGGTGCTGATGATGCTGCTGCAGAATCGGGAAGCAATTAATTCATAAATATAATGTACTCTATCAGTGTATTATACATACATAAACATGTACATACGTGTATTTGTGTATACATGTTTATACATGAGTGTGTGTGTGTGTGTGTGTGTGTGTGTGTGTGTGTGT
The DNA here is from genome assembly GCF_028390025.1 of Pseudophryne corroboree. Lineage (NCBI taxonomy): Eukaryota > Metazoa > Chordata > Amphibia > Anura > Myobatrachidae > Pseudophryne > Pseudophryne corroboree. The sequence goes on along the minus strand of NC_086445.1, from coordinate 584,026,331 downwards.
GTATATATATATATATATATATATATATATGACTTGGGGTTTGTTTTATTAGATAGAGCATGTCCCAGTGAAGTGCCTTTTGGGGTTGTGGTTTTTCAGAAAGTTACAGGGTTTTTTTAATTAAGAGAAATATGCCCCATTACAGAGATGGGGCATTTCAATTTTTTGCGCCTGCGCAGTGGCCGCCAGCAGGGGGTGTACTACAGGGCCTTCACTTGAGAGCCGCAATATGGCCGCCTTCTCCCCGGTTATTCTGTAAATAGGAAAATAACCTCACAGGTTCACATAGGGCAGAGTTGCCACTACTAGTGCAGGGCTGTAACATACAGTACTAAGGAAAAGCCATATTCTAAAGCGGCACGGTGACCTCACCCCTCTCAGAGACACCAGGGCGCAGCACACTGTATGGGGTACACTTGGTACACACACCTGTTAGCTCAGGGCAGCACTATAGGACCCTCCTGTAATGCTGTGCTGGCGGCGTGTAGTGATCAGGGCACTGGGAGACTGGCTGGCTGGTCTCCGTCTCTGCTGCCTATAGAACTTCCACCTCTGTTATATATCAGGGCTGCTCTCCTGTGTGTTCTCTTCCTCTCCTACCTCACACTGGAACTGGCCGCCCAGAGAACGAGAGGGCAGCGGCTGACAGAGAGGGTGCAGCAATCTGTGTGGGCAGAGCCCTTCACAGCAAGGTGTCCTTATGCTGTGCCCCGTGTAGTCACTGTGATCAATAAAGACTCTCACCCTGGTATGCTCTCTATTTATTATTTATTTTTTTACACTGCGGCATGCTCGAGGGAAGGGAGCAGGCACCCCCCCACCCCACCGCCACTACTCCGCCAGCATCACTGCAGAGCCGGTCAGTGTTCCGTCGGCAATGAGCAGTAGGCAGCCACCAGCAACAACAGTCAGGAAGCTGTTACTCCCGGCAGCAGTAGCGTCAAGCTGCAATTCAGCCAGCGGCACGATGATCCGGGAGACAGTGGCAGCACAGGGAAGCAGTACCCCCTCCAATCGCAGCACCAACCAGGAGACTGAGGCAGCAACCTACCCCCAGCAGCAGCACCACCCTGATGATAGGTAAGATGCATTTTGGTGTCACAAGAAGGTGGCCGGAGTAGTGGCTGGCTGTGGTCACACCCCGGGGAAAAGTGATAGTGATTTCAGTGTTCCCTTGAGCAGTGATTGGATGTGTAGCTGTATGGAGGCTATGTATGTATAGATGTGAGCGGCAGTGTGCGGATGTATGGGGGCGGCAGTGTGCGGTTGTAAGAGTGCGGCAGTGTGCGGTTGTAAGAGTGCGGCAGTGTGCGGTTGTAAGAGTGCGGCAGTGTGCGGTTGTAAGAGTGCGGCAGTGTGCGGATGGATGTAAGAGTGCGGCAGTGTGCGGATGGATGTATGAGAGCGGCAGTGTACGGCTGTATAACTGCGTCGGTATGCGGCTGTATAACCGCGTCGGTGTGCGGCTGTATGAGAGCAGCAGTGTGCGGATGTATGAGAGCGGGGTTGTACGGCTGTATGAGAGCGGCAGTGTGCGGATGTATGAGAGCGGCAGTGTGCGGATGTATGAGAGCGGCAGTGTGCGGATGTATGAGAGCGGCAGTGTGCGGATGTATGAGAGCGGCAGTGTGCGGCTGTATAACTGCGTTGGTGTGTGGATGTATGAGTGCGGTGGTGTGTGGATGTATGAGAGCGGCAGTGTGCGGATGTGTGAGAGCGGCAGTGTGCGGATGTGTGAGAGCGGCAGTGTGCGGATGTGTGAGAGCGGCAGTGTGCGGATGTATGAGAGCGGCAGTGTGCGGACGTATGAGAGCGGGGTTGTTCGGATGTATGAGAGCGGCAGTGTATGGATGTATGAGAGCAGCAGTGTACAGTTGTGTGAGAGCGGCAGTGTGCGGATGTATGAGAGCTGGGTTGTACGGATGTATGAGAGCGGCAGTGTGCGGATATATGAGAGCGGCAGTTTACAGCTGTATGAGAGCGGCGGTGTGCGGCTGTATGAGAGCGGCAGTGTGCGGATGTATGAGAGCGGCGGTGTGCGGATGTATGAGAGCGGCGGTGTGCGGATGTATGAGAGCGGCGGTGTGCGGATGTATGAGAGCGGCGGTGTGCGGATGTATGAGAGCGGCGGTGTGCGGATGTATGAGAGCGGCGGTGTGTGGATGTATGAGAGCGGCAGTGTATGGATGGCAGCGTCATAGGGAGGGATGTCAGAATGCTGTTATAGGATTCCTAATACAAAATGGAATCCCTATAGTGGGCGGGGCTGACACCATGGCACCACGTTGGGCTTGATGGGCAGGTAGTGCAGCAAGCACACCCAAATTGGCGTCTGACGTCGCCTGCAGTCCACACTGTTGTGAGGAGTCCGAGTTAATTTTGACTGTGTAGTGCACTCACAGAGGACCTACCGCCCGTCCCCTCCTCGCATCTGAGCAGCAGGTCAGGCTCTTATTTTCTTTTTAATCAGGAGAGGCCGAGTGAACTGTGAGCAGGGGGGCAGAGCTACATGGGACCCAGAGGGGCTGCTGTGCTGTCAGAGAGGGAGAGGAAGAGAGAGATGAAGCTACTGCAGATCCCCAGCTGATTGTGAGGTGCCGGGTTGAAGGGTGATGTGATCACCCTTCTCCCTCGCTGCCGCTGGGGACCGCATCTAGGCTTCCTCCATCGAGGGCACGCGGCGCAGCAGTGGGCAGCATGTAATGAGTTTGTCTGACTCATACTGCTGCCTGTTGTGGACACCTCCGTCCGTACGGACTGGTGTACATGCCCAGCACAGAGGTGACAGTGTTGGTGGAAGTGCTGCCCGGCTCTGACCCTGCAGGCCTCCCTGATCTGGCTGCAGCCGCTGCTGCTGCGGCCTGAAACCCCTGCCGGTCCCCTCCATAGACTTCTGCCTGGCCAGCACTGAGGTACTAGGGGTAGCCCAGCTGCGGGAAGGGTATGTCTCTGGCTTTCTCTCCGGCAGGGGAAGGTGACAGCGGGGGAGGAAGCGTTGCCCACCTCAGACACTACAGGCCTCCCCGATCCAGCTGCGGCCACAGCTAATGCTGCCAGAACCCCCTGCTGCTCTCCTTTGTTGACTGCCGCATGGCCAGTGCTGAAGTACTGGGGGTAAGCCAGCTACGGGAAGAGTGTCTCTGCCTCGGGCTCTCTCTCTGGCTGGGGAAGGAAGGGCTGATTCTCTGGCACAACAGGGAGGGCTGGGCTGCAGGAACACAGCACTGGAAGAAACAGGAGGCCGAACTCATGACCAAAAAGTGAGCAGTGCCGTGATCAGCCCCCTGGTCTTTCCCTCTCTCTGGGTGCAGAGCTGTATTCTATAGAGAGAGCTGGGATGGGAAGAAGGGGAACGGCACCTGACACACACATACACGCGCAACACCTGACACACACACATATACACGTGCGGCACCTGACACACACACACACACACACACACACACACACACACGTAGCATCAGACACAATAAAATAAACATGCAGCACCTGACACACACATACACACGCAGCACCTGACACACACACATATACACGCAGCACCTGACACACACACACATATACACGTAGCACCTGACACATACATATACACGCAGCACCTGACACATACATATACACGCACACCATTAGACACACTAATATACACACGCAGCACCTGACACACACATACACACGCAGCACCTTACTCACACACACATGTACACGCGCAGCACCTGACGCACACACATGTACACGCGCAGCACCTGACGCACACACATGTACACGCGCAGCACCTGACGCACACTCATGTACACGCGCAGCACCTGACGCACACTCGTGTACACGCTCAGCACCTGTTGCACACTCGTGTACACGCTCAGCACCTGTTGCACACTCGTGTGCACGCGCAGCACCTGACGCACACTCGTGTACACGCGCAGCACCTGACGCACACTCGTGTACACGCGCAGCACCTGACACACACACATATACACGTGCGGCACCTGACACACACACACGTAGCATCAGACACAATAAAATAAACATGCAGCACCTGACACACACATACACACGCAGCACCTGACATATACATATACACATGCGGCACCTGACACACACACACATACACGTAGCACCTGACACATACATATACACGCACACCATCAGACACACTAATATACACACGCAGCACCTGACACACACATACACACGCAGCACCTTACTCACACACACATGTACACGCGCAGCACCTGACGCGCACACATGTACACGCGCAGCACCTGACGCACACACATGTACACGCGCAGCACCTGACGCACACACATGTACACGCGCAGCACCTGACGCACACACATGTACACGCGCAGCACCTGACGCACACACATGTACACGCGCAGCACCTGACGCACACACATGTACACGCGCAGCACCTGACGCACACACATGTACACGCGCAGCACCTGACGCACACACGTGTACACGCGCAGCACCTGACGCACACTCGTGTACACGTGCAGCACCTGACGCACACTCGTGTACACGCGCAGCACCTGACGCACACTCGTGTACACGCGCAGCACCTGACGCACACTCGTGTGCACGCGCAGCACCTGACGCACACACATATACACGTGCGGCACCTGACACACACACGTAGCATCAGACACAATAAAATAAACATGCAGCACCTGACACACACATACACGTGCGGCACCTGACACACACACACGTAGCATCAGACACATAAGATAAACATGCAGCACCTGACACACATATACACACGCAGCACCTGACACACACACACATATACACGTGCGGCACCTGACACACACACACGTAGCATCAGACACAATAAAATAAACATGCAGCACCTGACACACACATACACGTGCGGCACCTGACACACACACACGTAGCATCAGACACAATAAGATAAACATGCAGCACCTGACACACATACACACGCAGCACCTGACACACACATATACACATGCGGCACCTGACACACACACATATACACGCAGCACCTGACACATACATATACACGCACACCATCAGACACACTAATATACACACGCAGCACCTGACACACGCATACACACGCAGCACCTGACACACACATACACACGCAGCACCTTACTCACACACACATGTACACGCGCAGCACCTGACGCACACACATGTACACGCGCAGCACCTGACGCACACACGTGTACACGCGCAGCACCTGACGCACACTCGTGTACACGCGCAGCACCTGACGCACACTCGTGTACACGCGCAGCACCTGACGCACACTCGTGTACACGCGCAGCACTTGACACACACACATATACACGTGCGGCACCTGACACACACACGTAGCATCAGACACAATAAAATAAACATGCAGCACCTGACACACACATACACGTGCGGCACCTGACACACACACACGTAGCATCAGACACAATAAGATAAACATGCAGCACCTGACACACATATACACACGCAGCACCTGACACACACACATATACACGCAGCACCTGACACATACATAAACACGCACACCATCAGACACACTAATATACACACGCAGCACCTGACACACACACACACACGCAGCACCTTACTCACACACACATGTACACGCGCAGCACCTGAAGCAACACACATGTACACGCGCAGCACCTGACGCACACACATGTACACGCGCAGCACCTGACGCACACTCATGTACACGCGCAGCACCTGACGCACACTCGTGTACACGCGCAGCACCTGACGCACACTCGTGTACACGCTCAGCACCTGACGCACACTCGTGTGCACGCGCAGCACCTGACACACTCGTGTACACGCGCAGCACCTGACGCACACTCGTGTACACGCGCAGCACCTGACGCACACTCATGTACACGCGCAGCACCTGACGCACACTCATGTACACGCGCAGCACCTGACGCACACTCATGTACACGCGCAGCACCTGACGCACACTCATGTACACGCGCAGCACCTGACGCACACTCATGTACACGCGCAGCACCTGACGCACACTCATGTACACGCGCAGCACCTGACGCACGCAGCACCTGACACAGACATACGTATTCATGCACAGCACCAGACATACACTTGTACACACGCGGAGCACCTGATACACACACACATATACACCCGCAACACCTGACACGCACACACACACACACACACACACACACAGGACCTGACACACACATACACAGGCAGCACCTGACACCATGCACTCACACGTACAAGCAATGCATTTCACGCCTACCTCCAGCCTCAGTCACAGGCTGCTGCCGCCTACCCCCCTCCCTGCATCAGCTACAAAGGCAGCAAAATATTTTGACCAAAGTCTAAAGGCCCATACACATTAAACAATGTCGATCTGTGAGCGACATCGTCTAATGTTTCCCCCTCCCGGGCCGGCGGCCGACTGTACACACTGAGCGATATGACCGCTCATATCGCTCAGTGACGTCACGCCCCCGCCAGCCCTGCACGAAGGTCGTGGACGACAGTCCACATCCTTCATGCATGCCCTACCGACAGCGACGATCGTTGCCGACCCGCGGGGCCGCGCATTCGTTCGTCGCTGGCAGCATACACACTTAACGATAAAACGAGCAATGTCGCTCAAGGAGGGGGAAAATGAGCGACGTCGCTCATTAAATCGTTAAGTGTGTACGGACTTTAAACAATTCGGTTTGGTAAATAAAATAATTTTGCACAGAATAGTGATGTTATACGAACATTTTCATTAAACATTTAAAAAATCAAATGTTTATTCTTACAGTGAAATTTTACATTTCTGAATAAAAAAAATAAATTTAAAAAAAGCGATGAAATTCCATAGACAAAAAACCTTACGGTTTCACATGTCCCATTAAGGCTTCTTAGACATGATCGAAATTTCAGAAACCTGTTGTAACTCTTCCACTCAAACTCCAAAAAGCAATGAAATTCCGATCATTAAGGCTGACACCTTAATGGACGTGTTCCTTGCGCAATACAGATATGGTATGCCATCACAGCCTGTGGGTAAGTGCAGATTCAGCACTCTCACAGAGTGACATTGCTGTCACTCACACAATGGTGGAGCTGCTAATTCACAGATTTGTGTGCTCATTGGAATACACACATGCAGTCTATGCAACTGAAGGTCTGAGCGGAAGACAAAGCTGCTCGGATGAGGTAAGAGTGTTGTTGGTTGGAGGGAGGAGACAGCATTGTGGATGGGGGAACAAAAGTGTGTGGCTAGAGGGAAGACTAAGCAGCACTAATGGGGGGGACAAAGAAACACAGGGGATAATTCAGACTGCAGCGATCGCAGTCTGAATTAGTTTGTGGGGTGCGAATGCACAATGGCTGCACTGTGCGTGCGTACCCGGGAGCGCAGCGGGGGGAGGGGAGGGCCTGACATGCTGGGCGGACTAGCCCTGTGCTGGGCGTCACATTGCATGTCAGAGTAAATGATTGTAGATGTGCTAAATTTGGCACATCTACAATCAACTGAGCAGCACTGAGCAGCACAGAGAGAAGGAAACGGTGGTACAGACAAGGCACAGGTGGGGAAAGGCAGATGGTACAGATAAATTAGTACAGACTAGCACAGATGGGAGAACACAGCAGTAGGGATTGGGGAAGACAGAGCAGCATGGGGGTGTAGGGGAAGTAAGTGTAGATGCATAGACCGTAGATGTGGTATTATAGTTTTAGCAATTAACCAAGATGTTTGAGGGAGCTAAATGTGTATTCTAAATGAGATGGATGTATGGAGTTAGAAGGATGTTGTAACAAGGTGGGATTGTTGTGACTGAATGGGATGGTTGTGAGGACTGTGTGGGATGGGAGCACCACATAACTGCTCAGACCTTCAGTTGCATAGACTGCATGTGTGTATTCCAATGAGCACACAAATCTGTGAATTAGCAGCTCCACCATTGTGTGAGTGACAGCAATGTCACTCTGTGAGAGTGCTGAATCTGCACTTACCCACAGGCTGTGATGGCATACCATATCTGTATTGCGCAAGGAACACGTCCATTAAGGTGTCAGCCTTAATGATCGGAATTTCATTGCTTTTTGGAGTTTGAGTGGAAGAGTTACAACAGGTTTCTGAAATTTCGATCATGTCTAAGAAGCCTTAATGGGACATGTGAAACCGTAAGGTTTTTTGTCTATGGAATATATATATACACTGCTCAAAAAAATAAAGGGAACACTTAAACAACACAATGTAACTCCAAGTCAATCACACTTCTGTGAAATCAAACTGTCCACTTAGGAAGCAACACTGATTGACAATCAATTTCACATGCTGTTGTGCAAATGGAATAGACAACAGGTGGAAATTATAGGCAATTAGCAAGACACCCCTAATAAAGGAGTTGTTCTGCAGGTGGTGACCACAGACCACTTCTCAGCTCCTATGCTTTATGGCTGATGTTTTGGTCACTTTTGAAAGCTGGCGGTGCTTTCACTCTAGTGGTAGCATGAGACGGAGTCTACAACCCACACAAGTGGCTCAGGTAGTGCAGCTCATCCAGGATGGCACATCAATGCGAGCTGTGGCAAGAAGGTTTGCTGTGTCTGTCAGCGTAGTGTCCAGAGCATGGAGGCACTACCAGGAGACAGGCCAGTACATCAGGAGACGTGGAGGAGGCGTAGGAGGGCAAAAACCCAGCAGCAGGACCGCTACCTCCGCCTTTGTGCAAGGAGGAACAGGAGGAGCACTGCCAGAGCCCTGCAAAATGACCTCCAGCAAGCCACAAATGTGCATGTGTCTACTCAAACGATCAGAAACAGACTCCATGAGGGTGGTATGAGGGCCTGACGTCCACAGGTGGGGGTTGTGCTGACAGCCCAACACCGTGCAGGATGTTTGGCATTTGCCAGAGAACACCAAGATTGACAAATTCGCCACTGGCGCCCTGTACTCTTCACAGATGAAAGCAGGTTCTTACTGAGCACATGTGACAGATGTGACAGAGTCTGGAGACACCAAGGAGAACGTTCTGCTGCCTGCAACATCCTCCAGCATGACCAGTTTGGCAGTGGGTCAGTAATGGTGTGGGGTGGCATTTCTTTGGGGGGCTGCACAGCCCTCCATGTGCTCGCCAGAGGTAGCCTGACTGCCATTAGGTACCGAGATGAGATCCTCTGACCCCTTGTGAGACCATATGCTGGTGCGGTTGGCCCTGGGTTCCTCCTAATGCAAGACAATGCTAGACCTCATGTGGCTGGAGTGTGTCAGGAGTTCCTGCAAGATGAAGGCATTGATGCTATGGACTGGCCCGCCCATTCCCCAGACCTGAATCCAATTGAGCACATCTGGGACATCATTTCTCGCTCCATCCACCAACGCCACGTTGCATCACAGACTGTCCAGGAGTTGGCGGATGCTTTAGTCCAGGTCTGTGAAGAGATCCCTCAGGAGACCATCCGTCACCTCACCAGGAGCATGCCCAGGCATTGTAGGGAGGTCATACAGGCACGTGGAGGCCACACACACTACTGAGCCTCATTTTGACTTGTTTTAAGGACGTTACATCAAAGTTGGATCAGCCTGTAGTGTGTTTTTCCACTTTAATTTTAAGTGTGACTCCAAATCCAGACCTCCATGGGTTAATAAATTTGATTTCCATTGATAATTTTTGTGTGATTTTGTTGTCAGCACATTCACCTATTTAAAGAACAAAGTATTTAATAAGAATATTTCAGTCATTCAGATCTAGAATGTGTTATTTTAGTGTTCCCTTTATTTTTTTGAGCAGTGTATATATATATATATATATATATATATATAAGCAGCAGAAAAATGGTGGCACTCCACTGACTTGCAAAGTTAAAACAGCTTATTCTTTATTTGGTCCACCCCTAAACACTGTCAAACATCACTGAGTGTGGCTGCATAATGGACTGCTCTAAAACTGCCACTGGCAAGGAAGTTCAGCCTTATGGTTCAGGAGATTTTGTGATGTGTCAGCGATATTTGCCTTTTAGATATATAGATTTCAGATATAAGTACTTAACCAACCTATTTCCAGTCAGGAGAGTATAGTGTCTCAATTATCAGAGGTTAACCAGTCACATGAAATAAACATTGCCGAACCTCTCAGAGAGGAAAGGAGACATAGATATTTTTTTCTCATATGAAATTTTATTGAATTTTTAATAGATAGGGTGGGATAAGGGGGTGTACAGAAAAAAAGAAGGGAAGGATGGGGGGTTCGGAAGTACACTGAATAATAATAGATATGGTCACACAGTAGATTACAAAAACCACGGTAAGGTTCAGATACATATCATTATATACCTACAATACAATAGATTGTCAAGTTACCTGCTTGAGGTGGAGGGGAACAAAACAATCACATCGAGGTATCAAAGACCATGCTAATAAGCAAAATGTAGAATCCCTATGGGTTCGAGACATCAGAGGAACATGTAACAGTTGTCTTCTGGGATTTTAAGTACCAATAGTTGCTCCAGGGGAACCAACGTAGCCACGGGCAGGATGCAGAGGAATTATAGGCGGCATCTGCAGTTTCAAATTCATGTGAGTTGACCATTTTTTCAATGGCATCAATAGTGGGGAGCTCTGGCATACGCCACTGGCGGGCTATCAGAATTTTGGTTGATATACAGTAAGTATGTGACCTAGTATATAGCGGTCATTTGGTGAAAGGTCAACAAAATAAATGTGTAGCATAGCTAATTTTGGATGTGGATTCACATAGAGACCCAGGACTTTCATGATAAGTGCAAATACCAAAGTCCAGATATTAATAATAGCGGGACAGGACCAGAAAATATGAAGCAGTGTTCCCATATTGCCACAATTCCGCCAGCATAAATTAGACGTAGTGGAGTTCATGGCGTGCAAGCGCGTCGGTATTAAATATAGACGATGAAGAAGTTTGTAAAATAGCTCAGTATGGGATACACATCTGGAGAGGCGAAATCCAGATTGCAAAATAGCTTTCCATTCCTCTTCTGATAGCGTGCATTCCAAGTCAACTTCCCATTTGACTTGGGACAAGAGTATCAAGTGGGATTGGGGTTCAATGACGAGGTTGTACCATTTCGTTATTCCTCCCCTGCTGTTATTTTAAGATATTAATTTAAATATATGTCTAGGGATTGGCGATATTCCGCGGGGCGGCTGTTTGAATCCCTGCAGCCAGTGCCTTAATTCAAGGAATTTATAAAAATCCTTGTGAGACAGGGAGAATTGAGATTGGATGAGGTTAAATGGTAAGAGGGAGTCAGCCACCGTTACTTCTTTAAGAGAGGTAACCCCATTTGACAACCGACATAGATATTTTGACTCTTAATGCATTAAAGGAAAGCTTGATAGCCGGCAACTGCTTATCTGCTGTATAAAGGGCAGGGCTGACAACAGAAATCTCGGGGCACCGTACAGTGAAATCTCTGGGGCCCCCTCAGATTATATATATTTATTAAAGCACAACAGAATTTGCTGTGCTATATACGAAACTGCTAACAAAAGAATTGATATATATTTCTTTATACAAATATATTTATATGTATATCTCTCCCCCCCACACATGCCACAGTCTTTGTCTCCCTCTCTCTTTCTTTCCACACACCCCACAGTCTGTCTCTCCCCAATGACTCCATGCCCTATTCCCAGCTCTCCCACCCAATCCCAAAGCCCTGTATCCCCTCAGTGGAGACTCATCTGTGCTACACTCCCCAGTGTCTAAACCCAAACACCGCACAGCAGGTACCATGTGGCCCTCACACCCCACCAGAAGAGGCTTGAGCAGGTCATAGGAATCGTGGCCAGCGGAGCTGCTGCTAAGGCCTGTAATGCACACTTGTGCCGCACAGTCACTGTGTGTGAGAGGCTCCTGTCACTGTGTGTGAGAAGCTCCTGTCGCTCTGAGGCTGTGACCAAACCGCCTACAGCTCGCTGCCTTATTTAGACTTGGTAGCTCACATCCAGTGGCGTAAGTTTGCCCCTGTCACCCGGTGGCAAGATAAATTTTGGTGCCTATATATATATATATATATATATATATATATATATACACTAACACCATATGTAGATATCCGGTACTTCCCCTAGCTGCAGCCAGCTGTCAGCTCTCTGTGGATATGAGAATAGGCGTGCGCAGTATATTACATTACTGTGTGCAACACTGGAGTCATCAATCCACTATCACACCGCTCTATTCCCTGACACGGAACTTACCTGGATACATCCTATACCTGACATGGCTCTTATCCCTGTCACTGCTTTACCCCCTGACACAGCTCTACCCCTCACACATCTTATACCTGACACGGCTCTTTCCCCTCACACATCTTATACCTAATACGGCTCTTACCCCTCACACATCTTATACCTAATACGGCTCTTACCCCTCACACATCTTATACCTGATACGGCTCTTACCCCTCACACATCTTATACCTGATACGGCTCTTACCCCTCACACATATTATACCTGATATGGCTCTTACCCCTCACACATCTTATACCTGATACGGCTCTTACCCCTCATACATCTTATACCTGATACGGCTCTTTCCCTTCACACATCTTACACTTGATACGGCTCTTTCCCCTCACACATCTTATACCTGATAAGCCCTTTTTCCCTTCACACATCTTATACCTGATACGACGCTTACCACTCATACATCTTATATGGCAATTACCCCCTGACACTTCTATCATCCAGAACTGGAATAAAATAGGTCAATGCAATCAGTAGTTTATGCAAATATTGGAATAATTACATAAAAACAAAGTTGTGCCTAATAAAATGGATGCATGGGATTGGTGACTTACCCACTTATTCTCTAGGACAGTTTTGTTTCTAACATGTAATTAGTAGGAAATGCTGCATTCCGATCCATGCAGCTTTTTCCTACCACTCTTGGGCTCCGCTTCCTGCTCAGTACTCCTCCTCCTCCACCACATGAGGGTCCTGTGTCAGTGCTCACTCCTCTCAGGGACCGTGAGACACCTTAGTGGGCAGCAGGAGAGACAGACGATGTCACTGTGTGCTCTCAATCCTGGCACCAGCGCTAAAGGAGTGAGACTGGGGAGGCAGGCAGGCTATGGTCAGTATTTGAAGGTGAGGTGCGGGGAAGTGCAATCACGCCGGGCGGGGAAGTGCAATGACGCCGGGCGGGGAGGTGCAGTGACAGGCGGGGAGGTGCAGTGACACATGGGGAGAAACAGTGATTGGCGGGTAGGTGCAGTGACAGGCAGGGGGGTGTGCACTGCAGTGACACGCGGATCGGCGCACAGCTGGCCAGCCAGGCTGTTTCCTTCCATCTGAAAGTTCTGCACAAAATGTGTACAGGCAAGGTGGCCCAGCTGGCGTGAGGGGGTGTCCGACACACCCCGCGCGCACACAGCTGGAAACGAGGAGGCAACTGCTTTTTTCCCTCCATTTGAAAAAAAATTATTATACAAAAATAAGTTGCGGCGATGGAACAGCGGGCAGCGGGAGACAATGAAGGAGATGTGCACCCTTCAGGGCAGGAGCCCGGCGGCAGCCGACTCCATTGCCTACCACAGTTCCGCCACTGCTCACATCTCTGCCTGGCACTGAGTGGGATGTCCTTTGGACCCCTTTGATCCTTTGGGCCCGGTACAGGTGTCCCCTTTAACCCCCCTGTCGCCGGCCCTGATAAAGGGTACTGACAGCTATCCCAGTGACCTTAAAATCTTTACCTTTTTACCTCAAAGGAGGAGCCCCAATGAGAGTGAGAAGCTAAGCAAGGAGACATAGGACCCTTTGAAATAGAGTCAGCCTATCCCTGCAAACCTTACATATTTAACATAGAGCGGGTGGAGCTTGGCCTGTCATCCCAGCATTTACGTCACTGAGCAGAGCAGCATCAGAGACAGGACAGGGCAGAGAAGGAGACGGATTATTCTCCTCAGCGCCAGCCTTTTGACAGCATCAATCTGGCGAAGGCCCACAAGGAGGTGCAGCCTGACCAAGATTGACAGCGGTGGGTGGAGCATGTTCTGGTGTAAGTCTAATTAGTTTACCAGGAAGTCCTTCAAAATTAAAGTTATACGCACGAAAATACTTGAAATTCATTAGCGAAGCAGAAGTATTCAACTTATATATATATATATACACATACACATATTTATACATACAGTTAGAGATGAACAAATCTTGTAGGTTTTGGTTTTGGATCTGTATTAAAAATAAATAAATCATAAAAACAATATTGTTTTCATCCAGTGTCAGATCTTGCAAGTTTTGGACTCCATATAAGGGAGCTGCAGCTGGGCCTCGGCGCAATTCCACTCCCTTTCTGCCAAAATGTCTGCAATAAAGTGGAAATATGTTTAATTAATACAAAAATGAGTTGTGTATATTGGTCAAAAACATATATATTTATTTACATGGTGATGCGTAAGGCTTGCTGAGGAACTCCAACCGTTGTTGCCAAACTACTACAATGGGTGGATCCTTTTCCAGGTCAAACAAAATTTTCAGGAACTGATCCTACTGAAAATAATCTGTATAGATGATTACTGCATCTAAAAAATAAGATTTTAAACCTACCGGTAAATCTTTTTCTCGTAGTCCGTAGATGATGCTGGGGACTCCGTAAGGACCATAGGGATAGACGGGCTCCGCAGGAGACATGGGCACTTTAAGAAAGACTTTAGGTCTGGGTGTGCACTGGCTCCTCCCTCTATGCCCCTCCTCCAGACCTCAGTTAGAGAAACTGTGCCCAGAGGAGACGGACAGTACGAGGAAAGGATTTTTGTTAATCCAAGGGCAAGATTCATACCAGCCACACCAATCACACCGTATAACTTGTGATATACTACTCAGTTAACAGTATGAAAACAACATAGCATCTGTCCAAGACCGATGAAAATTATAACATAACCCTTATGTAAGCAAAAATAAGAATTTACTTACCGATAATTCTATTTCTCATAGTCCGTAGTGGATGCTGGGGACTCCGTAAGGACCATGGGGAATAGCGGCTCCGCAGGAGACTGGGCACATCTAAAGAAAGCTTTAGGACTATCTGGTGTGCACTGGCTCCTCCCCCTATGACCCTCCTCCAAGCCTCAGTTAGGATACTGTGCCCGGACGAGCGTACACAATAAGGAAGGATTTTGAATCCCGGGTAAGACTCATACCAGCCACACCAATCACACCGTATAACCTGTGATCTGAACCCAGTTAACAGCATGATAACAGAGGAGCCTCTGAAAGATGGCTCACAACAATAATAACCCGATTTTTGTAACAATAACTATGTACAAGTATTGCAGACAATCCGCACTTGGGATGGGCGCCCAGCATCCACTACGGACTATGAGAAATAGAATTATCGGTAAGTAAATTCTTATTTTCTCTAACGTCCTAAGTGGATGCTGGGGACTCCGTAAGGACCATGGGGATTATACCAAAGCTCCCAAACGGGCGGGAGAGTGCGGATGACTCTGCAGCACCAAATGAGAGAACTCCAGGTCCTCCTCAGCCAGGATATCAATTTTGTATAATTTTACAAACGTATTTGCTCCTGACCAAGTAGCTGCTCGGCAAAGTTGTAAAGCCGAGACCCCTCGGGCAGCCGCCCAAGATGAGCCCACCTTCCTTGTGGAGTGGGCATTTACAGATTTTTGGCTGTGGCAGGCCTGCCACAGAATGTGCAAGCTGAATTGTACTACAAATCCAACGAGCAATAGTCTGCTTAGAAGCAGGAGCACCCAGCTTGTTGGGTGCATACAGGATAAACAGCGAGTCAGATTTCCTGACTCCAGCCCTCCTGGAAACATATATTTTCAGGGCCCTGACAACGTCTAGCAACTTGGAGTCCTCCAAGTCCCTAGTAGCCGCAGGCACCACAAATAGGTTGGTTCAGGTGAAAACGCTGAAACCACCTTAGGGAGAAACTGAGGACGAGTCCTCAATTCCGCCCTGTCCGAATGGAACATCAGATAAGGGCTTTTTCAGGATAAAACCGCCAATTCTGACACGCGCCTGGCCCAGGCCAGGGCCAACAGCATGACCACTTTCCATGTGAGATATTTTAACTCCACAGATTTAAGTGGTTCAAACCAATGTGACTTTTGGAACCCAAAACTACATTGAGATCCCAAAGTGCCACTGGAGGCACAAAAGGAGGCTGTATATGCAGTACCCCTTTTACAAACGTCTGAACTTCAGGGACTGAAGCTAGTTCTTTTTGGAAGAAAATTGACAGGGCCGAAATTTGAACCTTAATGGACCCCAATTTCAGGCCCACAGACACTCCTGTTTGCAGGAAATGTAGGAATCGACCCAGTTGAATTTCCACCGTCGGGCCTTACTGGCCTCGCACCACGCAACATATTTTCGCCAATTGCGGTGATAATGTTTTTGCGGTTACATCCTTCCTGGCTTTGATCAGGATAGGGATGACTTCATCCGGAATGCCTTTTTTCCTTCAGGATCCGGCGTTCAACCGCCATGCCGTCAAACGCAGCCGCGGTAAGTCTTGGAACAGACAGGGTCCTTGCTGGAGCAGGTCCCTTCTTAGAGGTAGAGGCCACGGATCCTCCGTGAGCATCTCTTGAAGTTCCGGTTACCAAATCCTTCTTGGCCAATCCGGAGCCACGAATATAGTGCTTACTCCTCTCCATCTTATCAATCTCAGTACCTTGGGTATGAGAGGCAGAGGAGGGAACACATACCCTGACTGGTACACCCACAGTGTTACCAGAGCGTCTACAGCTATTGCCTGAGGGTCCCTGGACCTGGCGCAATACCTGTCGAGTTTTTCCCAACGGTTTATAATCATGTGGAAGACTTCTGGGTGAAGTCCCCATTCTCCCGGGTGGAGGTCGTGCTGAGGAAGTCTGCTTCCCAGTTGTCCACTCCCGGAATGAATACTGCTGACAGTGCTATCACATGATTTTCCGCCCAGCGAAGAATCCTTGCAGCTTCTGCCATTGCCCTCCTGCTTCTTGTGCCACCCTGTCTGTTTACGCGGGTGACTGCCGTGATGTTGTCCGACTGGATCAACACCGGCTGACCTTGAAGCAGAGGTCTTGCTAAGCTTAGAGCATTGAAAATGTCCCTTAGCTTCAGGATATTTATGTGAAGTGATGTCTCCAGGCTTGACCATAAGTCCTGGATATTCCTTCCCTGTGTGACTGCTCCCCAGCCTCGCAGGCTGGCATCCGTGGTTACCAGGACCCAGTCCTGAATGCCGAATCTGCGGCCCTCTAGAAGATGAGCACTCTGCAACCACCACAGGAGGGACACCCTTGTCCTTGGTGACAGGGTTATCCGCTGATGCATCTGAAGATGCGACCCGGACCATTTGTCCAGCAGGTCCCACTGGAAAGTACTTGCGTGGAATCTGCCGAATGGGATTGCTTCGTAGGAAGCCACCATTTTACCCAGAACCCTTGTGCATTGATGCACTGAGACTTGGCTCGGTTTTAGGAGGTTCCTGACTAGCTCGGATAACTCCCTGGCTTTCTCCTCCGGCTTGTCCCTAGGAACAGAAGACAAGTCGTCGGAACCAGCTGCGATTTTGGAATATTGAGAATCCAACCGTGCTGCAGCAACACTACCTGAGATAGTGCTACACCGACCTCCAACTGTTCCCTGGATCTTACCCTTATCAGGGAATCGTCCAAGTAAGGGATAACTAAAATTCCCTTCCTTTGAAGGAATATCATAATTTCGGCCATTACCTTGGTAAAGACCCGGGGTGCCGTTGACCATCCATACGGCAGCGTCTGAACTGATAGTGACAGTTCTGTACCATAAACCTGAGGTACCCTTGGTGAGAAGGGTAAATTTTGACATGAAGGTAAGCATCCTTGATGTCCCGAGACATCATGTAGTCCCCTTCCTCCAGGTTCGCAATCACTGCTCTGAGTGACTCAATCTTGAATTTGAACCTCTGTATGTAAGTGTTCAAAGATTTTAGATTTAGAATCGGTCTCGCCGAGCCGTCCGGCTTCGGTACCACAACAGTGTGGAATAATACCCCGTTCCCTGTTGCAGGAGGGGTATCTTGATTATCACCTGCTGGGAATACAGCTTGTGAATTGCTTCCAAAACTGTCTCCCTGTCAGAAGGAGACATCGGTAAAGCCGACTTTAGGAAACGGCGAGGGGGAGACGTCTCGAATTCTAATTTGTACCCCTGAGATATCACCTGAAGGATCCAGGGGTCTACTTGCGAGTGAGCCCACTGCGCGCTGAAATTCATTGAGACGGGCCCCCCACCGTGCCTGATTCTGCTTGTAAAGCCCCAGCATATACTGAGGGCTTGGCAGAGGCGGGAGAGGGTTTCTGTTCCTTGGAACTGGCTGATTTCTGCAGCCTTTTTCCTCTCCCTCTGTCACGGGGCAGAAATGAGAAACCTTTTGCCCGCTTATCCACGAAAAGACTGCGCCTGATAATACGGCGTCTTCTCATGTTGAGAGGCGACCTGGGGTACAAACGTGGATTTCCCAGCTGTTGCCGTGGCCACCAGGTCTGAAAGACCGACCCCAAATAACTCCTCCCCTTAATAAGGCAATACTTCCAAATGCCATTTGGAATACGCATCACCTGACCACTGACGTGTCCATAACCCTCTACTGGTAGAAATGGACAACGCACTTAGACTTGATGCCAGTCGGCAAATATTCCGCTGTGCATCACGCATATATAGAAATGCATCTTTCAAATGCTCTATAGGCAAAAATATACTGTCCCTATCTAGGGTATCAATATTTTCAGTCAGGGAATCCGACCACGCCATCCCAGCACTGCACATCCAGGCTGAGGCGATTGCTGGTCGCAATATAACACCAGTATGTGTGTAAATACATTTTAGGATACCCTCCTGCTTTCTATCAGCAGGATCCTTAAGGGCGGCCATCTCAGGAGAGGATAGAGCCCTTACAAGCGTGTGAGCGCTTTATCCACCCTAGGGGGTGTTTCCCAACGCACCCTAACCTCTGGCGGGAAAGGATATAATGCCAATAACATTTTAGAAATTATCAGTTGTTATCGGGGGAAACCCACGCATCATCACACACCTCATTTAATTTCTCAGATTCAGGAAAACTACAGGTAGTTTTCACCGAACATAATACCCCTTTTTGGTGGTACTCGTATTATCAGAAATGTGTAAAACATTTTTCATTGCCTCAATCATGTAACGTGTGGCCCTACTGGAAGTCACATTTGTCTCTTCACCGTCGACACTGGAGTCAGTATCCGTGTCGGCGTCTATATCTGCCATCTGAGGTAACGGGCGCTTTAGAGCCCCTGACGGCCTATGAGACGTCTGGACAGGCACAAGCTGAGTAGCCGGCTGTCTCATGTCAACCACTGTCTTTTATACAGAGCTGACACTGTCACGTAATTCCTTCCAACAGTTCATCCACTCAGGTGTCGACCCCCTAGGGGGTGACATCACTATTACAGGCAATCTGCTCCGTCTCCACATCATTTTTCTCCTCATACATGTCGACACAAAAGTACCGACATACAGCACACACACAGGGAATGCTCTGATAGAGGACAGGACCCCACTAGCCCTTTGGGGAGACAGAGGGAGAGTTTGCCAGCACACACCAGAGCGCTATATATATACAGGGATAACCTTATATAAGTGTTTTTCCCCTTATAGCTGCTGTATAGTTAATACTGCGCCTAATTTGTGCACCCCTCTCTTTTTTAACCCTTTCTGTAGTGTAGTGACTGCAGGGGAGAGCCAGGGAGCTTCCCTCCAACGGAGCTGTGAGGGAAAATGGCGCCAGTGTGCTGAGGAGATAGGCTCCGCCCCCTTATCGGCGGCCTTATCTCCCGTTTTTTTATGTATTTTTGCAGGGGTTAAATGCATCCATATAGCCCAGGAGCTATATGTGATGCATTTTTTGCCATCCAAGGTGTTTATTATTGCGTCTCAGGGCGCCCCCCCCCCAGCGCCCTGCACCCTCAGTGACCGGAGTGTGAAGTGTGCTGAGAGCAATGGCGCACAGCTGCAGTGCTGTGCGCTACCTTGTTGAAGACAGGACGTCTTCTGCCGCCGATTTTCCGGACCTCTTCTGCCTTCTGGCTCTGTAAGGGGGCCGGCGGCGCGGCTCTGGGACCCATCCAAGCTGGGCCTGTGATCGTCCCTCTGGAGCTAATGTCCAGTAGCTTAAGAAGCCCAATCCACTCTGCACGCAGGTGAGTTCGCTTCTTCTCCCCTTAGTCCCTCGATGCAGTGAGCCTGTTGCCAGCAGGTCTCACTGAAAATAAAAAACCTAAACTAAAACTTTCGCTAAGAAGCTCAGGAGAGCCCCTAGTGTGCACCCTTCTCGTTCGGGCACAGAGATCTAACTGAGGCTTGGAGGAGGGTCATAGGGGGAGGAGCCAGTGCACACCAGATAGTCCTAAAGCTTTCTTTAGATGTGCCCAGTCTCCTGCGGAGCCGCTATTCCCCATGGTCCTTACGGAGTCCCCAGCATCCACTTAGGACGTTAGAGAAACTATATACAAGTCTTGCAGGACTAGTCCGCACTTGGGACGGGCGCCCAGCATTCTCTACGGACTACGAGAAAAAGATTTACCGGTAGGTTTAAAATCTTATTTTCTCTTACGTCCTAGAGGATGCTGGGGACTCCGTAAGGACCATGGGGATTATACCAAAGCTCCAAAAACGGGCGGGAGAGTGCGGATGACTCTGCAGCACCGATTGAGCAAACAGGAGGTCCTCCTCAGCCAGGGTATCAAACTTATAAAATCTCGCAAGGTGTTTGAACCCGACCAAGAAACCACTCGGCACAGCTGTAGAGCCGAGACCCCTCGGGCAGCCGCCCAAGAAGAGCCCACCTTCCTAGTGCAATGGGCCTTGACCAATTCAGGTAACGGCAATCCAGCCGTTTCACGCTCGCTGAATCGTGTTACAGATCCAGTAAGCAATAGTCTGCTTTGAAGCAGGAGCGCCAACCTTGTTGGCTGCATACAGGACAAACAGTGCTTCTGTTTTCTCTGACTCTAGCCGTTCTGGCTACGTAAGTTTTCAAAACCCTGACTACATCAAGGGACTCGGCATCCTCCAAGTCACGCGTAGCCACAGGCACCACAATAGGTTGGTTCATATGAAAAGATGACACCACCTTAGGCAAGAATTGAGGACGGTTCAGCAATTCCGCTCTATCCATATGGAAAAAAACTAGATAGGGGCTTTTATGAGACAAAAGCCGCCAATACCGACACTCGCCTAGCCAAAGCCAAGGCTAACAACATGACCACCTTTCAAGTGAGATATTTTCACTCCACCATTTTAAGTGGTTCAAAACAGTGCGCCTTAAGGAAACTCAACACCACGTTAAGGTCCCAAGGCGCCACCGGAGGTACAAAAGGAGGCTGAATATGCAGCACTCCCCTCACAAAAGTCTGTACTTCTGGGAGAGAAGCCAATTCTTTTTGAAACAAATTGGATAAGGCCGAAATCTGAACCTTAATGGAGCCTAATTCTAGGCCCCAATTCACTCCAGTTTATAGGAAGTGAAGGAAAACGGCCCAGATGGAATTCTTCCGTAGGAGTATTCCTGCCCTCACACCAAGAAACATATTTTCGCTATATACGGTGATAATGTTTAGTTGTCACGTCTTTCCTAGCCTTTATCAGCGTAGGAATGACCTCATCCGGAATGCCCTTTTCCACTAGGATCCGGCGTTCCACCGCCATGCCGTCAAACGCAGCCGTGGTAAGTCTTGGAACAGACCAGGCCCCTGTTGCAACAGGTCCTGTCTTAGAGGAAGATGCCACTGATCTTCTGTGAGCATTCTCCTGCAGATCCGGATATCAGGCCCTTCGTGGCCAATCTGGAACAATGAGAATTGTCTGCACTC
This sequence comes from Pseudophryne corroboree, assembly GCF_028390025.1. NCBI lineage: Eukaryota > Metazoa > Chordata > Amphibia > Anura > Myobatrachidae > Pseudophryne > Pseudophryne corroboree. The sequence continues at coordinate 584,004,481 of NC_086445.1, read as the reverse complement.
CTCTTTTTCTTATTATTCTCAACACCTTTGGGATGAGAGGAAGAGAAGGAAACACATAGACCAACTGGAACACCCACGGTGTCACTAGGGCGTCCACAGCTACCGTCTGAGGGTCTATTGACCTGGTGCAATATCTTTTCAGCTTTTTGTTGAGGCGGGACGTCCTCATGTCTATTTGTGGCAGTCCCTACTGACTTGCAATCTGTGTGAAGACTTCCTGATAAAGTCCCCACTCCTGGATGCAGGTCGTGTCTGCTGAGGAAGTCTGCTTCTTAGTTGTCCACTCCTGGAATGAACACTGCTGACAGTGCGCTTACATGATTTTTCGCCCAGCGAAGAATCCTGGTGGTTTCTTGCCACTCTGCTCCTTGTGCCGCCCTGGCGGTTTACATATGCCACTGCGGTGATGTTGTCTGATTGGATCAGTACTGGTAAATCGCGAAGCAAGGTCTCCGCTTGACGAAGGGCGTTGTATATGGCCCTCAGCTCCAAGACAATGATGTGAAGACAAGTCTCTTGACTTGACCCAAGACCCTGGAAGTTTTTCTCCTGTGCTTCTGCTCCCCAACTTCGGAGGCTCATGTCCATGGTCACCAGAATCCAGTCCTGAATGCCGAACCTGCGGCCCCCTAGAAGGTGAGCACCCTCACAGGAGAGATACCCTGGCCCTGGGGGACAGGGCGATCAACTGATGAATCTGTAGATGTGATTCGGACCACTTGCCAGTAGGTCCCATTGGAAAGCTTTGTATGACACCACCATCTTTTCCAGGACTCGAGTGCAGTAATGCACTGACATCTGTTTTGGCTTCAATAGGTTCCTGACCAGAGTCATTAATTCCTGAGCCTTTTCTATCTGCAGATAAACCCCTTTTCTGGACCGTATCCAGAATCATGCCCAAGAAAGTCAGACCAGTTGTATGAATCAACTGCGACTTCGGGATATTGAGAAAACAGCTGTGTTGCTGTAACACCTTCAGTGAAAGTGATACTAATTGCGACATCCTGCTTGTGCAGGAGCACTATCATTTCCGCCATTACCTTGGTGAAAATCCTCGGTGGAAAAACCCTGGTAATGACAACCTGTACCGCAAATCTTAGGTACGCCTGATGAGGTGGATATATGGGAACATGAAGGTATGCATCCTTTATGTCCAGGGATACCATAAAATCTCCCCCTTTCTAGGCTGGCGATGACCGCTCTGAGCGATTGCAGCTTGAACTTGAACCTTTTTAAGTATAGATTCAAGGATTTTAAATGTAAAATGGGTCTGACCGAACCGTCCGATTTCGGGACTACTAACAGGGTTGATTTACTACCCCTTCTAATGTAGAAGTAGGGGAACATTGACCACCACCTGCTGATGATACACTTTGTGAATTGCATTTAACAGTCGCTCCCTTTCTGGGGGAGAAGCTGTTAAGGCCGATTTGAGAAACCGGTGAGGAGACACTTGTTCGAACTCCAGCTTGTAACCCTGGGAAATAATTTCTTTCGCCCCGGGATCCACCTGTGAGTGAACCCAGATGTGGCTGACCAGTCGAAGACGTGCCTCCCCTGTGGCGGACTCCCTCAGCGGAGTTCCCGCATCACGCTGTGGATTTTATAGAGGCCGGGGAGGACTTCTGCTCCTGGGAACTAGCTGTGGTTGGCAGCTTGTTTTCCCTGACCTTACCTCTGGCAAGAAAAGACTGTCTTCGTACTCTCTTGTTTTTATATAACCGAAAGGACCGCATGTGTTAATGTGGTGCTTTCTTAGGCTGTGAGGAAATACATGGCAAAAATTTTATTCAGTTGCCGTAGTTGTGGAGACCAGGTCCGAGAGACCTTCCCCAACCAATTCCTCACCCTTGTAAGGTAAAACCTCCATATGCCTTCTGTCCATTGCCGGGTCCATAGGACTCGTCTAGCAGAAATCGACATAGCGGTGATTTCTAGAACTCAGTAGGCCAATGTCTCTTTGAGCATTTCCCATATATAAGACAGCATCTTTAATATGACCCAGGGTCTATAAACCGGTATCCTTATCCAGGGTATTAATTTCCATCGATAAGGTACCTATCCTTGCTGCTACAGCGCTACAAACCCAAGCCGACACTAATGCCGGGTTGAGTAAGGTACTAGATTGTGTAAATGGCCTACCAGGTAGCCTGCTGTCTGCGATCAGCAGGATCCCTGAGGGTAGCCATAATGGCAGCGCTACCTTTTTTGGATAAGCGTGTCCAAGCTTTTTTCCCTCTTGGGGAAGATTCTTACCGTATCCTGTCCTTAGTCGGGAAAGAATACGCCCTAAGAATCCATTTTTGGGAATCTGCAGTTTCTTGTCTGGAGATTTCCAAGCCTTTTCAATAACTTGTTCATGAGATGGGGGAAAGTTTACCTCAGGTTTCTTTACCCTATACATGTGTACCCTCGTGTCAGGGACAGGGGGTTTGATATGCAAATCATCTTTTATTACAATAATCATATATTGAATACTTTTAGCCAATTTTGGCTGTAACTTTGCATCATCGTAGTCGACACTGGAGTCAGAATCCGTGTCGGTATCTGTGACTATTATTTGGGATAGTGGGCGCTTTTGCGACCCTGAAGGCCCCTGCGACATAGGGACAGACATGGGTTGACTCCCTGGCTGTTCATTCTCATTTTTGTTTTTGCAATAAATTTACATTAGCACTTAAAACATCCCACATATCCATCCAGTCAGGTGTCGGCGTTGTCGACGGAGACACCACATTCATTTATTCCCCCTCCTCCCTAGGAGAGCCTTTTACCTCAGACATGTCGACACACGCGTACCGACACACCACACACTCAGGGAATCCTCTTATCTGAAGACAGTTCCCCCACAAGGCCCTTTGGAGAGACAGAGAGAGAGTATGCCAGCACACACCCCAGCGCTATATGAACCAGGAAAAAACACAATAAACATATGTTTACCCAGTAGCGCTGTGTATAAATGTATATATGCGCCTAATTATGTGCCCCCCCATTTCTTTAAAACCCTTTTTAACCATGGTATAAGCAGGGGAGAGTCTGGGGAGCTTCCTCTCAGCTGTGCTGTGGAGAAAATGGCGCTGGTGAGTGCTGAGGGAGAAGCACCACCCCCTCGGCGGCAGGCTTCTGTCCCGCTCAAATATACTGAAAACTGGCGGGGGCTCTTATATATATACAGTGGGCAGCTGTATATATACTATTTTTGCCAGAAAAGAGGTTTATATGCTGCCCAGGGCGCCCCCCCCTGCGCCCTGCACCCTTACAGTGACTGCCGTGTGTGAGGTGTATGGGAGCAATGGCGCACAGCTTCACCGCTGTGCGTTACCTCAGTGAAGATCATGAAGTCTTCTGCCGCCTCTGAAGTCTTCTTTTCTTCTCATACTCACCCGGCTTCTATCTTCCGGCTCTGTGAGGAGGACGGCGGCGCGGCTCCGGGACGAACTCCAGGGTGAGACCTGTGTTCTGACTCCCTCTGGAGCTAATGGTGTCCAGTAGCCTAAGAAGCAGAGCCTTGAAACTCGAAGTAGGTCTACTACTCTCCCCTCAGTCCCTCGATGCAGGGAGTCTGTTGCCAGCAGGCTCCCTGAAAATAAAAAACCTAACAAATATACTTTCTGTCTGAAAGCTCAGGAGAGCTTTCTGAAAAGCACCCAGTCTCCACTGGGCACAGTATAAAACTGAGGTCTGGAGGAGGGGCATAGAGGGAGAAGCCAGTGCACACCCAGACCTAAAGTCTTTCTTAAAGTGCCCACGTCTCCTGCGGAGCCCGTCTATCCCCATGGTCCTTACGGAGTCCCCAGCATCCTCTAGGACATGGGTCTTCATCCTGTGGCCCTCCAGCTGCTGTGAAACTACACATCCCAGCATGCCCTGCCACAGTTTTGCTATTAAGGTATGCTAAAACTGAGGCAGGGCATGCTGGGATGTGTAGTTCCACAGCAGCTGGAGGGTCGCAGGTTGAAGACCCATGCTCTAGGACGTAAGAGAAATATATATTGTGCAATTGTATATATTGTACAATATATATATATATATATATATATATATATCTTTGTTTGTACTGTGGTCTAAATTGCCTGGAAATGAATGTTATTAGGGTTAAAAATACTCTAGGAACAAATAAAAGGCCAAATCATGTGATTTTAGCTTTTTTTTTTTAAAATGTAAAAACAAATATGAAACCAAAATCAGCAAAAATGGACTGACATAGATCTTTATTAATATGTAGATCAGGGACCCAAGGGAGGTAGAGCATGTATGTAGTGGAAGGAAGGATTGATTAATAATTTAATTTATTTTGTTTGATTTAAAAAATTTCAATTAATCATTGGAGCATTGGTGCATAGACAACAGTTTTTATTGGTTAGTGCACTAATCTGACTTTTACTTTTTCTTTGATTTTACATGCCCTGACTTAAGCCGTCTATGCCCTTGGGTATCGGCCTTAGTAGACAATGTTGATGGACTTATATAATCATGACTGGTGGCAGCACTTACAGCACTAGTATGTGCTTCCAGCTCTCCTCTCAATTGTTCGTCCTCCATATCTATCAAGAAACACGAACCAAGTGGGGTACAGTACACCCCACTATTTGTACAAAAAATGTACCACCTACAGTATCACAATATATGTATGAATCAGAGATAATAATCTAACAGTATGATTTACTTTCAACTACTGTGTCAGACAATACGTGTATGAATCATGAAAATAAAACATTTTACTGTGGTACCACCTTCACCCACAGTGTAGCACAAAAGTACGAAATATATGACCAGCAGTATCACAGTACTTGAAAATAAAATACAAATTGTGTAGTACACTGGGGTACAGCACAAACAAACAAACAAACATTTAAAATAATAATAATAATTATATTATACTGTAGCTTTTTAGTTTTAATTATTTTAATTTTTCACTGGGGTGGAGCCCATGGATAGATGGACAGAGCTCCCATCTACAGACACAGCAGCTCCTGAATGTATACTGGAGTATAGCACACACACAAAAAAAAAATATTTTAAATGAGCAAAATATTAGTTTTTTTAAACACAGGGACAGAGCCCCTGGATGTATGGACAGATCACCCCTAGGTGGACAGAGCACCCCTGGAGGACACAGCAGCCCCTTATCAGATACAGCTGATGACAGACAGAGCACTCTTGGACTGATGCTGAGAGGACACACCAGACACTGGATGTACACAGTATAAATACTGTACACTGGGGCAGAGTCACCGGATGTATGGACAGATCACCCATAGGTGGACAGAGCATCCCTTATCAGATACAGCAGACAACAGACAGATCACCCCTGGACTGATACACAAGCCCCACAGCAGCCACCAGCCCCACGCACACGCCCCACAAGATGATGGACAATTGTCCCACCAGCTGGAAAGCTGCCGTGGGTAGGTGGGTCCTTCAAATCTGATTTGACACCTACCCACGGCAGCTTTCCAGCTGGTGGGACAATTGTCCATCACCTAACACCAAAAGCAGATCTTCTTTTCTGTCTTGGTTTGGACAAAAAATCCTTTCTGAACCCTCATCAATGATTTGGGAGAAGGTCATATACAAATATCTATAAACCTACTATCATACCTCACTGTCCATGCCCAATACCGTCTGATCTTGGAAGCCAAACAGTTGAGGGCCAGGTTAGTACTCAGTGGGTGACCACCCGGGAATACCTGGTGCAGTAGGTTCAGAACTAGGAAACCTCCTGTCTAACATTGACAGCAGATTCACACTTTAACTATTTTTCTCACCTTCTTATCAGGCATCCCATAGCAATTACCAAGTGTTGAGATATTGGAACTACATTTCAGCTCTTAGTAATTTCATTCAGATATTACCGCTTCTAAAAAACAATTTCCCCGCCGGATACAATTGCATGTATTTTGATTGACAAAATGTATTTCATAATTGTGCACATCGAGTACACATGCGTGCAGAAAATGGCATCAGGTGCTCTGGACTAATGTGTCAAAATTTGAACTACTGTATTTGGCTGCAGCAGGAGGCCGTTTGTTCGCTGAAGGGCTGGAGAGCGGTACAATAATAAGTAGAATATAACCATAACATCCCTTTTGAGTTGCATGGAAGGTTCTTAGGTCGAAATTGTGTCTTCAGTTCTAATCAATTGTATGTAAGGTCTCCAAACATAGTTGACATGAAAGACAGGATAACAAAAAACAACCAATGTGTGGTAAATGTTGTCAACACTTAAGCAATAGAAAAAGAAATCAGACTCCTCTATAAAACTAAGGTGGATCCAAAGCGTACCCCACTCACACTCTAAAGAGGAGGCATTAATCGCATCACGGTTTCTTTATGTGGTTAACCTTTCAATTTCTTATAACACCCAGTGTGATGAATAGGGAATTCAGCCCAACACCTCAATCGTTTGTTGTGGATTCCCAATGGAGGCAGATGATGCATACCCCAACACTCACACTCAAACGGTTGATGTAAAACACATAAAGGTATCTTTCTCTCCTAGGGGATAATAGTAGTCTGTAATGGCGTACCACAACTCACAGTTTGGACTGCTGTACACCTCCTATCAAGGTATCTTTAGGTCCTGGACAGGGATTTCAGTTTGTGGTTTTAGCTTTGTTCATGGAAACTCCCAATGTGCATCATATGAAAAAAGAAAACAAGCAAACCAATGTGTAGTAGGTTTTGCTAATCTTAAATGCAATGTGTAAATAAATCTCTGAGGCAGATAGGTTCAATGCGTACCCCACTCACATATAAAATGGGGGTTCTAAATATATAGCGGTATCTTTGGGGAAGTTCTATTTGATGGTGCAGTAAATACTGGACTCAATAAACCACAGATGTGTTTCCACTAGAAGGTAATTGTGTGCGTACCCCAACACTCACACTCGGGGAGCAGATAAAAAGCCCATAAAGGTATCTTTAACTTCTCAAAGTGGGGGTGATCAATCAATATGGCGTACCCCAACTCACAATTCGATGTGCTGTGTATCTCCCATCAAGGTATCTTTAGGTTCCAGGTGGGAAATATGGCTTGTAGTTCGGACCATGTAGTTATCCGCAAACCCCAAAATTGAAAAAAATATTGGCACTCACAATGGAGTAAGAAGGAAGGTTTACAAATATTTATTTAACAATACACGGGGGGGGGGGGGGGATTTGAGGAAAGTGTATGAAAAAGATCATACAGCATTACATGGACCAAACCATAAAAGTGGCATGTCTTGATAAAGGCCCAGTTTAGGGCTGAAACGCGTCGACAAAAAGGTGTGTGAGTAGCATACCATCTGGATTTTATCTATTTTCTTTGATTTTGGTTTTATTTAAAAAGGAGGATTTTATTTCTCTTTGCCACTTTTATGGTTTGGTCCATGTAATGCTGTATGATCTTTTTCATACACTTTCCTCAAAATTTCCCCCCCCCCCCCCCCCCCGTGTATTGTTAAATAAATATTTGTAAACCTTCCTTCTTACTCCATTGTGAGTGCCAATATTTTTTTCAATTTTGGGGTTTGCAGGTAACTACATGGTCCGAACTACAAGCCATATTTCCCACCTGGAACCTAAAGATACCTTGATGGGAGATACACAGCACATCGAATTGTGAGTTGGGGTACGCCATATTGATTGATCACCCCCACTTTGAGAAGTTAAAGATACCTTTATGGGCTTTTTATCTGCTCCCCGAGTGTGAGTGTTGGGGTACGCACACAATTACCTTCTAGTGGAAACACATCTGTGGTTTATTGAGTCCAGTATTTACTGCACCATCAAATAGAACTTCCCCAAAGATACCGCTATATATTTAGAACCCCCATTTTATATGTGAGTGGGGTACGCATTGAACCTATCTGCCTCAGAGAGTTATTTACACATTGCATTTAAGATTAGCAAAACCTACTACACATTGGTTTGCTTGTTTTCTTTTTTCATATGATGCACATTGGGAGTTTCCATGAACAAAGCTAAAACCACAAACTGAAATCCCTGTCCAGGACCTAAAGATACCTTGATAGGAGGTGTACAGCAGTCCAAACTGTGAGTTGTGGTACGCCATTACAGACTACTATTATCCCCTAGGAGAGAAAGATACCTTTATGTGTTTTACATCAACCGTTTGAGTGTGAGTGTTGGGGTACGCATCATCTGCCTCCATTGGGAATCCACAACAAACGATTGAGGTGTTGGGCTGAATTCCCTATTCATCACACTGGGTGTTATAAGAAATTGAAAGGTTAACCACATAAAGAAACCGTGATGCGATTAATGCCTCCTCTTTAGAGTGTGAGTGGGGTACGCTTTGGATCCACCTTAGTTTTATAGAGGAGTCTGATTTCTTTTTCTATTGCTTAAGTGTTGACAACATTTACCACACATTGGTTGTTTTTTGTTATCCTGTCTTTCATGTCAACTATGTTTGGAGACCTTACATACAATTGATTAGAACTGAAGACACAATTTCGACCTAAGAACCTTCCATGCAACTCAAAAGGGATGTTATGGTGATATTCTACTTACCTTAGCGCTTGTGGTGTACGACAGCATTTCAAATTTCTTGTGTTTTGTCTGTTTATTTAAATGTGGTGACATTTAATTCAAAATCTGTTACATCTGAGCTGCACAGCGCCAGTTTGAACCACCCCCTACATCTTTGTTTCGGTACAATAATAAGTGTCTGTAGGTAACAATGAATCATGGTGGAGGTTCCTTGTAAGTTTGGGACTGCATTTCAGCAAATGGAGTTGGGTATTTGGGGGGTCATTCCTAGTTGATCGCTCGCTAGCTACTTTTAGCAGCCGTGTAAACGCACAGTTGCTGCCCACGGGGGAGTGTATTTTCACTTTGCAAGTATGGGGAACGCGTGTGCAGCCGAGCACAGCAAAAACATTTTGTGCAGTTTCTGAGTAGCTCTGGACTTACTCAACCCTTGCGATCACTTCAGTCTTTTTGGTGCCGGAATTGATGTCAGACACCCGCCCTGGACACGCCTGCGTTTTTCCAATCACTCCCAGAAAATGGTCAGTTGACACCAATAAACGCCCTCTTTCTGTCAATCACCTTGCGTTCGGCTGTGCGAATGGAATCTTTGCTAAATCCATCACCCTGCACCGATCCTCTTTGTACCCGTACGACGCGCCTGCGCATTGCGGTGCATACGCAGTTTTGCCATTTTTTTACCTGATCGCTGTGCTGTGAAAATCGACAGCAAGCGATCAACTCAGAATGACCCCCTTGGTGAGGATTAATGGTGCCCTCAATGCTGAGAAATATAGGCTGAGGCAGATGAGTGGAAAAGAGGGAGGCAGGAGGTAGAGGGTGGACTGAGGTGGGTGAGTGGAAAAGAGAGACAAGCAGCAGAGGCTGGACTGAGGCATGTAGCAGTGACTGGGCTGAGGCAGGTGTGGAAAAGAGAGAGAGACAGGTAGTAAAGGCTGGGCTGAGGCAGGTATAGATAAGAGAGAGAGGCAGATAGTAGAGGCTAGGCTGAGGCAGTAAAATGGAAAAGAGAGAGAGAGGTGGGCAGCAGAGGCTGGGCTGAGGCAGGTAGTAGAGGCTGTGCTGAGGCAGGTGTGAAAAAAAGCGAGGCAGGTAGTATAGGCTGGACTGATGAGGCAGGTAGTAGAGGCTGGGCTGAGGCAGGTAAAAGAGGCTAGGCTGAGGCAGGCATCAGAGGCTTGGCTAAAGCAAGTGTGGAAAAGAGAGATAGGCAAGTAGTAGAGGCTGGGCTAAGGCAGAAGAGTAAAAAAGAGAGAAAGGCTGGTACAGTAGTAGAGGCTGTGCTGAGGCAGGTAAAAGAGACAAGGCTGTGGCAGGCAGCATAGGCTGGGCTGAAGCAGGTGTGGAAAAGAGAGATAGGCAGTCAGTAGAGGCTGTGCTGAGGCAGGTGTGAAGAGAGAGCGAGAGATGCTGGGCTGAGGCAGGAGAGTGAAAAAGAGATTAAGGCAGGTAGTAGAGGCTGAGCTGAGGCAGGTATGGAAAAGAGGGAGAGACAGGTAGTAGAGGCTGGGATGAGGCAGGTAGTAGATGCTGGGCTGAGGCAGGTGTGGAAAACAGAGAATCAGGTAGTAAAGGCTGGACTGGAAGGTGTGGAAAAGAGAGAGAAGCAGGTAGTAGAGGCTTTTCTGAGGCAGGAGAGTGAAAAAGAGATTAAGGAAGGTAGAGGCTGGGCAGAGGCATGTGTGGAAATGAGAGAGAGGCAGGTAGTAGAGGCTGGACTGGAGGCAGGTGTGGAAAGGAGAGAGAGGCAGGTAGTAGATGCTGGGCTAAGGCAGGTGTGGAAAAGAGAGAGAAGCAGGTAGTAGAGGCTGAGCTGAAGTAGGTGTGAAAAAGAGAGAGAGGAGTAGCAAAGGCTTTATTGAGGTAGGCGTATTGGCAGCAGGGGCAGGGGGGCATGGAGAGCAGAGCCGTCTTTTCGTATGGGCTCAATGGGCTCTTGCCCAAGGGCCCCAGGAGTATAAGGGCCCTAGGCTGATTGCTGAGAGTCCCCTCTTTCCAGGGGTACCAGATTTTTTTAAATCGGCCCTGGGGAACCAGAGATATTCGACTTGAAAGCAGTGGTCCCCATCCAAGCCTGTTAATTGCTCTTCCCATCCAGATATCGCAGGTTCTGTCTGACTTACAGTTTTTCTGAGGGTATAATCCAAAAGCTGGGACTCTCCCCTTGTGGTGGATACTGTCAGCTTGTCTCTACTATTCCCAGAACCAGAGATATTAGCCTTCAAGCAGCTGGTCCCTGCTCCAGCTCCACATGCCTAATATGCAGTTTTAGATTTTTATTGGTGAATTGCTCTGGCTCCTGAACTCTGATTCCCAAGTCCCCAGAACCTCCTGAAAGGTGGGACTCTCTAGTTTTTATCCAATTCAAAGCTAAGAAATATATTTTCAGGAACTTGAGATTTCTGCAGTCAAGCAGGCTGCCCTCCCACCGGAAAATTATAAACATTAAGCCCACTCCACTATCCACCCCTCCCCTACGTATTAAACAACCCATACCACCCTGGAAATCATGTACCAGGGCTTCTTCATTCAGCCCAATGCCCCCTTCTACAGTTTAGCTCCATCTGTGCAGTAGAGGAATAATTAGCAGAAATTATTGCTCCAGGGGCCTAATTCAGAGTTGATCGCAGCAGCAAATTTGTTAGCAGTTTAGCAAAACCATGTGCACTGCAGGGGGGGAGGGGGGCAGATATAACATGTGCAGAGAGAGTTAGATTTGGGAGGGGTGTGTTCAAACTGAAATCTAAATTGCAGTGTAAAATTAAAGCAGCCAGTATTTACCCTGCACAGAAACAATATAACCCACCCAAATCTAACTCTCTCTGCACATGTTATATCTGCCGCACCTGTAGTGCACATGGTTTTGGCCAACTGCTAACAAATTTTCTGCTGCGAGCAACTCTGAATAACTTCCTGCCCCCAGGTCCTACATGCTGAGTGTCACAACTGAGGGCCTGAGCTGACGGGAGGCAGCCTCAGTTGTAGGGGCTGAGATGTACCGGAACCTGGGAGGTTGTATCAGACCCCTGGACATGTAAGTAACATGAATAATAACTGCCCGAAGGCGTGACCACGACAACTTAGATAAAAGTCAATGATGTTTATTATGACAACTCCGCAACACAGCAGCAGTAAAAGAAAACGTAAAAGTCAGCAAATAATAAATACAGTTCCTGGGTACTACAGGATGGCAGGAGCCACAGGGCACTGGTAGTGTGAGATAGTTCTTATGATCTTCTAGATGGAAAGTCCTTACCAGGCCCGACTGTAGCAATGGAGATAACCCAGGATTGTGCCAGCTGGTGTTCCAGGAAAAGCTGGGTTGCTGAAGGTAAAACAGCTGCTGTGGATACTGGCTGGAACCAGACTGTTGTTAGCACGGAGTGGATACTGGCTGGAACCAGTTAAATAATAAATGAACTTGGGAGCGATGAAATATGAACTGAAATGTAGAACTTGAGAGCGGAGAAATAATAATACCGGTGGAGAGTGGTAAAGTGTAGAAAGGACACCGGCCCTTTAAGGGAAGCTGTACTCTGCTGGAAGCTGAGCTGGAAGCAGGTAATGTTGTAGCTGGAAACAGATGAATCCACAATGGATTGGAGAGTCAGGCTACACCGCAGGTGGAATGCTGGTGCGGGTCTCTATGGTGGAAGTCTTGAGACAGGAGCTGGAACCTGGAAGACAATCACAGGAGAGAGACAAACAGGAACTAGGTTTGACAACCAAAGCACTGACGCCTTCCTTGCTCAGGCACAGTGTATTTATACCTGCAGCAAGGAAGGGATTGGCTAGGCAATTATGCAGATTAACAATACTGACAACAGATTGGAGGAAATGATCAGCTGACAGAATCCAAGATGGCTGCGCCCATGCAGACACTTGGAGGGAAGTTTGGTTTGTAATCCATGTGGTAATGAAAACAGTAATGGCGGCGCCGGCCACTGGAGACAGGAGACGCCAGGCTGACAAGTGCACATCCAACCACGCGGACACAGCGGAGGCCGCGGCTGACGTAATCACCACTCTGACACTCTGCATGCAGAAGCTCAGGGACGGCGGCGGAGGCCGCGGGAGACGCCATGCCAGATGTAATAAGGCGTTACTGTGACAGCGTCTCAGAGAGACAGGAGAGGATGCAGGAATGTGAACATTAGGATAACAGATGGGATCCGGTCCTGGAGCGCTGAGCCAGCCTTAGGAGGCATCTGATGGGTAAGAAATGGCGTCCAGATACCCGGATCGTGACACTGAGTGGAAGATAAAACACCCCTACCGTCCGAGGGACATCAAAGCTGCTGCTGATAGCACCCCCCACCCCTACCACTGGAGGATGGGTAGGGGGCCCAGTGCATTGCTGTGCCCAGGGGCCTACACTGCTGTTAAGACAGCCCTGATGGAGAGTAATGTGTGAGGGTGTCAGTAGAAGTAGGAGGTATATTAGTAACATGAAGGAGAACCAGTCTTATCAAGTGAAGAATTGGGTGGGTGGCAACAGTGATATTCGGACGTGCAGAGCCAGGTGTGGTAGGTTGGTGTGTAGGATGTCGGTCACAGTGACTCTTCTCACCAGCACTGCCTTGTCTTGCTCAGTGACCCGCCACCGTCTCTCCTGTCTATATATATTGCCTATGTTGTTCTCCAGTAGTTGGTCTCTTCATTCCCTTCAGCCCTTGGCCTCCATGTTCTGGCACTACCGGTTTGTGTGAGTGTGACGTCATCCCCCAAAGCATTCCGGGAAATGTAATCTGTGCTGGATGCATGTCCGGCCGCCACTTCTATGTGTGTAGTAAAATATACACAGCAGACGGGTTCCACTCCCTACTCCCTGCTTGCAGATAGATATAACCATGGCGTCCACCTCACATTAACTCTGCTCCTGCACCAGCTGGCCCAGAATGCTTTGAAGCTCAGTGCAGGAAGAGGGCAGGTTTGCTGCAAGCTCCTGTGCGAATTGACCCTTGTGGGGCCTGGGTCGCATTTTGTGAAGCCAATCACATGCCCCTTGGGACTTTCCGGGCCCCAGGCAGGTGCCTAGGTTGCCTTACAGGAAATCCGGCCCTGGCACCAGCACTTGTACATATAACTGGTTTCAGTTATAGGTTGGCGGTGTCCACCCTCCCTTCCCCAGTTGTAGACCCTCCATGTGGTCACATGTTGGGTGGGTGACATCTTTGACAGATGCCTACCTTTGCCCAACTGACCCATATCTTTCTGCTCTCAATGAGAACACTGTGCTAAACCAGGCCCACATTCCACATTAGCTGTGCCAGACAAATTGTGAAATAGACTTGGTCTACTGTTATTTTAGGGTCTGACAAAGGATACAATTCCTAAAGTCATCAGGGTTGTTCTGCTGTATCAATTGAGAACAGGAAAAGAAAGGTACATCTGCACACTTGAATGATCTGTATTAACAATTTGATTGATTAATAAATCAATCAATAAAGCCCCAATATACGTGTGTCTAAATTAGACTTTGAGCCTCTCTGGGGGTGCGACCCTATTACAACCAGGTATCAAAACATATAAGGAGAACTGGAAAGGCGGTTGTTTAGTTGGGTGCACAGTGTCAATTAATTGGATTGATTATCAAATTAAAACGTAACTTTTATTACTTATATTAATATTAAGAAGGTCCTTATCTTGGGACACATACAGCAAAATATAGAGGTTAAAAACATAACATATACAAACACATAGGTGATATAGACAAGAAGGAAAATGTGAGACAGATTCTTAAAAAGTGGGGTCACCACAATGACTCCTGCAACTAGTGTAATTATTAATGTATGGGACAATAGCCACTCAGGATACAAACTGGGTGATATTTCCCAGTCCTAGGTGTAGTTGATATCGTATAGGGAGATTAGATGTAACCACAGATAGTGGGTGTTTCTAATGGGACACTGCCTCTGGTGCGTGGATACGGCGGAATATATGATACAATTCGGACCTCTTTCCCACCTAGTAATGATATGCCAGTGAATTATTCTTGAATGGAAAACATTCACTACAATGGCACTGATAGTTAGGACATACAATATGTACTATGCCACTAGTGCCTTATATTACAGAATGCTATATATCTCTTTTCGTACTGTTTCTGGATAAATTAATAACAGTGAAAATAAATGAGTGTTACTCAAAGATTACCCGTGACAACTGCTGAGGTGTTCACACAGTGTTAAAGTGTAGGGCACTCACATGGATAGTACAAATTTCTATGTCTTGAGAATAAAATGTATAGATTGATAGAAGAATATCTATATAAATATTGAAACATCCCTCCTTGTAATGCGTCTAGGGTAATCAAACTATACCCTGTATATGAATAGAATCAATTGGAAGATGTACTAAGATACTCGAGTAATGATTATTTATAAATATGGGCACAGAGTGAATGTATTTCAGTCCACATTTGTTTATAAATAAAGGGAAAGATGTTACAAATTGTCCTAGGACTGATATAACAGAAGGCAACAATTGTTGCAATACTGATTCATGCAAAGGAAAAGAGGGTATGCCAAATTGTTGAAAGAGAAAAATAATAATGGATAGTATATATTTGAGCAGTATTCCTAACACCCTCAGTTGTCCCTATTATGAAGTAATGGATCCCCTGTGTAGGGGTTATGAAGATAATAAATACCACTACTGACTCTAATGTCCCCTAGGGTATAATATAACTCTGAACCAATGCTTGTGATATAACTCCTGATTCCTATAGTTTTATTATTGGTGGTGCAATGGTTACTAAGCACAGAGTAGTTGCAGCATAGATAACGGTAATCGGATAGTATACCAGTGTATGTTGTACAGAGAGGCGAGTAATTGCTACCTCTATTTACAGCAATAACCTAGGGTAATCCCCTGTGCTGCTATACTGAATAGTGGTTTGTCTGCTATCATAAACTCGTGCACCCAGCCTGCTGAGCAAATCCTAATTGCTAAATGCTAAGGCTCTATAAAGATCAGTACTGGTGCTGGTGAGAACATTACTAACTATTACACAAATTACAACATTGCTTTATAATTTCGAGGAGTGTGACGGCCCACTAACAAGCCGACATGCATGTTTCGCTGTACGGGCAGCTTTAACGAGGCTGAACCCGATTGCTTCCCCCAGCCGTAATTTAACAGGTGAGTCTGACCTATCCCAACAGAGGATAAGGTCACATGTTTCTCTCACCTGTCCTAGTATTCTCGTAGTGAGATGCATGTCCGGCCGCCACTTCTATGTGTGTAGTAAAATATACACAGCAGACGGGTTCCACTCCCTACTCCCTGCTTGCAGATAGATATAACCATGGCGTCCACCTCACATTAACTCTGCTCCTACACCAGCTGGCCCAGAATGCTTTGAAGCTCAGTGCAGGAAGAGGGCAGGTTTGCTGCAAGCTCCTGTGCGAATTGACCCTTGTAGGGCCAGGGTCGCATTTTGTGAGGCCAATCACATGCCCCTTGGGACTTTCCGGGCCCCAGGCAGGTGCCTAGGTAGCCTTACAGGAAATCCGGCCCTGGCACCAGCACTTGTACATATAACTGGTTTCAATTATAGGTTGGCGGTGTCCACCCTCCCTTCCCCAGTTGTAGACCCTCCATGTGGTCACATGTTGGGTGGGTGACATCTTTGACAGATGCCTACCTTTGCCCAACTGACCCATATCTTTCTGCTCTCAATGAGAACACTGTGCTAAACCAGGCCCACATTCCACATTAGCTGTGCAAGACAAATTGTTAAATAGACTTGGTCTACTGTTATTTTAGGGTCTCACAAAGGATACAATTCCTAAAGTCATCAGGGTTGTTCTGCTGTATCTCCAGAACCAGAGGCAAGTGGAAGAAGGTGTCTCACCTCTGCAGTCAATCCTTAGTCCCAAAACTAAGATTTTTAGGCCTCTTTCTACTCCTGATAGCTTGTATTGCTGTTGCCATAGCAGCAAGAATACAAGCAAAAACTTTATTTTTTTTCTCAAACTCCCACTCATGCTTAGGAATTACATGAATGAACGTACTGAGTTCAATCCAGCTCAGAAAAAGGTGAGGTAATTCAGGGAGGCTTGCTTTGGACTTGTAATCACACCCCTCCTTGCCCATTATGCTAATTTTAGGTATATCTACTGTGAGTGCAGTCCACAATCAGGAGAGCATGTATGCTGGTACAATAAATTCCTTGCAACATTTCTGTGCCACGGGATCGAAGGTCACAAATATAATTGTATAAGTGTGTATGTGCTTATTGGCACTGTGATTGGTACTTTGGAATGGGAGTATTGCATTGAAAGTGTAATTACTGCACTGAATCATTGCATCGAAATCATTGCATTGAAAGTGTAATTATACAAGTATGTACCTATTTTAACATAGACCGTTCCCCCATCCAACTTGTGTTACTATATGAGAATCTATAAAATTTTCTGGCCAGGCATATACTATATAGATGTCACAAGCTGCTCCGGCAGCTCAACGCTAGTCCTGGCCGTTGCTAAGCGACCGGGGGGTTGTGGTCCATCTGGAGGGATGTGCAGTGCTTCAGCTGCACAGAATGTGTAATTTGAAGGGGGTTTATTCCAGTGGGCCTCTGGATTGACTCTCCTATCTACATCTCCCTAACACTGCTGTCTAGCCTTGCTGGTTATAGTCCTCAGTTACTGCGGGAGCCCTTGTCACTCTGTGTTGTAATCCGGATTTTCCTGGACCCTTTGTCTGCTTCAGCCAATGCTGCAAACATGGTCTGTCAGTTAATTTCCTGCAAGTCCACACTTCAGCCAAACCTGAAAACCTGGTCTTTCAGTTAATATATTGCAAGTCTTAACAGCAATCAAACCTGTAATCCTGGTCTGTCAGTTATATCCTGCAAGTCCACACTCCAGCCAATCCTGTAAACCTGGATTGTCAGTTAATTTCCTGCAAGTCCACGCTTCAGCCAATCTTGCAAACCTGGTCGGTCAGTTTATATTCTGCAAGTCCACACTCCAGCCAATGCAGCAAGCCGTGTTGCAGCATGCTGCATCACAGCAAAGATGAGCATGGGTAAGAATTTGGCAGCGGGTACAAAGCAACAAGACCATGGTGCTTGGCAGCATTATGGTGCCTCTCACTTTGTCATGGTTACTGGGAGCACGACGGTGACGTCAAGATGTTACATTACACTTTCTCCTATGGCGGCTGTGGCTGGGGTGAAGAGAGGAGCCTGATTGCACTTTCCTGCAGCATCCCTTGCTGGGAGCAGCAGTGCAGCTGTTTCCATTCGCTCGGCTCGTGTAATGCATCAGCACTGAGTGGCTTTTGTTCTTCACAGGCTGGTCTGCTGGGCATGTCTCTGGCTTCACTGTGTGGGGTAATTAAGTTCTAATATAATGTGGACACCACTGTCTGTATGTGATAATACATTTTACAGTCCTATTAACCTGTTCTATTCTGCTAACCTGGAAGGAGTAGACAAATCAGTTTCCCAGTGCATGTATAAATCAGATGATATATAGGGATACTGCTACCTATAAATCGTGTGTAAGATGCTATGATGGAACTGACTGATGTCAGTGGTCACTACTATAAATCTAATCTAAGCCTGTGTCAGGGATTGTATCTGAGGCCTATTAATAGAGCATATCAGTACAGATGGTGTAATGGTTAGCATTACTACCTCACAGCACTGAGGTCATGGGTTCGATTTTATCTTTACGTCATTTTGTCATGCTCAAAGAGAGATGATATTTGCTGGATGGCGCTGGTTCCCCTTTTATGGCAGAGAGGTGAAGGTATAACACTTTTCCTGAACACAGAAAATTACAGTGTGACTCCAAATATATTTATTTTATTTAACAGCAATTAAATTTTCAAGGAGAAAGTGTAATCTTTTCAGAAATAGCTTTCATTTACAACATAATAGCAAGCAATAACTCTTAGTAACAATTCTTTCCACCTCCAAATAATACACACTTTGAACAAGGGGTACATTTTATTGTACAGGAATGTCTTCTTTTCTTGTACTGTAGGATTAAACATGGTTAACATTTCATATTGAAAGTTCTTGCACAAAATACATGTTTTTAACCAGGTTCCTTAAGTTAACTGTTTCTTTACTATATTTCTTTACCTCCTAAGGATGATACAGTGTTTAAATTATATTTACATGCTGTGGCAAAACACTTACAGGTGCGTCCTTCCTGGTCTAGCCTATGTACGTTGTGAGTGGGGGCACACAGCACGCAGGAGAGCTGGCAGCTCACTTGTGACTCAGCCAGCCCCGGGCATCTCTTCCCCCCAAAAAATGCATCTTATTTGCATTGCTATGTGAATAAGACGCACAAATAGATTACGCTGATAAAATTCTATGCAGTTATATGTGTATATTCTGTGTGCGACTGCGCCTTTATCTGTATATCAAATGCACTGTAACATAGCATTTTGCATATAGATACAGCTGCAGTTGCTCACAGAATATACACATGCTTCATATCATTTTAATCAGCATGATGTGTGTGTGCGTCTTTATCACATAGCGATGTGTATAAGATGCATTTTTGGGGGGAAATACGCACCAAAAGATGCTTGTTGTCAGTGAACTTGCCTGGGACTAGGTGTAACTAGAAGGGCAGTTTAATGTGTACGTTGGGGCATTAGGAGCAGTTGGTGTAATCCTCCTAGGAATTTGGAAAGGTGAAGCTGCTGTCCCTATATTATAGGCTATCATGGCCAGATAAAGGAACATGCGGGTATGGGGTTGAAATTGTTTTACGGGCCTATACCGAGAATGGGAGTAGCTGTGACCAGTGCTGTGTGGAAGTGGTCAGTGCTGTGTGGGTGTGGATGTGTACACCCCTGCACTATCAGACACTGTCTCATAAAATATATAAAATTGGAAAAAAATACAGACTTTTGTGAAAAAACTAGAAATACAATTGAATACATATTATATTTATGGCTGATTGTGTGGTCAGCTAGGTGACTTGTTATTATCATACTGTCATGATGATGGGCCTATTTTTTGTGGAATCCTGGAGCTGTACAGATGGAGCCATACTAATTGTGGCTCCATCTGTGATTGAGTGCGCCCAGCGAGGTGGCCCTCTGGGCACAAATGGGATGCGTGTGCGTCACAGACGCACACACGCCCCACTGAAAGTGAATGGGAGAATCTCTGTGCACTCATCGGTGTGCCTGGGTGCATGCACGCCCAGGCACACCGGGCACCCCCTTGTTAATCTGGCCCTATATTCTCACGTTGTATCCTGACAGTAGCAGACTTGGTGTTTATACTGCTACTTGTATGGTGCAAGCCCAGGCCTGGTAACAAACTTACTCCTCTGTTGTTTGTGTAGACTTAGTTGTGATCTTTGATTCCTAACTGACATACCGGTAGAGGTGGTCTCTGCATGCAGGGTTACCATATATATACTTAAACAATGAATCAGGTATTATCCTCAGTTTCCCAATGAATTAGGTAAAATCCAGTAATGTGCTTTACATGTAAGGCTGTAAAATGTGCAAACTAAATGGAGTAGATACCTTCCTTAGAACAGCTGTGTTTTTAACTACCCAGAATAGTCAATGTTTTTACTGCGCATTCACTGACTCTGACCAGAGCAAGCTCTATGCATAATAGGCAAATGCCTAGAGCATCTGGAATGCATAGGGGCATCCAGGGCCAGTGCAACCTGCTCCACAAGGGCATGCATTGCAGAGCAGTGTGGGCTTGAGAGACAATCTCCCTCCCCACTGCACCTGTCAAGCTGTATGACAGGCAGTGGCACTGGCCGCTTGAAGTGGCAGCTCTTCAGTCTCCAATCCACCTGCTGTTCTCCTGTGTAAGTACCAGGGCCGGTTCTAAGACTTGTGGCGCCCCGGGGCAAAATATGGGGGCATGGCTTCAATTGGGGGCGTGGTCACGACGCTGAATGAAAAAAAAAAAAAAGTATACTTACCATCCCCGTTCCTGATCCAGACAGCTGCAGACCCCCTCCGCTGGCGGCGCCGCTCTTCTCCTCTCCTCTCTTCGATCTTTGGGAGAGACGTTATTACGTCTCTCCCATAGAACAGCATAGACACTAGAGGTCAATTATGACCCCTAGTGTCTGTGCCACTATGCTGTGCGGTGCGCGATGACGTCATCGCGCATCGCACAGCAAAGGTCCTCTACACGAAGGGAAACTAGACCGTAGCGTCTAGTTTCCCTTCATGGAGAGGACCTTTGCTGTGCGGTGCGCGATGACGTCATCGCGCACCGCACAACTAAGGTCCTCTCAATGAAGAGAAACTAGACTCTACGCGTCTGGTTCCCTTCAAAGCGGGGGGGCACAGCAGGGCACTGCGGGGGGCACAGTGGCGGATCTTGCCCTGGTGCGGCGCCCACCGGATGGCGCCGGCGCCCTCCGGAAGGCGGCGCCCCGGGCAAAAGTACCGCTTGCCCGTGGCAAGAACCGCCACTGGTAAGTACCACACTCCTCCCTCTCTCTCCTCCCCTCCTGTGGGAATTATGTGTGTAAATGGCACTACTACTGTTGGCATTATGTGTATAAGTGGCACTACTACTTTGGTCATTATGTGGGTAAGCAGCATTACTACTGTGGGCATAATGTGTGTAATCGGTACTACTGTGGGCATTATCTGTATAAGTGGCATTACTGTGTGCATTATGTGTATAAGCAGCACTACTGTGGGCATTATGTGTAGGGGCATGTCTACTGTGGGCATTATGTGTATTAGTGGCATTACTACAGTGGGCATATGTGTAAGTGGGATAAAATTACAGTGGGATTTATGTGTAAATGGCATTACTACTGTGGGCATTATGTGTATAAGGCAAACTACTGTGGGCATTGTGTATAAGGGACACTACTGTGCAGCACAACATGAATAAGGGGCACTACTGTTTGTAATAATGTGAATAATGCAAAGCACTATTGTATGTGATGTAATGTGAATCACGTGTTTACATGTGGTATAATGTGAATAAGATTTTGCTTCTGTGTGGCCTAATTTGAAATGTAGGTACTATTGTGTGGCCACACCTCTTCCTTGAGAGACTACACCGTGTGTGCTGTCCCTTTGTAAAGTATGGGAGCGAGGGCGCAAATGTATAGTTTGCAGGGGGATGCCGACCATACTAGCACCAGCCATGGGAGCATCCCAAGTCTAAGGAGCCCTCCTGTTACCTCCCACAGAATGTGTTAATGTATTACAAGTGTTATTGTGTTTATTTTTAAATTGATAAATTTTAGTCTTCTGCAGTTGCTACACGCACGGAGGAGGGGCAGTGCAGCTATTCTGGTGATCCCTGTTCAACACGTACATGTGGGGGTGTGGTGTGGGAAGAACAAGGGCTGCAAAAGTTAACTGGGAATGGGAGCGGGTTCCAGCGGTGATTGAGTCAGGGGCTGGCTGGCAATTTTTAGCCTGTGGGGCAAGTCCAGAGCACTGGCCCATAAGTAATGATGCCATCTTAAATGGAGGTTTTATTGTTTAAAAAATATTTATTAATAAAAAAAAATTAGTCCTGGTGTAAATTATCCCAAAGATACTTTATTATAAATGTTTCAGTGCGCCCACGGCTTCAGCAGATCTGTGTAGTGCAGGAGTGGCCAACCAGTCAGTGGCAAAGAGCCAGAAAAGATCTGTAGTCAAGGGTAAGAGTGATATCATGCGTGCACCGAAGGCGCGCAAGCAAAAATGGGGGCGTGGTATAGTTGACACAAAGCCACACCCCATTTTTATGCGCACACCTTTTCGGTTTGACGTTTGTAGGAGTATGACCTTGTGTCATAACCCCATTTTTAGTCATGTTGTACAGTGCCACATACAAATAAAGCCCCTGTACAGTGCCACATACATATAAAAACACCAAAAAAATGGGTGCCTCCACAGTGCCAAATACATATATGCCCACCACAGTCCCAGATACATATATGTCCCCACAGTCCCAGATACATATATTCCTCCACAGTGCCAGATACATATATGCCCCCACGGTGCCAGATACATATATGTCCCCATAGTGCCAGATATGCCCCCACTGCCAGATACACATCTCCCCAATGCCAGATATGCCCCCACTGCCAGATACACTTCTCCCCAGTGCCAGATATACCCCCAGTGTAAGTAAGATACACATGTCCCCCCAGTGCCAGTTATGCCCCCAGTGCCAGATATGCCCCCCAGAGCCAGATACAAATGCCCCCCAGTGCCAGATATGCCCACAGTGCCAGATATGCCCACAGTGCTAGATACACATGTCCCCCCAGTGCTAGATATGCCCCCAGTGCCAGATATGCCCACAGTGCCAGATACACATCTCCCCAGTTCCAGATATGCCGCCAGTGCAAAATATGCCCTCACTGCCAGATACACGTCCCCCCCAGTGCCAGATATGCCCCCAGTGCCAAATATGCCCCCACTGTCAGCTACACATCTCCACAGTGCCAGATATGCCCCCAGTGCCAGATACATGTCCCTCCCAGTGCCAGATATGCCCCCAGTGCCAGAAACACATGTCCCCCCAGTGCCAGATACACATCCCCCCAGTGTCAGATATACCCCCAGTGCCAGAAACACATGTCCCCCCAGTGCCAGATATGCCCCCAGTACCAGATACACATCCCCCCAGTGCCAGATATGCCCCCAGTGTAAGATACACATGTCTCTACACTGCGCCCCCCCCCAAGTGCTGCTCACCGCTGCTCTACTGCGCTGCTCAGTCTGCTGCTTATGAGCGGAGGAGAGCACAGCATGCGCCTCTCCTGCCCCTCAGTCTCCACTCTCCATCTCCAGCGGCGTTGATTCTCTCTAATTAGGTGCCGGTCCGTGAGCCAATCAGAGTTCGCTCTGATTGGCTCACGGGCCGGCGCCGGGCACTGCAGACTAGGGCAGCGGGAGCTTACGAGCTGCATGCGGAGATAGAAAGAGCCACATGCGGCTCAAGAGCCGCAGGTTGGCCACCGCTGGCGTAGTGGAAGGTGTCGGCCGGCTCGTGACCCTTGGCAGTAGCATGGCCCGGGGGCACATGGCACCCTGCCCCCCGGGCCAGCCCGCCTCTGGATTGAGTACACTGCTGCCCACCCTTCTCTTTCTACACAATGCTGCAGGCCAACAGAAATATGATGGGGGAAGCCAATGGAAGCCACAACCGTGAACAAACTGCATCCCCTGTTCTGAGCATCTCCTCCAGTGGGTGCTGCTGAATCACAATCTGAGGTGAGCAATGCTACTCTGCCACAGTGCCCTACTATATATCCCTGTAGCTGTCTCCCAGGCACCAGTGTGTATGTAACCATGTCCCGCCCCAAAAGTTTCCACACACACCCCCCTCGCGGCAAAACAGTGCGCGCAAAAAATAGGGACGTGGCCTCATAGGGGAGGGGTGTGGCCACAGTTATGCTCCCAGTAGCTGTGCCCCCAGATTTGCCCCAAGTAGTTGTGCCCCCCAGTTGATTTGCCCGCAGTAGATATGCCCCCTGTAGCTGTGCCCCCAGTAGATATGCCCCCTGTAGCTATGCACCCTGTAGATATGCCCCCTGTAGCTGTGCCCCCAGTAGATATGCCCCCTGTAGATTTGCCCCAGTAGTTGTGCCCCCTATAGCTATGCCCCCAGTAGATTTGCCCCCAGTAGTTGTGCCCCGTTGCTGTGCACCCAGTAGTTGTGCCCCCTGTTGCTTTGCCCCTAGTAGTTGTGCCCCGTCGCTGTGCCCCGTTTCTTTGCCCCCAGTAGTTGTGCCCCATTGCTGTGCCCCCAGTAGTTGCGCTCCCTGTTGCTTTTCCCCCTGTAGCTATGCACCCTGTAGATATGCCCTCTGTAGCTGTGCCCCCAGTAGATTTGCCCCCAGTAGTTGTGCCCCATTGCTGTGCCCCCTGTTGCTTTGCCCCCAGTAGTTGTGCCCTCTGTCACTGTGCCTCCTGTTGCTTTGCCCCCAGTAGTTGTGCCCTGTTGCTGTGCCCCCAGTAGTTGTGCCCCCTGTTGCTTTGCCCCCAGTAGTTGTGCCCCCTGTTGCTTTGCCCCAGTAGTTGTACCCCTTGTTGCTTTGCCCCCAGTAGTTGTGCCCCGTTTCTTTGCCCCCAGTAGTTGTGCCCCCTCTTTCTTTGCCACCAGTAGTTGTGCCCCCTCTTTCTTTGCCCTCAGTAGTTGTGCCCCCTGTTGCTTTGCCCCCAGTAGTTGTGC